>NC_083358.1:61697645-61997645 GCF_030254825.1 Meriones unguiculatus
CTAATGAAAACCAATGTGGGAGAGAAGGGGTTTCTTAATCTTACAGCTCCTACCTTCTGATCATTTTAGCTCTGAAATACTATCCCAAAACTTGCTTGAATCCTAACTTGTCTCAGTAAACTCAGTGATTATTACAGTCACTATCATAAACACCACAATCAGAGTTTCTAATCTGCTCCTTTAAATATAGTACGTCTAAATATGTTAGACAAAACTGACATTTTGCATACTAGAAAGGGAGCCTGTATTTTCATAATTCTTAGATAATTCATTTCAGTTCTACCCTTTAACAGAGACTAAATGTTGTTATTAGAAGGATACCTTACACAAGACTGACCTAATAATGATTTTAAATTAATGATGTTATTAATCTATTCTTTGAAAGTCTATTCTTGGTTATAATAGAGATTTCTATAAGGAAATTATGTTTACTGTACATTAAAGTGGTAATAATAAACCTGTAGAAAGAGCAACTGGAAATCATCAAAAGAACACTGTGTGCCTCCCCCTCCTTAAGTCTTTGCTGAGCTCATCTCAGTGGCAGATGAGCTGTTCATTTCTCAGGGTTGCTGTTCCCTCTAGACTCCCCTGCTTCTTCCAGGCTCATTTCTTCCCCGGTGAAGATGTCCCCAAGTCTCCTGATTTCTCCTCTTCCAAATCATTATATTCTTCTAGATGGAAATTTATTATGTCACTCAAAAAAAAAAAAATAGAATCACCCACGTTGGTCTTCTGTGCAGCATCTTTACATCCTTATTCTTGAATATTTAGGGGTTTTTTTTTCTTCTCTATAAAAAATATTAGATTCTTAAGAACAGATACTTTGCCTGGTTTGTTGGAAACCTGAATGCTTACCCTAGTACCAGCACACATATAGGTTCTTAATACTGTTGAAGACCAGGGAAATGGATCAGTCAGGAAAGCCCTTTTCAGCATGCCTGATAACTGAGTTCCCCAGGGCCAACATGACTAAAGGTGAGAGCAAGTTGTCTTCTGACTGCCACTTGTGAGCATTTGTGTATGCACACATACACACATTAAATAAAACGGAATTTTACATTTTTAAAGAGAAGCTCGATATTTGTTGAAGGAACAAATGGCATATATTTTAAAAGATAAGATCATCTCTTAAGGTCCACCTAAGTGTGTTTCTTGTGCTTTCTGAGTTTTACCTAACCATTGAAGGGAAAGCTTTAACATGTAAAATTCTAACATATTCCTCTACAAAAGGTCTACTAGTTAAAATCCTTTAGAATAAGAATGCCAGGCTCTCTGCTAAAAATGAGATTGCAGTTTACATGGCTGACCTCGGGATCAGGGTTTGCCATTGTTGCTGCCCAGTCCTTAGTCATAGTGTGCTGCCTGTGTATGGTGTATGGCAAGTTTGGGAGTCTTGAGAAAGTAGCTCTGAAACCGCTGTTACTCACTGACTTGGTCTCTGGCCCTAGATAGGGTTGTTGGTGAAGAATATGATGAAGGACCTTCAGCAAAGAGTGCTGATAGTCCTTTGAAAGCATTAAGCTGAGAAGAATGAGGCCCAAAGAGATGGATATAAAACTACATTTTCCTACATTAAAGGAGAAAAGCCATATATTCTAGAAGAAAATTACATGTGACATAAGAGCCTCAGATATCACATCTGTTGTTTAACTGAAAGTATCCAGAAGGCTCCATATGATCAGCAAGAACACTTCCACTGTGGTCTCCACTGTGTGCCTCAGCAGATAAAGATGCACATACTCCTGCAGACAGAGGACCTGAGTTCAGTTCCCAACACCTGCATCTTGTGGCTGACAACCCTCTGTAACTCCAACTACAAGGGGTCCAGTGCCCTCTTCTGGAATCTATGTGCACCTACACTCTCAGACACACAAACACATACTTTAAAAAAAAAAAAACAAAAAACTTCTACTGTATGAAAGTAGCCTACGAACACAATGATGGAACATACCCTGGAGAAACAACCAAAATGATGCTTGCTCAGAAGACCCCATAAATGTATAACTTGGGTATGGTTATAGAACAATTAAAATATTTTAAATTTTAATAATAATTACCAAGCTCTAGGCAGAGAGATTTGTTTCTATAGACACTCTTACTTAATCCTTAAAACATGTATTGTTTGGGAAGCCAAGGCAGAAAAAAAGAGCCATTCTACAGTAAACCCCATCTGAGAAGGATATATCCAAAAGGAAAAAAAGCCTGCAAAGCTTGCCCATGTCAGTAAGCATACAGTTAGGATATCCAAACCTCAGGATTTATGTGAGGAATATTTATGTGCCATGAAATACAGAGTCCACATCATGCAGTTTAGCAGAGGGTATAGTCATCACAGGTACTATGGTAGGAGTAGGAGGATGGATTGACACAGGCACAGAACAGCGCTCATAAGCAGTGACTGAAAAACAAGAGTGGAGTGTAATCATAGGTTTACGATTGCTTGGATTTGAATTTGATTTTTACTCATTGATAGTTTTCTGTGTATTTGAGGTGTGTTTACATATTTATATGTGTGTTTTGTATAATCACAGTTCACAGAAGAAAAACTTGGCCAAGCAGAGAAGACAGAATTGGATGCTCACTTGGAAAACCTCCTTAGCAAAGCTGAATGTACCAAAGTATGGACAGAAAAAATAATGAAACAGACTGAAGTGTTATTGCAGCCAAATCCAAGTAAGACATTTTACTTCTCCTCTGCCCTAAGTATTGCTAGTCAGTGGTTTCCAGGTTGAAAGTATTTGTGTCTTCAGAGTCTATGGTTTTTTTATGTATGTGTGATTTGGGGTAGAGGAGATGATGAATGCTTCTGCATACCTCCTAATACATTTACAAATAACATTATGCAGGACTTTTTAAAGACTTGACTTTATATTTTCCCATAAGTCATTACCCTTAGACAACCTCAAAGTGTTGAGGATCAGTGCCTTGCAGATGAGGTGTGCACTCTTCTTACAGAATGGAACTACTAAGTGAGCCTGTCATGCAACGTAGCAAGCTAACTGGAAGTGGAGCTTCAGCTAGCACCAAACGTGTTGACATGTAGTCCTTTAAAGGTACTCTTGAGGTACCAAACTGAAGGGGAAGGGCATCAGTGCATGTTGTCCTTTCCTCAGTGCTACTGTGAGCACATTGTGAAGTTCCGTAGTCTAAAATTCAAGTGTTATAAAAATAGTAATAATTGTGTGCCCCTGCACTTAGCCTGTCGAAACCTCTAAAAGTACGAGAGTGAGCCTTGAGTGAGGCGTCTTGTCTGGGCATCCTGGGCACAGTGCAGAAACACTTAAATTATCATACAAGATATGACTCTTAGACCTCAGATACTTTGAATCCATATTTCTCTAGCTGAATATTTCTGATTTTAAAATCAGAAATATAACTTCAGAGTAGATTAAAGGCAATTTCAGTAGATACTAAGTTTATAATTTCTCTTCTGAAACTTAAAATCTCAAAGAATACCCAAATGTCAAGTTTAACTTTAGAATGTTTTTGTGCCTAGATACGTTACCAGGTTTCTGAATTGTAAGCCTTTAGCGATTATAGAATAGTCAGCATATAATTATATAGAGCTATACTTAAAGATACATGCTAGAATAAATTCTAGTTTTGTGTTTTTAAGAGGTAGTCAGTGACTGGAAGGTGAACAGTCTCTTAAATTTTGCTCTTTTGAAATAATTGCTAACTCATTTAAAATTATTTTCATTGGCTTTGGTTTGTGGAGTAAAGGTCTTCAAGGGTAATGGCGGCTGGCCTTGGATTCCTCTAGAGCCAGAGTCTCAGGGATGTGTTACCATGCCTGGCTCTTTTGCTCTTGTGAACACTGATGTTTCTAACTTCTCTTCTAGATGCCAGGATAGAAGAATTTGTGTATGAGAAACTGGATAGAAAAGCACCAAGTCGTATAAACAACCCGGAGCTTTTGGGACAATATATGATTGATGCGGGGACTGAGTTTGGCCCGGGGACAGCTTATGGTAAGTGAAAGCGAAAGGTTCTGAACAGAAATATTCCCACATTTAGATTTTTACTATTAAAATATGATAGAATCAGTGTTAACATCAAGTTTATTATGTTAAATTTAATGAAAAAATACATAATTATTTAGAGCAGTCACATCTTTTTTACATCTAAAAATTAATACTTCTGTTGTAGTACTCATTGTTATAGTGACTTACATTAAAACTTTGAGTGTTTATTTATTTTATATTAGAAGTACTTCACACCTAGTAAGTATTTGGACAGACCACATTGCTTTTGTTTAACTTTTGCGACATCAGCACCCAGAGGTTGTCAGTAGTCACCATCTCTGGAAATGCAGAATGCATTGCATTTCTAGCTCATGTTTTCTGTCATGTGTTTACAGGTAACCTGGCTTCATTAGTTGCTGTAGTAACATATTCCTTTGGGGGGGTTGTTTTTTGTTTTGATTGTTTGATTTTGCTTTGTGTACATGTGTGTGAATGTGTGTTCCTATATGAATGTGTCTGCACGTGCCACAGTGCTCATGCAGAGGTCAGAGGACAACTTGAAGGAATTAGGTCTCTTCTTCTGTCCTGTGGGTCCCAGGGATCAGACTCAGGCTGTCAGGCTGTGTAACAAACACCTTTACCTATTAAGCTATCTCTGGCCCTATACAGACCTCAACATGGTTCTATTATCAGACCTAATTTTCTATGACTAGGACTACTTCAGATTTCTATAGCTAATAGACTCTGTGTCAGAAGGTAATAAACCTAAATATCATTTAATGCCATAAATCAATTGAATTGCTGAGTGTGTATGTGTGTAACATTGAACTATTTACAGTGTAATCTTTATAATTCTAAGTCTGAGAATCTGAAATGGTTAAATTTGAAATTAAACTGTAACTGGTAATTTTAGAGAAACTTCTTGCTTTATGTATGATGTATTGCTTGTTCTGGACCACTGTCTTTGCCTATCAGAAACCTAGTATAATAGGAATATTAAAATATTTTAGATTGTCTTTTTTTTCTTAATCTGTTTGCACTTTTAGTAATTCTGCTGAACGTATCTGGTAATTGGAACTAGACTCTGAGGATACATTACTAGAAAATAGTGGCTAAAAAATGGATATCCCAGGCATTGGTCTAAGCACAATTATTTTGGTGAATCCTCATTTTTTATACCTTTTGGAATCTTGAGACAGGATCTTGCCGTGTAACATTTTTAATAGTAGAAATTCTATAGTGCCCATTTTAAAAACGAGGAAATTTAGGTTTGAAGAGCCTAAATAATCTGTGACCATACTGCTAACAGATGTCTGTACCCAGAGACAGGAGTTCTTAGCTCCTTACTAAGCTGGATCTAATCTCATTTTAACTAAGAGGATTAAGCTAAGAGTCCAAGCTAGCTGGAGGTAGGACTGGAAATGGAATCCCAATTGCAGCATTCCATTTCTGTCTGCTCTGCTCTCTAACTCTGTTTTGCTACTTTAAATGTTTACGTGTTAGGGTTTACCTTTTGTTAAACATGAGCTTATTTGTCTGTCCCTCCTTCCTTCCCAGGGACAAAGGGTTTCTTTTGGCTCACACGTCCAGATTACAGTGGGGTCACGGCAGGAAGTCACAGAGCAGACACCTAAAAGAGAGAGATCATTGCTTCTGCATTAAAAGCAGAGATGAAGCCTTGTGCTCGCCTCATCCTGGTTCAAGTCAGAAGTCTCTGCCCAGAGAAGAGTTCCACCCACAATGAAGATGTGTGCTCCTACCTCAGTTAACAGCCCCCCCTCCCCGCCGAGGCATGCCCAGAGGCCCCCTCCTAGGCAATTGTAGATTCTGTCATGTTGACAATTAATACTATCCATCACTCCTAGCATATGATAACAAAAATGAATGGATTTCACATAAAGCTTTTTAAATGTCTTCAAGCTTTCCAGGTTTGATGTATAGGCTGTCCTTTGAACCATGTGACAACCTAGGGAGTCCAAAGAGGTAGAAGGAAGCCCTTGTTTTGAGAAAAGGTCCATGGGTGCTGATTGCCCCTGGACATATGCCTAGTGAATGCGGCCCCTGAGAGTTCCCATTGTCCAACACCTCAGGCTGCCCCTGGTGCCTCCGCAGGAGCTCTTCATATAACTCTTACTTATAGAATTTGAGGTGTGAATAGATATATATAGAATCTGATAATGTAGATTGCAACTTGACCTACTTGTTGAAACACTTTATTTTGTACTGGACTATGTCTCCAGGCCAGCTATGTCTTCCATGTATCTGTCCTCTTTAATCTCATTGTTAGAAATCATAGTTACGATAGGCAGTTAATTCATATTTATCTTTTTTGTTTAGATATTTACCTTAAATTTACTTTCGAATAACCTGTTTTATTCTGCTGAGGTAAACAGGCTGGCAACTAACTTTTAAGCAGATCAAGTAGGTAAGTTATATGATTAATTTTCTGATATTACTAGACCACTAAATACACACAATTTTTTGTTCTTTTGCAGGCAATGCCCTTATTAAATGTGGAGAAACACAGAAGCGAATCGGAACAGCTGACAGAGAGCTGATCCAAACATCAGCCTTAAATTTCCTCACTCCTTTAAGAAACTTTATAGAAGGGGATTACAAAACAATCGCAGTGAGTTGGAAAACATTCCCTTTTCACATAGTTTAGATTTATGCTTCATTTTAAATGAATAATCTACCCTCTTAGGAATGATAAATGTTGAAGATTAAAATGCTTAAATATTCTATACAGTGCATATTCACCAGAACACAAACTAAACCTCAAGAAAGGGCTGTTAGTAACATAAGCCCCATTTTTTACTCCTACCATGTTGTTTATATGCCTGTACATTGATTATTCATGCATTGCCAACACTCAGATCTATGGAGAAATTCCTGAAATAATTATGAAAATAAAATATCACTATAGTATACTTGTATGTTAATTTAAACTGGAACTGGAAACCTAATTATTAAAAATTATATTTTTGTTCCTATACTTTAGCTATATATTCCAAGAACTGTATTGTTTTAAAATGCTGTTTACTGCTGAAGCATAAATATTTATGTTGTTACTTTCTTTCTAAACTTAGTCTGTTAATCCAGAAATCTTTTCTTATAACTGACAGAGAATGAAGCTCTTCGTGAATAATTCTCCATAAGACTTTCTCAGTGTTACTCATTGTTGTATATATGACCCCAAACTTTAATTTGCATATTACATGCTCAGAATGTCCTGGAAGGTTTCAGTATGTTTACCATGGTTTCTGTGTACATAAGTGGATTGAGCTTTGCTTGAATTGAAGTAACTAGCTTAAGCCAAGACTATGGCCTAGTGGTAGAGTGCTTGCCTAGCATGATGAATGCAGGTTCAGTCCCCTCCATTAAAAAATAATAATACCATGTCAATAGAATAAAATCTGATATGTGGATTATAAAAATTAAGAAAACAGACTCCGTTGCAGTTAGTATAAAGCATTATATAGTAACTTGAGTTATTATAACAATATATTGTTTATATATTATTCGCCTGTATATTTGAAATTCTGTTTTGGAGGAGTTGAGTACATTTGCTGCTGTGACATATTAAGAACACCCTGCCCAGTCTGTAAGGGAGATCACATAGGACTCCACAAAATCGAGCCCTAGGCCTCTCTAACAGCCTGGAACAGCTTGTCAGCCTCCGACACTGTAGGCCAGATGACTCTTGGTTGTGGGAGCTGGACTGCACTGTAGGCTGGTTCACAGCCTCCCTGCCTTCTGCCCAGTAAATGCTTTTGATACCCTCTAGTGTGACAACGACGATACTGTCAGAAGTTCCCCAGAGGGAAACCTGGTGGGAGGGAAACATAGCAGGATACTAAAACCTTTGTTTCTGGAACATCTTTTCCAGATTCCTCAGAATCGGGAATGTTTTGAAGTAGTTTTAAAAGAGAAAGGGGGAAATGCTAGGTATAATATGCCTGTAACTTTGGCATTTGGAGAGCAGAGGCAGGAGGGTTGCCACAAGTTCAGGGACAGCCTGGTCTGATCTAGGTAGTGAGTATCCCATTTAAAACAAGCAAACAAGGCTGTGGGGTCACTGCACAGCCTTTGTCAGCTAGCACACACACTCCTTAAGTGTGGATGGTCTTACAGATTTTAGCATCCTTAGCTTCACTTTGTGCTTTTTGCTTATTTGTAGAAAGAAAGGAAACTGTTACAGAATAAGAGACTGGATTTGGATGCTGCAAAAACAAGACTAAGAAAGGCAAAAGCTGCAGAAACAAAAAGTTCAGTAAGTAGTACCTGTTTATCTGCCTAACACAGAAACACTTCAGCTTACTAACCTCAGAGGTTGAGATGCATTTCACGAATGCACTGTGTAAGATACAGGTTACAGAGCAGAGCACGGCGTTCAGGGCAGATTCCCGTTTAGAAACAGGCTGACCAGAACTTAATGCATGCAAGTCAGTACAACGAAGTCAATAAGAGGCCTTGTCACCAACACGGAGGTAGCTCCTAAAGCTACTTGTGCTTTATTCTTAGTGTGCATGGCTAATATGCTTTTTTTTTTTTTTTTAACAAGATAGATTTATTATAGTGAAAAATGAAAAAAAAAGATTTTCTTAATTAAGGTGAAAATGAATCAAGTTTGAGAATATTTGCCTATGGCTTAAAAAGTAAATGAATTTTCTTTCTGTATCTAACTCAATTAAAATAATTATCACCAAGAATAGTTCCAAAAAGATTGAATAATGTTAGCATGGTCTCACATGCTAACAAAAGGTAGCTCTTTTGAAGAGAAACTCATCTGGATAAATAAGTTTTACAAAATTTTATAAAACCAGCCTTAAAATATTTTTTCCAATTGTCTATGTATTAAATGTGATAGTACAGTGCTTTTATGTATAACTTTTGTTAAAAGGTTTTAGTTTTAAACTTTAATTGATATGTTGTCAATATTTTCATTTCATCACATACAATACTTAAATTGGATTTGAATGTTAACAGTTTGAAAAATAGTATAATATAAACAAGTATGATTTTGTTCAAGGAAGCTAACATTTTAATTTGAGCATAGAGATGTGTGTTATTAAAAAGCATGATATCAGGACTCCCCACCACAACTACAACCATTGCATAATAAGCATATATAACTTACAGTTGGTGATGTCCTAGAATTTTCTTTGGAAAAAGAAAGGTTGAGAATTACTGTGTAGTGAAATTGATACTTTGTATGAGCTTCTGCTAGAGAAGGGCTGGCTTTAATAAAATATTAATTGCAAATTTACTTTCATTTTCACTTCTCATTATCATGACGTAATTTCCATTAAGCAAACTCTATAAAATTAAAGTTTTATAAATGAATGCTGTAGATACCAAGAGACCCTAAATTAATTTACTGATTTCTAGTTGTTTTAGGGATTGACTTTTAAGATACTAATTTTTTAATTAAGAAAATCTTAACAAGGCTCATTATTCCCTTAAGAAGGGAAAAAAATATCTAGAGTAGAAAAAAATCTTTGATGATTGTGGAATAACAGTATTTCCAGGTTCCAATACAAATATTTATTAAGCTAGCATTAGGAGGATGCTCTGCTTTTTAACTAGAAAAGTGCCAGGCAGCACAGTCTAATGATAACTACCCTCTGATTATACTAAAATATTAATAGTATTGCTTTTAGGATACATAGGAGCTAAATGTAGTAGACACCTGAAAAATGATTCTTCTTGATACATCTGGGAAAGCTGTTGGCAGGTGTCACATAAGCAAAATTCCTGCTACCCTCAAACCCTCAATTTACAAATTAGTAGACTAGACATTTTGATGATTTAGCCCTATCAGTTAAAAAAGAAAAAAATCTACCTGTATCCAGTATTGACTAACTTCTGTTTACTTATTGGTGTACTGTAGAATACTAAATAACATCAAAGGCATTTCTCAAAAATGTACCAGCTCAGTGAAATAGAGAAAAAGAGACTGTGTTTCACAGTGAATAAGAGAAAAATTGTAGTAGATTGTTGATACAGTAAGACTTCTGCGAAGAATGTGGCTCAGCCATAAAATACTTGCCCTGTTCTGTTCCCAGTACCACAAAATAAAGAAATAATGATGAAAAAAAAAAAAAAAAACAAGCACAGATACACCTGTAATTATAGCACTTGAGAGTTAAAAGTTTCTCTGCTGCATAGTGAGTTTGAGGCTAGCATGGGGTGAATGAAAAACTGTTTCAAAAAAACAAAACAAAAAAATCGGTAAACAATTATGTCAGAGAATGAAGGAAAAAATTGAATGAATACATCTAAATTATAAGGCACCTATGTTTGGTTACTTAAACATAGTATGTTGTAGTAAATAAAAATGCGTGTTGGACTACATAATGTTTATTATTCTTTGCCCTATGATTATTGCGGTGGTATTAATTAACTTGCTTTCACAAATAATAAGACACAGATACTTGTTAGATTTTACAACTGCCTTATTTATCTTGGGCTGGGCAGATATTTCTGTCTACTCTATCTCAGTAACCTCACCACCCACTTCTCAGCCCCATCCAATGCAATCCGCCTCAACCGTCTTTATCTGGACTACCTTCCATCCATAATCTTACAAATACTTGTTTATATTTGGTGCTTTTTCCATCCACGCCTTCCTTGGAGTCCTTTTTCCCAGCCCACGTGGTTTCTTCACCACACTAACCCATCATGGTATCCTCCTTCTCCATCTCTTCCTATGTGTTCCTTTCCCATCATTCTCCTGTCCTCAAAAGCTCCAGAACCATAGCTGTGCCTACCCCATTCTGCCCTGCCCAGGTATAGGCCTTAATCAACCAACCAGGTAAAATGTCAGGCAGGGTTACAAAACAAGGAGAGGTGTATCAGGGAAGTAGCCAGATGTTGAGAGCCCCTAATTTACATCAAAATAAAGCATCAGAACAACCTCCAACATATTAACTTTTTAAAAAACTTTTAATGAAAAGAAAAAAAAATGTTTTCTAGCATTTAAAGAAATCTGAGAAGAGAAGAAAAAAAAATGGTGTTTCAGACAGTTCCCATAGCCTAAGTTCTGTCTGTGGACTTCAGCGTATCCACAGCAGTCTAAGTCTAACCCACAGTCCCAGTAGAGGAGCATTGTCATGTAACCTAACTATACCTGTAAACGTTTGCATGCACGGTTTATTAGAAATATGGGGATTGCATGCCTTCAGTGTGTATAAGCAAGATCTGGCCGAGAACGGAACCAGAAAATGGTTGGAAGTGCCAAAAATTCACAGAATAAAAAAGAGCTTTTAAATAGTAAATTTTGTTGGTATGAAAGGCCTTCCCAGATGAAAATTTAAATTGTGTTTCATAATTTGTAATTTTAAAAGAGGTAATTTTTAAAAAGGTATGTTTTCCCTGAATAAGTCCGATTTAAAATTAAATACCAACTGGTTTTTGTTTTGAAAATTCTTTATCTTTGGGTAGGCATCATTACATGAAGTACATAGAAGAACAAATGCAGTTTATTTTTTAAATAGAAGGAACATCAGCTTTGGTGCCTGTTCAGCATGTGCTTTATTGTGCAGAAATGACTCCTTTCCGTGTGTTCATGGGTTTAATGTGTTCTTTGTCTCTCACCTGTGCTTAAGCAACTAAACTCCGCCCGCCCTGAAGGAGATAACATTATGGTAAATTTCTCTTACATGCTCAACTTCCTGCATGTAAAATGGCTGAAGGTTTGTTGGCCTACTGTGTTTTCTACATCTTAACATAAAATGCCTTCTCTTGCTATTAGCTTCGTCTAAATAGCTGAAGTTAAGCATGTATTATGTCTGGGCAAAATTGCTAGTTGAAGTGACACTGAAACTTGAAGAACATTTTACAGCCAAATTTATTGGTTGTGCCAAAAACAGATTTTAAAATCATAAGTATGTAATGCTTTTTAACATCTAGTACAAGATGTTCACTTAGTGTTAGTTTAGGCTGAAATTTCACATTGTTACTTTTAGCAATGAAAAATAACAAGATTTACTTTACTTGAAAAAAACTAAAAGTAAACAATTTTGTTTTGATTCTTCATTATTTACTGTATTGTTATTGAAATTCAACATAGAATTCTTTTTTCTGCTTTTCATAATAAAACAAATCTCAGTGGCAAGGCCTATTCCAATATCCAATGCTAACACACTTAAAATTTAAGAATAGTGATAGCCTGGAATATGATGATGAAAATTGTTTATTATAGCTAATATACATTCTGAGCTCAAATTGAAGAAATTTTTGAGATAGTAGGGTTTGTTTACTTTAATGAAATAAAATTGTATGAATACAGACAAACAGTTCATCCGTGTTAGCCTGTAGCAGTTAATAGTCATTGGGGCTGAGTAGAGGGTTCATTCAGTACATCACTTGTAAGAACATGATTTAAATTCCCTGGCACCCACATAAGCACCCAAGTGGTGCAGTGCATGCTGACAATCCCAACACTGGGTCAGGGTAGAGCCTGGAAGACCCTGGAGCCATCTGGTGAGCTGCAGGTTCAGTGAGAGTCCCTGGGCAAAGATAAGGTGGAAAGCAACCACGGAAGATACCTGAAGTCAATCTCTGCCCTCTACATGTATATACAGGCACACACAGGCACAGATACACACAAAAGTACATATACTTCACACACACACACGAAAATAATTCTTGGAATGGTATTCTAAGTAAATTGCTCCCATTAAAATTGGCAAGAAATCAATAGTATACTTAATTAATGGGTCATTGATTATTTTTATTCTATTAGCATTGAACTAAAAGCAGGAAAAAATAAACCTGAAGTTTTGGTATTAACTATTGTTTCCAGCTATTAATTTTTGAAGCCCTAGCTAAATTATAGCATTCTTTAGATAGCAAGAGAATGCAATTTTTAATTTCCATTGTCTTATCTGTAGGTAAATGAAAGTTTGAGACTATGTCAGTCACTTTTAATTTTGTATAAATCATAAGTTTCCTTTTGTCCATGGTAAAAAAAAAAAGTCCTAAACAATTAGCAAGACTTTGCTTTATTTCTTAAGAGCATTTGTTTTGCAGCTATTTATCACCTACTTATAATAAGATATTTAACTGGCAACCTTAAATTTATTACACTTCAAATTGTTTCTCAAAAAAATCATTGTTTTAATAGCATTCAGTGTTCCTTGTTTTGTTTCTATTTCCTAAAATTTTAGGATTTATACTTCAAAGAGAAGTTAAAAATCATTTAGTTCAAACCTCTCATTTTACATGGGAGACTGTACATTCTCTGTGATAGGTCAGATATTCTCAATTGGAGAAAGCTGTTCTTATTTGTAAAGTGATAGGATTTTTAATTTGGTGCTGTTGATGCATATAAAAGGCAGACCTCATAATATAATCAGCTGATTTAGTTTGTAAGGGAAAGAGTATGTCATTTAAATTAAAGCACTTTTTATACTAAGTTGTAGGAAATGTTAAATTCCAACTTTATTTCATGTTCTGTATTTCTCTCTGATTTTTAATGCTGGCTAGATTTGGGCAGAGGAAGTGACAAAAGTAAGTAAAATTTTAAACTGCTGGATCATGAAACAAGAATTAAGTTGTCATTCATTCAGCATCAGCCTTGTAGCCATTCATAATTATGACCTATGTTACAAATCTTTTAAATCTGAAAATTTAAGGAAATTACCAAGTTTGTTTACTAATAGCAGTTCCCTTCAGCAGTGGAATTATGCTCCAGAGAGTCTGTGTCCGCCGTGAGGAACCCTAGCCAACAATTAAGCAGGTGTTACTCACACAGCACCTTTCTAAGGACAGGTGAAATGCTTGGATTTATTCACTGACAGTTACTTTTTCAATGATATTTTAAGTGTAAAGAATACTGAATATTGTGACCTCTTGTCTTCAAAGAACTGGGTTTTAGGGAAATAAAGGTTTGGGTTCTCTTGAGCCCAAAATGAATTTTTCTGTCACTTTAATAGAAAATTTCCATGAAATTCCCTTGCAGTTTATACCTGCATGAAACACAGCATAGCAAATATATTGTTTATCGTCAATATCATAATTAAAAATATCCATCATTATACAATGTGACAGTTGGATCTTTGGATTTTTGCTCTTTCCCTTAGTATCAATACTGCTTGCTACTTGTAAAAGCTACCAATGTGCTTGTCGTCAGCTGTCCCTCTGCCTCTGTTACCATCTTTCACTTTGACTTGGCTGGAAATTTAGTTATAACTCAAGAATTTAAAGAAGAAAATTGTGGCTTTAGTGCAGACTCATTCCAAATGTTATTTTAGGTTCTTTTTAGACAGTTGTCGTTTACTCCCCATTCTCAGGCCTGTCAAAGTCTGCATTCCAGATGAGGACAATGTTAGTAACTGAGGGCAGGTTCAAACTATAGCTTCAGATATTTAAATAGCTTTTTAAGCCTTAACTTTTATAACTTAAAATTTGCTGATTCTACCGTGTGTTTCCTGCATAATTTATTGACTTATTGATTGTGTGGTTTGGCAGTGTGAGGTGGTTGACTTAAGGTCTCTTCCTCCTCTGTGCAATCGAAATCAACTTAGTGTGGTCCTACCCTGGTTTCTTTTATTTTTTATTTTTTTTAACTTCTAGCATGAACAGAACACAGAACAATGTGTGAGAAAGTATAAGTCCATAAAATCAAGATGTAATAATAAAAATATTACAGCCAAAAGCAGCTTAGGGGAGAAAGCTAGTTTTGGCTTACGGTTCTAGAGGGACAGTCTACCGTGGCAGGGTAGACAGGA
This sequence comes from Meriones unguiculatus, assembly GCF_030254825.1. Taxonomy (NCBI): domain Eukaryota; kingdom Metazoa; phylum Chordata; class Mammalia; order Rodentia; family Muridae; genus Meriones; species Meriones unguiculatus. The sequence continues at coordinate 61,712,347 of NC_083358.1, forward strand.
ACCAGAAGCTGGCTGACCACATTTTCATCAGTGCATAGAAAACGGAGAAAGGGAGCGGGGAAGTTGGACTGTTGACTGTGGGAGGTTATAGCAACTGATGGTGCATTTCTTTGTTAACTGGCTCTCAGGCCACTTTGTCACCAAAAGATAAAAGAGACTAAAAAAACTCACGAAAAGAGAGTGCTTGACTGTGCTTTATTACATCTTGGGAATGATGTCAGATTGTTGCTTATGAGTATTTATTTATGGTAAAGATTCTTACCAGCAGTGATTTCCAGTAGCGGGATTAAGCTCATTATTTCAAATAAGCTATTTTTTTCTCTTCATTTTCCTACTAAAGTTTTGAGTGTTTAAGGCTAGTATTTAGAATTTTTAGATTTTGTTAATTTTTCAGTGAAGTATTTTGTTCCAGCACTAAACAGAAGCCGATAGAGCTACAAACTTCTCATTTTCAAAGTCAGTGACTTCATCTTGGTAGCTTGAAACACACCACCATGAAAGTATTTATATCATGCAAATCAGGATGTGGGAGCACTTCCTTTTTCCTTTAAAAATGATATACTAGCACAACACTGAAGACCAGCTGTAACTGGTAGAAAAACTTTGAAGCCCTAATCTTAATGATGCTAATGTCTAAAGTCTACTATGCATGATTTAGGGAAAAAGTGTTAAAGAACGTTCAGGTGTAGGAGGAAACGTTCTTTGAAGGAAACCAAGACCCTGTTGTACCAACAAGTGTTAGTAACTGAGCAGAGCTGAACATCCTATGCCTTTACTCCTGCAATCTTTGATTTGAAATTGAAGACTGTTGTTAACTTAAATACAAAAGAAAAGCACAGGTAATAATATTACTTCATACTCATAAAACTGTGGTACTCCTAGGATTTTATAAAATACTCAATTTCATATACAGACATCTTAACTGTCATAGTATGTCTTTGGCATGAGTCAAGTGTTGGTAAGGAATCAATTCTGTCAGTTGTGTTTGGTGACACAGATAGGTGTAAAAACCAGCTAAGATATACACATAAAAGAATTAGGTTATCATCAGATTCTAATTTGGAGAACATTAAGGGTTATTTTGTATGTTTTGGTTTGTTTTTGTTTTGGTTTTGGTCTGAAAGTGGTCTGAATCTTTTAATGAGAACCTAAAAGTGTGTTCAAATTTAAGTCTGAACAGGAATTAAGAATAACTCAAAGTGAATTTGATCGTCAAGCAGAGATTACCCGACTTCTGCTGGAGGGAATCAGCAGTACACACGTGAGTATTAAATCATTTCCAAGAAAAGAGGCTGAGACAGCACTTAAGCAGCTGAGGAGGAGTTTGTGAAGTTGAAGGCACTCTGGGCTACTTAGCAGACACTGCCTTTAAACAGAGCCTCTGTGTCAGTTATCTGTCAAGGAATGTGGTAGTTCACAAGGGATCTGAAGAAATATTTTAAATTTCCTCTTATAGTTCATCACTCATTTTTCCCACTTCATAAATCTTCATGTTGGTTCCTGTTGGCTGAACAAAACTTGTCAATGTATTGTTCCCCGGAATTAGTCTTAGTAAGCCTGGTAGGAATACCATGCCAGTAAGCTTTACAGTAGCGTGTGTGAAGTCCCTCACGGCAGTGTATCCTTGGTTCTCCTTTGTTTGAACTCACTGTAACTTTTTCCACACAGGCCCACCATCTCCGCTGTCTGAATGACTTTGTGGAAGCCCAGATGACTTACTATGCACAATGCTACCAGTACATGTTAGACCTACAAAAACAACTGGGAAGGTAGCCATTTCCTTTTTCTATGTAAGAGTCATAATAAGGAAGGGTGGAGACTGAAGAGGAAGGCTCAGTGGGTAAGCACTGGGCACACCAGCATGGCAAACTGAGCAAGTCAGGCACAGTAGCCTGTGTCTATAATCACAGCTCTGCGGCAGCAAGTGGGAGCCAGGTAGCAGGGACATAAGGGAGGGCACACTTACAAAAACAATTATGATATATTTTTTTTAAGTCCTAATGAAGACGTTCAGGTGTTTTATGTGGGGCTGATGGTGTGGCTCCAGTGGATACAGGTGATGGGCCAAGCCTGATGACCTGAGTTTAATTCCTAAGATCCACATGGTGAAAGGAAAGAACTCACACCTGAAAGGTGTCCTCTGACCTCTGCATGCTCACCATGGCACAAGTACACACACACACACACACACACACACACACACACCCCACAGATAATAAATGAAATTTAAATTTTAAAAAAAATAAGATTTTTATGTGTAATCCAATAGCAGGTATAAAAATTAGAGTTAAGGGCTTTGTTAGATTGTACACAATTGCCTCTTTTTGTTACTGTCAGACTTACAAGGTACATTTTTAGTTTTTCTAGCACAAATGCATATTAGCAGAAATAAGATAATTAGGGGCATAGTTTTTTAGTGCCATATAAAGAAAGTGATAGATATATTGAGGCCTAACTTTTCTCTTACTACTAAATATTTTTTGCTCTGTGTTGAGGAAGATAGCTACAACTACATTAACAGTTGTGCCTTAAAAATAAGCTAATTTAGATTTGTTAATTTTGGAATAATCCAAAGACCTCAAGCCCCTTACATAATTATTTTGAATATGGTATTATACTCTAAAGCAAAAGCATATATAAAGCACATAACTGAATCATTTAATTACCAAATAACTTATGGAATACCTGCCTTAGGTCTCACGTATATTCCGGACTTACCACCAGCAGACAACATGCTAGGGTACTTCGCCTTGATGGAGCTCACATTTCAAGGTGACATTAGCAATAAAGCATGCAGCAGACATTTGAAGTCGTAAGTGTCAGCCATGGACAGACCAGCCATGTAGAAAAGTTGAAGGGGTAGGGTGTTGTGAGGACATCTAATTATGGCCCAGCTGAGATTCTAGCTGAGATTCCCAGATAGAGTTATTTTGGTGAGAGCCTTCTAGATGAAGAACAAGGCAAGCCTGAATGTTACGGGCAAACCAGGGTACAGAAGAAAGAGAAGCAGCAAGTTTGGGTAATTGACAGTATTTTATTCTAGTGAAAGCATAGTGTTTAGTGGAGAAAGAAATTGTTTGTGAGGCTAGAGGAGTTGGCTGGCCTTAAAGGTAAATTGTAATGAGTTTCTGGCATTTATGTAACCATTAAGTAAGAGGAGTGGTATGTGACATTTGAAGGGAAAACATCAAAATACTGTTTCAAGAAATACAGTTTAAAAAGAGTCACTGCAGAGTTCATTCTGCAAATTTATCCTTCAGATTTAGGCCTAGACTAAAGTTAGGCAACATCACAAAGCTAATTTTAGATCTTCAAAACAAACTGCAGCCTATTAGTTTTCTGGTAGATTTGCCTGGTTCACATTTCTTCATAGTTGGTGTTTTTTTAGTAGTATTCATATCTGAAGGCAGAACGGTTTAAGCCTGAAAAACCTTAACACTCTCTCTCCACTGTTCCCTGACACACTGCAAGTGTAGCAGCAGATGGGTTGTGTCCATTCGTCATTCATACTCAAGCCACACAGTCCTTGGCACTCAGCCATTCAAACAGAGCAGCATCACTAGTACTCAGTACTAGTACATATCGCTAGTACACAGTAAAGCCAGTGCTGTCTAGACAGGAAAGTCCATCTTGCCTCTCACCCTTCAAAGAATTGTGTTACTGCGCCAGGAATGGGGAAATGTTAACCTGTTAGTGAATTTCAAGATCCTTTTTCAAGACAGAGAGGGGCAGGAGTCATGGCACATGCCTGCCATCCTAGCACTCGGGTGTCCAGGCAGGAGGCCAGCGTGGCCTTCACAACGAAACACTTTATCCCTTTATGTGTTCACTTTTAGGTTTTTATATGCAGACCTTAACAGTGACAAATAACAAAGCATCCAGACCACACTAACCAACCAGAGCTACTTCTGAGAGGAGAGCCATGTTGTAATAGTGTTGTTGGAAGTAGTAAGTGAATAACACCTTTCACTTCTGTAGGGCATACGTTGTGCCAAACACTCTCCAGCCACCTCAGGTGTGTATTTCATAGACTTTGCAGTCCTTGCCACCACACAAGATGGGCAGGGTTAGTTCATAATATTCACATAAGCAAACAAGTACCAGACTCAAGATAGTAATTTTTTATTATTTATCTTTTAGTAATTAGAAGGCTTTCACATACTAATCTACAATGACCTGATTGGTGTTATTACAATTATTAATTTCTACATGTTTAAATGTAAAATTTCTTAGAAACATGGGCATCACCTTTCAGAGCTTTGTTTTAATAAAGGTATGTAAGTCAGGGCTTTGTGCTGAAGTGGTGAGTCAGAAAGGAATAGTAGCATCATAATCATATCACAAATTATTAAACCAATGAGACCAGCTGGCTAAACAGTGGACAAAGCTTGTTATGTGAAAAAAGAATTGTGACAGCAAATAAGTTTCCAAATAGTTCTTGTGTAAAGAACAGGAAGTAAAGTACAGACAAAGGGGAAAGGAGGGTCTGAAGTTTTGTTTTTTGGTTTGTTTTGTTTTGTTTTAATTAGAAATAACAGTAGATTTGCAGGTTGATGAGAATGACCAAGTAGCTTGAGAGCATGTGATTTTGTTGGACAGAAAGGAAGGGTTACTAGAGCAATGACCCTCAAAGATGCAGTTCTGTGTACCTCTAACAGGACTAGCCTCAAAATACGGGCGGCCACAGCAGCAGTAGGAAAGTCGCTGCCGCTTCCCTCACTATCAAACAGGACTAAGTCCCTCGGCCGAGGGTAGAGCTTCAGGGAGAATGGCTGACATTTTGAAGGAAGATGAATATAAAGTGGTCACCAGGAGAACAGAAGTGAATTTCCTAGAGCTAACATAAAATTGCCAGGTAACATTGTGGACCCATATAAGGGGTTCTACTCATAAATGTAAGACAAAGCAACAGAGGTTTTTCTTTTTCTCCTGACACAGTGGCTACGATAGTGCTGAGTCTGTGTGTTGGGGAGATGTTGCCAAGTGAATATTAGTGATGTAAAGAATATGCAAGCACAGTGTGGTTAGAATAATTAATTATAGACATGAAGAAAGAATAGTATGATATTGGCAAACTGCTTGAGTGGAATTATTAGAGGAAAGAGTGATGATAGAATAGGTTGTGGAAACTGCTTGTTCACCTTACAAATGCTGAAAGTGATGAGTTTGAGGATGAATAGCAACTAGGATCTGGTGTAAAAGCAACAGAGAAATTGATGGACATAAGAGGCTAACGTTCTGGAAGATTGTCTATGTGAGTATTAAAATCACCAAGAATTATGACATAGCATCATCAGTTTAGTCAGGAATTATGTTCTAAAAATGAAAACCCTTCATATGTGTGCAATAAAAGATGGTGGACAGTGTATAGTTGAGTAATGTGAAGGTCTGGAGAGTTGGTTAGGAAGAGTGGGAATGGGAAGTAGAGGGTTCCTTCACTGTTGGCCTCTAGATTCAGCCGGAAGAGCAGTATAGGACAGAAAGTGACAGAAGGAGGTAAGAGTAAGACAAGGGATGTTGCTGGTAGCTGGCTGGTTCTCGGTGGCACAGCAGTCATAAAAGAAAATTTCATCAGGCTATAGAGATGGCTCAGTGGTTAAGAGAACTTGCTTTTGGGCAGACCTGGGTACAATTCCTAGCACCCATGTGGTAGCTCACAACTATCTGTAACCTCAGTTCCAGTGGTCCAACAGGAATGTGTGGTGCACATACATGCATTCAGGTAAAACATCCTTTTACGTAATATAAAACAAATACGTTGAAAAGATTTAAAAACAAACGCTATTTTCCAGAGGTATGGATTTCATACAGCCTACCTGATAAAAGGTATTGTATGTTTTAGTGATGGATTCAAGCGGAACCTTGGGCAGGCTGTTTGGCTCAGTAGAAGAGCATGTGCTTAGCATGCTCGGGCCTGCTGTCTCTTTGTGTTGCTGCACAAAGAGTCTTCACATGCATCGGAAACGCTGTACTGTATCACTTGTTCATTCTAGGACTTTTATTTTTTCTTTAAAATAACAAAAAAATTAACTTGTGAAATTGGCTGTGTTCTGTTGAGTCTTACATTTCATCATAATTATCAATCATAATTAATTAATTTGAATCTTTTATCTCTAAGTCTGTGTCCCTTCCTTACAGTAATTATGACATCAATTCATCTAATATCTTGAGCTTAAAGTAGCAATGCTGGGCATGTTAGATAGTACATACTTTTTACATGGCTGATAGGAAAATGTGATATATTGGTTTTTTGACAAAGCTCTAGCAACCAAATACTTCCCAAAATATTAAGGAAATGTCATGTTTACAGTACTACTTACTATTTAGTTCTTTGTTTTTATTTAACAGTTCACAGAGAGGAAGAGATTAATATTATATACTATCTCATAATATGTACATGTGTGTATATTGGCATATATAGTCTGGACAGCATTTAAGAATAAAAATCCATATTCATACACCCCAAGGAGGAATGTTGGCCAAAATGTTCTCTAAATTTAAGTCACCAGAGAGAGGCAGCTCTGAAGCTGCCTTTATGGAGTTTACATTGGAGTGCCACCTAAGAGGGAAGTGGAAGACCACACACTTCCTCACTGAAATAGGAAGGTCTCTAAATCTTTCCAGTGGGGAAGTTGGTAAGTGGTGCCACCACATGGTGATAGTGAGGAACTTCAATCACTCAAAAGTAGATAATTGAGGTTTGGTTTTGGTTTTTGTTTTTGTTTTCAACAGTTTTCCATCCAATTATCTTTCTAACAACAATCAGACCTCCGGGACACCTGTGCCATCTGCTCTGTCAAATGCAATTGGTCCTTCTGCTGTGGCTCCAGCGGGTAGCCTAATAATGGCCTCCTCTTCCAACCTCAATGACCTTAAAGAATTAAGCGGCAGCAGGAAGGCCAGGGTTCTCTATGATTATGATGCTGCAAATAGTACTGAGTTGTCACTTCTAGCAGATGAGGTGAGTGATATCTGTATAGGAAAAATTTACATCACAGGCAGACATACTAAGTCGAATATTAGACTGAAGTGCAGATTCCTCACTACTGACTTGGAAATAATTTATTATGAAAGTTTCATGAATTTCAGTTGTTAATATTGACACTTTAACTTTTTCATTTTATATAGTAGATAATAGAAATAATGTTTAACATGTTTGTACAAATAAGTTTTATGTAAGTATAAAACTGCCACCACTGATAAAATGCATAATTTTTGAGCTAAATGTGATTTTTTTCAGCTGATGTTTAAAGTCCTTAAATGGTGATTAATTTAAACATTTAATACAAACCTGATTTGTATTGTAAAAGTAAGCATATGTATTTAATATAGTTAATAATTGGAAATATTATATTTTGTAGGTAATCACTGTGTTCAGTGTCGTTGGAATGGATTCAGACTGGCTAATGGGGGAAAGAGGAAATCAGAAGGGCAAGGTGCCAATTACCTACTTAGAACTTCTCAATTAAATAGGGAGACCCTTCGTGACACCATATTTATATTCAGTAACTCTTAAACAGGTTTAATGTCTTTCATGTTAATGTCATAGAGACTGAAAATGAAATATTACAAGCCATCAGAAACTGGCTATTCTGCCAATAAAATTGCATGGTTAATACTTCATTATAAAATTTATGTTAGCGATTTCATGACAAGAATGTTTTCTTATACAATTCTCTTTCTACTGAGGTTTCACTAACAAGCAACTTCTACTTTTGATCCCCAACTTAAAAACAAAAGGATTGTTTTCTACTGAATTTTTCATTAACAACAAGCTTTTTCTTTATGCAAAATAAATTTATTGTGCATGATCCCAGTGACTCATTTATTAGGTACAGTAGCCAAAGAATGAAGTAAAAAATCATTTTTACCTTGCTGTCCAATAGGAATCAAATGACTTAGATACTGTGCTGTAGCAGGGTCTCTTGGCTTTGGAGTTTTGGGTTGGGTTAGGTTCAGTTTATTTGTTTATACTTAAAACACTACTGGATAGTTTATTTTAAACTTGAGTCCTTGAAAAGTATTACCTTATTTCATAATGTTGTTAAGGTGCAGAACACTGGGGACAAGTTCATTCACCAAGAGTACTCTTAAGATTATTCAGTTGCCACACTTTGATGAATAATCAGAATTGCATCCACTAAGAACATACTACACTACAGTGAAGATTTGTTGTTGAACAACAAACGTGTGTGAAAATAAGGATTAGTGCAACAGCATTCATTATAGGGTAAATCATACGCAATGAATGTAGTTTATCAGGGTCTCTAGTTATGGAGTATACCCTCTGGAAATTACTAACGACGCATTTGGAACCAGAGAATTGCTATGAGGACCATGCTATACATCAGCAAAAGTTGCTGTAAATTGACAGTTGAGAATTTTTTTTTGTTAGGTCTTCAGCTCTCATTCATACATTCTTCATTCATCCATCCATTCAAAAGACATTTGTTGAGGACCAGGTACCTAGTTGATCAACCAAGTATACTATTAGGAATAAGATGCTCCTGAAGAAGACAAAAGAAGAAAGTTTAACCTGTAACAGGATTAATGTTATGATGGAAGAAATAGAAAGGACTGTGTTTAGGAATTACCTTGTTTGGATTTGAGAAGTCAGAAGCTGACCCAGGTAGAAGGAAAAAGTTGTACTAGGCTTGGAACCAAGAGAGCATAAGTTTATTCAGAGTAGCTTAACAATGAAGTACAAAGGTGTAGTTCATTTATTGAGAGATTCTTGAATTGTAAACTTTTGGCCTCTAAAAAAGGTGGATATCTAAATAGCACTTTAAAATATCCATTTGTGTTAAGAGCTCCTAAGAGCTTGGTAAACACGGAAAACTTAGTTCTTGGTCTCAGCATTAACAGCCCTTTTATTTTCGTGCTGTAAGATAAATTCCTCTGCAGTTTTATAGTTGTGTAAGGCTCTGACTCACACTTGAATTACATACTTAAAACTCCAAAAACAGCTTGAGATGGCTAATGTTCTAGAGAACCAAGTGAATATTTTTTTTTCTCCTTCAGAAAGAAAGTTTTACAGCCTAAAGTACCATCTGTTATATTTGTCCAAATTTAGGTTTTGATGGACTGTAAAACTTTAGGTGAGTTTAAATGGCAGCTTTAGTTCTGCAAATTAAGTTTATTGGGAATAGAACAATACAGGAGAAAATAAAAATATGAACTGAATTGATCCTGTGTTCATATCCTCACATATTGGACTCCTTGGGGTACAACTCATATTTAGAACTGCCTTTTTTTTTTAATTGGTAAAATGGGGATATGTTTGCCATTTACCAGGAAACTATTGCACAAGTGTCACTTTGTGTTTTGTTCTCTTAGGCAAAGACCTGGCACATACAAACATTTTGTAAACACAGATGCTCTTTGTCAAAGCCCCTGACACCATTATGTGTGGGCTGTGCCTGGGCTGGGGCACATGTCCTACACCTGTGCTGTGCTTACTCCCTGGAATCCCACTCTCTACCTACCACACTCAGTGTGAGCGCTGGTTACGGAAGCTGCACTGAGCTAATAGAGGATTCATACCGTATATTAATAGGAGCAAAGGCTCCTTGTACCTTTGTCTACCACAAATCCAGTATAATCCTTAGGCATGTTCTTTTGTTTATTTTTGTTTTGTTTTGTTTTGTTTTAATGAGGTTTGATTGGTTGGATATTTTGTTTAATTTAGGTTTTGACTTAAAGTTATGTATTTAGTTTTTGCTCAGGTATAGGCCCAATGAGATTGTTAAGCATAGAAGAAAAGAAAACTCTTGTGAAGCCTAATTCATGGTGCAGTTAAAAGTTAAATAAACCCTTGACCCCTAAGCATAACTCAGTAGCACAGTAATGAGTGAAGGGTACATACATTCATGAAATAATAAACAAGGAGGTATTTATAGGCTGTCCGCAAACTGAAAAAGAAATGGACTTTATCCGCCTTTGCCCTTAAAGTAATTAACCCCCAAGGTTATACTTAAAACATTTTTCATGGTGCTAATCAAAAAAATTCAGATTGCAGGAGATGAGGTTCCTAAAATGAGAATGCACCTCATTCAAGGAACAAGGAAAATAAGTGTAGGGCCAGCATCCTTAGTGTGCCACAGCCATTCTCCCAGTCTGCTATCTCCCAGATAACAGAACACAAGGAAGCCCTGTTAGGTGTTTCTGAGGTAGAGTGGAGCAGGAGAAGGTGACTTCATGGGACAGTCTTGTTTGTGCCAAAAGGCCTCGCAGACTTTGTTTGATGCACAATCTCTGGCAATCCTCTTTCTTATCCCCCAATACCTGAGATTTTTAAATGAGTTGCCTGGTTGCACAAGCCAGAGTGAAGAGCTGTCAAGGGAGAATGCCTGACAGCCAGTTTGCTCCAAGCCCTCTGCTTCCCTGTGTAGCACCTGTCTCCTCAGAAAACTGTGACATTAAAGAAAGTTCCACACTGGCCCGTCTCCCACTTTGTCCTAATTAGAGATGTTGTCAAAGTACAAGACTTCAAACTAGCAGTATCAGCGTAGCCTGGGAACTTGTTGACATGTTAATTGCTGTTTTCAAATATTCTACCTTATTTATACTTTCTGTCTACATGGGCCTGTGGAATTAGTGTTAGTCTTTCATGTGACAGCTTTTTAAATATTTTAAGACAAAACCTTAATTTTACTTTCTTTACTATGTTCTAACTATTAATTGTAATTATATTGTTATTTTTATAATTTATTTATTTAGCATGTACCTGTCACTCTATAATGTAGCCTTTCTAAGATAAAGACTATAATTCTGTTAATCATAAATTACTCTTAGCATACAGCCTGGCTCTTGTTGGGTTAAAAAAATGCTAATACCTTTGTCTTCCCCAAGATGTACTGAGCCAAAATCTGGAAGCAGGGCCCACAGTTGTACAGTAAACCATTTGCATGATCCTGCTGCAGAGCAAACAGAGCTGGCCTTTCACCCTCAGGGGCCTACAATTGACAACACTTGAACATTTCCCTTTGCCTTGTGTGAGCCTTCCCATCGCTCTTAACTGGCTGAGGTACTTTCAGACCAGTTTTAAGAAGTGGGTATGAAGGTTAAGAAGTATCACTTAGTGTCAGTAAGGAAAGTATTGCTTAGAATGCCAGGACCTGGGTGACATAGAAGGTTTCTAGGAATGTGGACCTATTGTCTAAAGCAGTGGTTTTAGACTTGTGGATGACCCTTTCACAGGAGACACCTAAGACCATCAGAAAACACAGATATTTACATTGCACTTCAGAACAGGAGCAAAATTACAGTTATGAAGTAGCAACAAAAATAATTTTATGCCTGGGGTCACCACAACATGAGGAACTATATTAAAAGGCCGCAGCATTAGAAAGATTGTGTTCTGAAGAAAGATGAGCTTTATCCACCATATTCCCATACAGTGCCTTTGAACTGGTGTTTAGCATCCAAACACCCTGACAAACCACTGAAGCAGTGTGAGACTAACGTCTATACATCTCTGTACCTCAGGTTGCTAAGCTCTACTTATTCCTATGTCAGAGTAGACTTTTTAAGAATTGTTACTGCTTTTTTATTAATACAAGTCATAACATGCTGACAAAACAAAAAACTCTAGAGGTAAAAATACAAACGTGGCCTACAGTTCCACCATCCAAGGAGAAGCTGTGACTGGGGTGTGTGGCCTCCAGAGTCTCTGTACACTTAGAGGTTTTTTTAAATGGGATCAAATTGTACATGCTGTTTTGTAACTTTTTCACTCGACAGTACCATGACTATCTTGCTGTGTCATATGTATTTCTACATCTTTTTTAATGACTGCATGATATTTCTTCATATGTGCCACATTTTATTAAACTACTGTTGAACTTTAGGTTTCCAGTTTTTCACTAATAAACTGCTTTGAAGAACATTGTGCTGCTAACCCTTTGTGTTTCTAATTATTTTCTTGAGGCCTATAGCATGGGTAGGAACACTATACCAGCTTATAAATATTTCTGCCACTGCTACTGTGCCCCCTAGATGACGCTTAGCACTTTATACTCTTTGTCAGCATTATATGAAGGAATGCTCTAGGTTGAGACAGGGTTTATTTGGAGCGGTAGATGGCGGTGCTTCCACCTCAATAATCGTAATATCTTTGTTTGAAAAAACAGTTGAAATTCAACAATACTCGGTCTTCATTTTTCTCTCTTCTGGCATGATACTTTCCTGCCTATAGCTTCTACTCAATCCCCTGGCATTTACCAGGAGATTGTTGTTGAGGTGATAGGAAGAAGCAGTCTCAGATTGGAGTACTATGGTGGTTTTGAGACAGACCTGACATCACCAGATATGATGTGAAGGCAGGCAGTGTTGCCTCTTCCCCTTGGCTCCCTGAGCTGGTGTTAGTCATTACACCTCTTGTGCCCTCATCTCTAGAATGAAAGTAATATAAGCTGTGACAGATTGAAAAGATCAGTTACATTATAAGCAGAGCAGGTGGTACCCAAAATGTATCACAACCACTGCAGTTGTCAACCTCTGTAGAATAAGATTCAGTCATTGCAAAGAAAATCTTCCTTGAAAATTGTCACAATGAGCGTTGTTTTGTATGTCCTACTGCATCTACAAAGTCTGCTTACACATCCTAGCTCATCTTGCCAGTCAAGTGTTCAAAATAGTCTCAGTGAAGTGTCCGGTGGGACATCCAACCTTACCGTGTGTTACAGCTATTTTTACAAAACTGTGTTTGTTTCTCAATTTCTCTCTTAACCCAGTTATCACACAAATGTGTGATTCTTCTGATGTCTCTTTGACCTGTCCCGTGGCTGAATCCCTCTTCCTCAGCTGAGTCCCCTCTTCCTCCTCCCCATGCCTGTCAGGAAGTCTAGTCCTATTCTCTCCCCTGCTCAGCGATTGGCTGTAAGCTGCTTTGTTGGCATAGGGGATAATTGGGGAGCAGTGTTTATACAACATTGAGACGGGAGATTCTCTGAATGATGATTGCAAGCAGATAATGGGGTTAGGGGGGGTACAGAAATCAGCATTTGAGTTGCACAATGACCTTATGCCTGCAACCGTGCTTTTGCAGCAGTGGGTTAAAGGGCAGTTATCCTTTTAAAGGGAGTACATCAGCCTTCTAAACTCTTAACTGCAGCTGGCCTGCTTTTGTGCTTTAGAAGGCTGGGCCTCTGAAGACTCCATTCAGAAGGTAATTTTAGTTAACTAATTGCAGAACCATCACTACAGTACATAACTGAGGCGTCTGTAGGGATAGGAATGTTGATAAAAGTGGATGAATTTAGTTTGCTGGCAGTGTTTCCAGAAAGGTACCTGTTCTGGGGTTAGAGCTACAGTATAAATGAAGCTGAGAGAAGCAACTCATTTTAACAATTGGGTGAATCCCAATACATTTAAATTACCTTTCTGGTTTGTTGATATGAGTCAAACTGCCAGTGAGGGCCAGTAAGGGATGTATGGGGCTTGGAGAGAAGGGAAGCAGTGTGGGAGGCTTGACAGGTTTGAGGACCTGACAAATGACTGGTCTGGGACTAGGCTGACGATTCTATAGGGCTTTTTTATTAGAGCCTGCCTCACAGCACTTTAAGGCAACTACATCCTCCTTGTCTCATCTCCTAGTGAAACTTCCCGAACTGAGCTGTACCTCGAAGTTCGAGCAGCATGGACTTTGCATATAATTTCTCCTGTCAAGTCTCCACTTGAAAACTGTTTATCAAGAGTAAGCTCAAACAATTTATGAAGACATTCTGGATTCTCTCTTCCAAAATTATATGCACAAACACCGTTGCGGCACATACTGCCTTAAATTACTTGCAACTTAAATGAACCTCAAGGACTTTATATACCCAAGGAGGTAGTATACCCATAAATCCTTACTCTTCCAATTTATGTAAAAGGTCTATTGATTCTGGTTAGGTGCTATTATGTCTATTTGGCTTAAGAAACAAGCTTTTTTAGTATATACATAAATATTTGAATATATATAGTCGACACATTTTAAAGACTAAAATCCCACTATCCACATTCCCATTGACTCGATTATTTTACGTGCTCGTCACTAACTTACATGTTGCAGAACAATTGATTTTAAAACGTCTTTGCTGGTTCACCCTGAACTTCAAATTTAGGATCAACCATCTCAGTTGTTGGGATTGGGTTATTTCTGTTGATAAGCTCGTCTGTCTAAAATTAGCTCTTTCCTTTCTCCTCCGCACCTCTTATAGTCCCCACTCCCTTCTCTCAAAAGTGTTAGTTGGGATACGACTACTTAGCAGGGGGAAAAAATTAAATGTCAATCTTTCAGTTACCATTTGTAAATGGCAAATCTTAAGATTTCTAGGAGACAAGTGACACCAAACTTCAGATTGGCCATTGACATGTGGAGGAGGCTGCTGCTCAGGAAACAGGCCCCCAGAGGCAGATGTAGAGCACAGAGACATTAAGGCAGGATTCAGAAGCTAGAGCTGCCTTCACTGGATATTCGAGTTTAAAGGACTACACCTTGAAGTTTTCACCACACTGGGACTACTGCAAATAAGCAAGTGATTTCCATTTACACCGTGAACCACAGTGACTGAGCCTGCCCTTGTCAGACATTGGAAAGCAGAAGAGTCCATCTGCGTGTCTCCGGGGACATTATATCCATGAGTCAGTCCTCCCTCCCACTGGCTAGTGAGGAGGGTGTTCCACCCATCTCACACTTCCTTCCCCGATTACCTCAAAATTTGTTGTGGCCACTGACAGTGAAACTGGGGGCTGAAAGTCGACTCCTGGCCTCCGAGTTCTACAGAAGTGGGTATGGACGGTGGTCTCAGTAAGCATTGGCAGAAGCCAAGTTGCTTGTCAACACTCAGAATCTTTCCTCAGCTACCTAGTAGCATTCCTCTTGTTGCTGATTAAAAAGCAAAGGCGGAGCTGGTGAAATGTCTCAGCAAGCCAAAGGACCTGAGTTTGAAGCTGCAGAACCACTCTGAGCCAAATGTGGTAGCAATCATCTGTAGTCCAGTGTCTATACAGTGAGATGGAAGGTGGGGACAAGAGATTCCCCAAAGGTCATATGCCTGCCGACCTGCCATATGCAGCAGCCAACAACAAAGTAACACCTTGTCCCAAGGTGAAACTTAAAATTGTCTGAGCTCACACTGTCTTGTGACATACGTCCCTTCACACCTTCTCCCACAGAAGAACACACAGGCACAATAGCGCATACATTGCAAAAGAGGCAGGAAGATTGTAAGAGCCAGAGGATCAGAGAGCCTGCTGTGATGCTGAGTCTCCTAGTAACATCAGAAGCTTTATCGGCAAAAGTCTTACCAGTGTGACTGCCCAAACATGAGCTGAATATGGAGGACACCGAGGAACATGCCAAACAGGTTGGGGAAAGCCCACGAGGCCTCAACCCCAGGCAAAGAACTACAAGCAACTGAGTAAAGCTGGGAAGGGGAGAGGTGCCCTCTCCCCCAGGGAAGAGCACACCAAGTGTTTGTCCACTGCCAACTGGTCAGCCATGAAAATATAGAAGTACCATTATATGCAGTCATATGGGCAGGAATACATGGAGATAATATAAATATAAATGTGTGTGTAAAATGCACATATGCATGCAACGATGATGAAAAAAGGCTAAGAATGTGAAGAGCAGGGAGGGGTCCATGGGAGGTTTGGAGGAAGGAAACAAAGGGAGAACTGTAACTAAAAATCTCAAGAAGATAAATGTCACAAGTGGACACTGCAGGCATGTTGTCAGGGCGCCCTTCTGTTCATCTTTGGAAGACACTACCCTTGTCCATTTGTGTCTGCATAAGGAGGTTTCTCTTGGAAGTATATTGTTCTGCCCACTCTTGTTTTGATTAGGACCATATCGCAACATCCACATTTTAATATATTTGGAACATAATATTGGGAGTCATAGAGACCTTATTACTAGGATTCACCCCAATTGCTACTGCTATAACATAACAGAATATAATATAACAGAATAGCACTACGGCTATTCTAGTCTAGACAGTGGGTTGGTGCTAAAACCACTTAGCACAGAAATTAGGACTCTAGACTTTGGGATACTGTATAGACTATAGAATCAAGCAATTTTTTGAATCCAAGGCTATTATGTCTTAGGCAAGCTATATGGCCTCAGTTCTAATTTTTTCATATGTGGTATGCAGATTGGCATGCCCTGCCTCCCCAGTGAGTAGCATGTAGTAGTTCTGACATAGCTCCCTGGCCAGCAATGCACCACTTGGGAATTTATTAGAAATGCAAACTCTCAGGCCCCTCCTGAATCAGAAACTCCAGGGAGGGAGTACAGCAATGTGTGTTTTAACAGATCCTTGGAATGTGATGCATGTAGAGCTTGGTAGACCACAGTTGTGCAAACCAAGAGAATTCATGCAACTTGCCTATCATAAATAGTTCAGAATGTCTAATGTAATGAAACTGACCATTCACACTTTCCAAGGAAAATTCTGTGTGCCTCTCTCCTAACTGCTTTTCATAAGAATTGGACAGCTAAAGGTTTGAGATTAAGATTTCTAATGAGCATATGAAATACACATCCCAATACTTCCACCATGTAGATAATGGCATCTTTTAGAAAAAATTAAGTGATACTGTCGTATTCAGTGTTCTAATGCTGTGAAGAGTCACCATGACCATGCCAACTTTTTTTTTTTGGGGGGGGGGGGCGGGGGGTTGAGAAAGGGCTTTTCTATGTAGCCTGGGCTATCCTGGACTCATTTGTAGACCAGGCTGCCTGCCTCTGCCTCCCTGAGTGCTGGGATTATAGGCATGCACCATCAAGACTGCCGATTTTTATAAAGGAAAACATTTCACTGGGGCTGTCTTACTTTCAGTTTAGTCTATTATGGTGGCAGGAGGCATGTCAGCACACAGGTAGACATGGTGCCGTAGATAAGAGCTGAGAGTTCTACAATAGGCAGGCAAGAGGAAGAGAAACGCTGGGTCTGGCTTGAGCGTTTGAAACCCCAAAGACCACCCCAATAACACACATCCTCCAACAAAGCCACACCTACTCCAGCAAGGCCACACCTCCTAATCCCTCTCAAGTAGCACCACTCCCTAATGACCAAATACATGAGCCATATATATACAAGGGCCATCCCTATTTAAACCACCACAAAGACCTAATCATCCCACCTCCTTAAAAGGGAAATATTAGAGAAGGGTCGAGATTTTTCTCAAAAAACAGTCCAGAATTTGCTTCTACACAGGAAAAAAAAAAAAAATTTGCAAGCTACAATTTAGCACGTTGGGCTTCAACATGCTGAATCGTAACTGGACAACATGATCAGGTTAACTTGGAATTGCTCAAAGCACAAATAATAACTGCATGGTGTGTTCTAAAGGAATCTAATTATACATGCATGACAGGACTAACAGTAGTCCATGAACCATCCTGACAAATTCGTTTCATAATGTAACCCTGGAAAAAAATGACTTCACCTTCAACACTGAGTGTCTCAATATAAGCCAATTACATGTTGCAGGAGACTAAATGATTGTGGGTCTAGAACAGTTTGTCATAAGCCATTCTTTTAGAGAGTATTGGATAGCAAGTCCGGCAGGAAATAAATGTGGTTTTGTACCCAAAGGCAAATTATTCACTTAACCCCATAGGCCCTAGGATTTCTCACTGATAAAAGGAAAAATAGTAAACCTCATACCACTAAGGTCTTTCTAGCTCTTGTATCCCAACACGCTTGAGAACAGCCAGAGCTGTTGAGGTTTATAATAATAACTAAGGCCAACTTACACACTCAAATGGTATGCAGCTGGGTGGGGTTATTTTCCTTACATGTTAAATTACAAAGCTGCTCAGTCAGAGTGTTTGCTGGTAAGTAACCTATGGTAAGAGACATTTGGAAATCCCTGTCTTCCAGGACTGACCCAGACTTCATCTCAGAGGAACAGGACACGCTCCATGCTCAGACTTTGCAGTGGTTCTAATGAGCCCTTGTGAACATCGGCAGTGGTCATCTTCCATGTTCAGCACCTTCTATGTACGCTTAGAAAATACTGGTAATACATACTCTGTTCCTAACATTTGACCTACCGTTAATAAACACTATCTTCTTTAAAACAAGAAGGCATGCCTGCACTTGCTTTGCATTCAGTGAGGAGGCGGCAGAGCTAGGTCTTGTTTCCCAGCCCAAGAGCCCAGTCTTATGCTTTTACACTTATTTACATGTGTGCATACGTGAAGAAATATGCATGTAATGACACATGTATGTGAAGGTCAGGGGACAGCTTGCAGAGGTCAGTTCTCTCCTACCACCTAGATCCTGGGGATGGAGCTCAGGTCAGCAGGCTTGGTAGCAAGCACCTTTTCCCACTGAACCATCTCACTGTCTCAACAGCCCCAGCTTTAATCAAGTGATAGCAATATTTTTTGATACATTCACCCAAAACGTAGCCAATATCCCTTTATTTCCTACACTTCTGGGTTAGAAACTCTTTATGAGGCAGAAAATGTGCTGCTCTTAACTATGAACATTAACATCCGAGAGAACAGTGCAATCAGTTGGGTTAAGTCAGAGATTCGCTTAAATACAGTCCCTAGAACCAGAGGGTCATGTGTATCTTCCCCTAGCAATAAGCATGACTGCAAATTTAGTATTCTAGACTAAACTCCATATTCAATTGAATAGCATAAACAGAAGTACTATAAGCCAACAACATATTAATGTACTCAGACATAACTATGATGTCTTACATACACCATTTTAGTCAGATCCTTTCTCTTCTACATGACTACCCCCTTCCCCTGTTGGTCTGTTCATCTACTCCCCTTCATGAAACCAACAATGGGACCACCTTTGGCTCCTTTTTTCACCCTGGGTGTATTAAATGCGGGGGTAGCTAATGTGAAACTTTATCAGACATCAAGCTCTTACTTCAGGACCTTAGATGCGTTTTCACCCACATGTTCTCCTTAAATAAGACATCTCGATGGTATTGGGTCTAATTGTCCCGTGCCCAACACAACTCTAGTGTCATACATCTGGTAAATTTTTAATTTTTTAGGATGCCATGACTCAGCATAACTGTCAGGACATAAAAGACAAATTACCGTGTAGCTGGACTTTTGATTTCATATCATTAATACACATGACAATGAATGATTAACTATTTCAGTGCTGGGATGTTCTTATGTGCTTCTTTTGAGAACTACTTGTTTAAGGATGTGGACCAAAGCTTCCTTTCTATCTTAACTTTAAAACTGCT
Organism: Meriones unguiculatus; assembly: GCF_030254825.1. Classification (NCBI taxonomy): domain Eukaryota; kingdom Metazoa; phylum Chordata; class Mammalia; order Rodentia; family Muridae; genus Meriones; species Meriones unguiculatus. The sequence goes on from NC_083358.1 coordinate 61,731,568, forward strand.
TCACCTAGAATAAATAAATAAATAAATTACTTCAAGCTATTAAATCAAAATATAATACTAGCTCTATCAGTTATATAGACCAGCCCCTAATGAGTAACTTGATAAGTAAATGAGAGTGTGCACACAATACAGTTTTGCCAGGAGGGGGGAAAGCATTCATTCGACAGTCAACCAAAACAGAAGAGTGCTCTATCTGCCTCTCATGAAAATATGAAATCTCTGATTTTTTTATTGGGATTTTGTTTGGGGGGGGGGTGTTCTGTTTGTTCATTTCTTCTTTGCCAGTATGTGGTAAAGCACTTCACTGCTCTGCTTAGTGGGACAGGAGTATATCCTTTAAAAGAAAAATCATTGTGTCCCAGGGCATGAACCATGTGCCAGCTGCTGCTGGAGTACTTCACACATGTTTATCTGTTCATGTCCTTGTAACAGCACTGTGTTCTGGAGACTTCGAGCCTCGCTCAGATGAGCACCTGAAGCTAATAAAGAGCTGCTCTAATCAGCTCTGCAGTGTCCTGGTCTAGACCTCCCTTCTTCCCTCCCTCCCTTACTCCCTCCTTCTGTCCCTCCCTCTTCTAGGGAAGCTAATGCCTCTCATTGCTTTCCCCAAGGTTGTCAGATGCATAGTCATCGCTCTGGACCTCCTTTCAAGGCCCATTCCCTTACCACTGTTCCTTTAACTACAACACTACACCTACCCTGGTTAACTTTGACCTAAATTTCTACAAATTTGAGCCCACCAATGCCCACAGAGCTACCTTAAGGGGTCAAGGGATGGGGGTTGCTGAGACTCAAGGATGCATGGGGACTAAGGGCCAAAACTGTCCCTGAGGGAGAGGCAGAGAAGCAACAATACAGAAGGGTGACTTAATAAACCGTGGGAAAGGGCGCAACAGCAATACTGACCATGACAGAAAACACCCAGAAGACAATGAAAGGAATGATCGTCAAGAAGAAAGTTTAGCAAACTGTTCTGACTTGCAAATACCTTAATGTTTCTGCTTCAGTGTTCTACACAACCATTAGCATGGAACTCATTGTATTATTCCATTTGGGTTGGACCGTCCTTGCCGTTTTGAACTTTTCTAGGTTCAGTCTTCATTGTATCACCTATATGCGTGCTCGAAGGGAGACGGGGACGTGTGCATGGCACGGGTGCGCAGTGCCACAGGGCACCTGCAGCGGCTGGAGGACAACTTCCAGGAGCTGACTCTCATCCTTCCCAGGTTAAATGAACAGAGACCATCCATCCTGCATGGCAAGCACTTTTGCCCACTGAGCCATCACGCTGGCCCCATACTTGATTTACTTTGTTGGAATGGTGACTTCCTCGCTCCCCGAGAAATGCCCCACTGCAGAGCTTGCTGACCTTGTAGCAATCATCTGCTCGCTCCTTCCAAGTTAGAAGGCTCACTGATGATAATCTGGGTCAAAGAGCATCTACCTACAAATGACTCATACATTCTAATGCAAAAGATTTTCATTTTATTGAGTTATTTGGAGAGAGAGAGAGAGAGAGAGAGAGAGAGAGAGGGTACTTACAGGCACGTGTGTGCAAGTGTGTAGAGACCATAGGAAGACGTCTAGTGCTCCACTCCATGACACTCTGCCTCATTCCATTGTGAGACAGGCTCTCTCACCGAATCTGAGCCAGTGAGCCCCAGAAGTCCCCTGCCTCTGCCCTCCCACAGTCCTGGGCTTACAGACGGTCAGGATGCCCAGCTTTTTCTGTAGGCTTCAGGGATGTGGACTGAATCCTCCTGCTTGCGCAGCCTGAGCTCTGTACCCACTAAGCCATCTCCCTAACTCTCAAAGAGGTTCAAAGTGGGGTTTTTTTGTTTTGTGTGTTTGTTTGCTTGTTTTATGGGCAAGGCACCCTTCTACTAAGAATATCCCTAGTCCCCAAAAGCTGTTTTAAAACTTCCTTTAGTGTTGTAGGGAACAAATAGTACTGACCCAGAAACTCACCAAGCTCTTGACAGACCTGTGTCCACATTAGAAAGCCAGGAAGCTGTGACCGAGAGCCTTTTCTGTTTGTGGTTGTCAGTCACAGGAAGGATTAGTGTCTGGGCAGGACTTTTTCGGCCTATCTTCCCTACCCTTCTCCCAAAAGTCTCATCAGGAGAAACCTTGCTAGTTTAGAGAAATGAAATAATAATAGCTCCAATGATTTAAGCATTAACTGCAGAGCGGGCACTGTGCTAAAGGTCATTTACACTCATCTCATTTGCACCTGTGAGAGAGGGACCCCTCTTTATCCGTGCCCCACGAAAGGAGAAGGTAAGTCTCTTAACTCACATAGCCTGGGGTGGGGGGAGGCAGAGCCTGGGTCCTGACCCGAGTCTCCCCATGTCCAAGGCCATGCTCTAGAGGGCTCCCTGGGGCACTATTAGATGAGTCAGCAAGATTTAGGGACAGAGGCAGTGACTGATCCCCTCTGCAATGCAGCTGAACAGACAACTCACCCAGTCTGCTGTCTGGCCTCCCGGGTGCTTCTCCAGGAAGCCCCTTCCCTTTCCTCCCTTCCTTCCCTTGCATTTGGTCCCTCCCCCGGGAACCTGCAGCCCTTAATGGGGACCCCTTCCAGCCACATCTTCAGGAGAGGAAATGAGTTCCTCCCCTCTGGAGTGTGCAGCTCAGCATAGTGGCTTGGGCAGAGTCTCTTGAGAGTCAATTACTTAAAGCGCAGAGCACATTCATAAACTGCAAATGCTGATGAGGTTCCCAGGTGAGTACATCAAAGTCCTTTATAATGCGCCTAAAAATTGATAGTGCAGCCGAATAAAAACAGTGCCGCATTCTGGAAGACCCTTTCAACTCCTCCAAACCCTTTCACACTCTTTGAATCTATGCAATGACAATATAGAAGGAAAGATAACATTTTTGTCATTTTTATTCAACGTTTCCCCCAGTTTCATCCATATATATAGCTTATTCTGATTGCTGTCACCTCCATATTATCCGTCTCCCTCCTAACCTTATTACCCTCCCACATAAACACACAGATCTTTTCACATTCAGGTCTTTTGAGCTGTTTTGTCACCCAGTGGATTTAACAGGGCCATCTGTGCGAACACAGGTTTGGAGCTATTAGACCCTGGTGAATTCAGATAGATGAGACTTAATGAACGCTTAACAAACACTCGACAGCACGCCACACACACACTGTTGCAGCTAGGTAGGCGGATGCTGGCCAGCACCTAGGCACGCACCAGCATAAAATGGGCTGCACACAGGTAGGCCAAGGTACACACGCAGGCTGGCACATAGACAGAAGGAAGCACACTCAGACTGGCAAAGGAAAAACATGAGAGTGAAGGCACACCCACCCGACCTTGAGGCCATATTTACACAGAATCGCACAAAGGTAGCACTTTGCCAGGAACGGTTATATAAGGATTACATTGCTGTTTGCTTTTGGGGCCCCAGACATCCGACGTGAGTCACTGCGCACTGACTCATAACCCTACGGTGTCTAGCGTCTGCCATAGCGGCCCATTCCAGATATCCGTATCAGCGCCACACTGTCTAAACTACAGTGTCTTAGACAGCCCTCTCCTCCCTTCAGATGGCGAACAGGGTGATGCTCTCCACACCAGCCCCTGTGCCCTCAGGAGAGGAAGGCCAGTGCGCACGAAGAGCCAGTGGGATCACCCCAAGGGATGATGGGCTCCTTCCGCTAGAGAGCAAGCTTCCTCCGTGGGGCATCTCCTGCTCCCCTGGCAGGACTAAACAAGGATTACACAAATCTCCCTCCCCCTGCCCACTCCCTTGTCCCCCACCTGGCAACCCTCCCCCATCTTCATCCCCACCGACTACTTGTGGGGATGAAAGTACTTTGCCCTGTCTGGTACCTCAACCCCAACCCCAGAACACATGTGCTTTTATGACTATCATTACTATAATTATGCTACTTCCTTAAAAAAAAAAGCCAAAAAACCGTGGGAAAACCCTTCTCAGATGACATGACTCCAGTGAGCTGGAGGAAAGAAAATTTATACTTTTGCTTCTGAACTTTGTGGTACAATTTCCCTGGCCTCTGTTAGTCCCAAAGATGGGAGGAGACAGGCCAGCATCATGGCCAAATTAACTAAAGCAAGCTTCCAGAAGTCAGCCTTGGATGTGAGGAAGACAAGGCTTTTGTAGAGTTCAGGGATAGGTGGCTTCCAAACAGGGGAAATGGGGGGGAGGAGTGTACAGGAGCAGGCATCAAAACAAAGTAATCACAACAGGCAGTCATAATAAGGTAGTCATAGAGGGTCATATAAGCTTTTGAAACAAAGGTAGGCTTGAAGATGGTTTTTAAAAATCTTTTTTTTGAGACAGGGTTTCTCTGTGTAGTCCTGACAGCCCTAGAACTCACTCTGTAGACCAAGCTGGCTTCGAATTCACAGAGATTCACCTGCCTCTGCCTCCCAAGTGCTGAGATTAAAGGTGTGCACCACCACCCCGCGGCCATGAATAACTTTTGAAACAAAGACATGCCTGCCGTTCCTGAAACAGCAGCGCACAACCATTTGTAGGAAGGTTACAGGCACAGCCCAATCCCTGAGAAACAGAGCTTTGACCACAAACAGGAATGGTCCTAGTTTGTTTTTACTACTATCTGGCTTTTAAGCCTAAACTGGAAGCCGCCGGTTCTTCTAGCCTAAACTGGAAGCCAGCTGGTTCTTCACATCCATTAAGGAAAAACATAATTCCAGGCCCCTTCCCGGCAGCCCTTTCTCCAGCATCACCAGTGAGAGGCATAACAAACAGCTCGGCCCCTCCTCTTGTCTCTGCTTTGGAATACACAGAAGTTAAGGCTAGGAAAATGAGAAATGAAAGAAAGCAGTTGGCCTAGGGAGGGAGGGGAGGCTGCCAACCCAAGCAGGCCCAGAGTGATTAGAATTGAGTGCCGGCCAGAGACAGTCTCTAATGGGGGTGGAGGGAGGGGCCAGGACAAAACCAAAACAAAACAGAAGAGCTAAAACAGAAGCCTTTCCGGGTTCTCACCCAAAACCTACTGGTCCGTACTCTGTGGACGCGATGGTGTTTTACACACTAAACTGCAATGCTTTATGACGTCCAGCCCCCGCGCCTCTTTTCCATCCCACAGCCAAGAGAAGCCACCACCACTGTTCTTTGATCGGTGCTTTTTGGTTTTTGTTTCTCTTTTTAAAGTAGATCCAAGAGGAATGGACCCTAAGCTTAACATTTGGTTTAATCCTCCCCTGCTGTGGAAGACACAACAGAGAGATTATATGTAAATCAATAACAATTTTTCTTTTTGTGCTCAAACCATGAATACCAACTAGCTAGGTTTCATGACATCCCAATAAGATAAGTGAGTTTTATGACCCTGTTCCAATTCAATTATGCTTCAGTGTTTTAATTAGCCTAAATGATTTTACTTTTTCTCCACAGAATTTTTTTTTCGCCAGATCCTTACATTTTCATCGAATTGTCTTGTCACAGCTGAGTACAAACAGCAGCAACAGCTGAGCACTGTGGCATGAGGCAGACAAAATGGAGAATTAGATCAGGATAGGACCGACGAGGGTTAACAGGCTAAGCTGGAAGGGTAGGTGAGGGGATCCAGGCCAGGGGGAAGTGGGGAAATCATACAACATAAAAAGGCAACAAACAGGTAAAACATGAGCCCCGGGTAACAGTTACAGCAGCTGAGGACACACTGAATTCAGTCCCCCAAAGGAAATATGTGCAATATGTCCCCACAGAGGCGCGTCCGGGAAAAGGAGTAGCTAAAATCTCCAGGGACAATTCCTAATCCAAGGTAAATGAGAACCACTGGACAAAGGCCCTATGAAACGATTACTCTGGAAACCATCACGGAAGACTGACTGAGTGGCACCAGCGGGCGAAAGCCAGATAGTCCAAGTGGTGGCCCAACATTTGCACTGAGTAGCTTCTTCCTTCTCTCTGCTCTTTCCCTGTTCTTTCACACACTTCGGACCACCGTACAAATAAAGGCATCTTTCATACATCCTTGTCTTGAATGCTGCTTTTGGAGAAACTTAAACTAAGAGATTAAAGTATTGGTTAGGTAACAAAATTCTGAAATCACCACTAGGTGTAGGTTCAGAAGTCAGGCTAAGGACGATACATATAAATCTGCCTAGCCGAACGCCTAACCATCATAGATGCCTAAAAGTTATCATAGTGTATCCATTCTGAGACACACCTGGCCTTTCCTATTGTAACTTTTCTGGAAATAAGAAAAAGTACAGCCAAGTATTCAGACTACTAACTTAAAGTGAACATTGGTAGACTTGTCATTTTGTTTGTGGTTGGAGCCTCATAAGGAGGAGGAGGAAGTGTCTTTATCTTCTGGGGGAAGGAAGTCTCACACAGACGCAACCAACCTGTGCATGACTCCCACCATGACAAAAAGAGAGATGGTGGGGGACCCGAAGTTCTTCCCAATACGTGCGGGGACACCCAGCTCATAAAAGAGACCCTTTTTTCACATGTCCGTAGCATTTGCATTCTAGGCTCAAGACAGAGCTCAGTCAAGCTTTATTCATACAGTGTGTGAGATCCGAACGGGATCTGTCCTGGAAGTAAAACAACTATCGCAAAGACAGAGGGCAGGGGTGAACGGCGTTAGAATTTCTAGAACATGAGCACGCTCTGTCACCTGAGGAGACTGAGCGAGCCCTTCAGTGCACTGCCGGCGTCAGACGTGAGGAGACAGGTAAGCGAGTAAACACTGTCCTGCCATCCTCTTCCTCCATCCTCTTCCTTCACTTCCGGGGGCAGTGGGGAAGGGCTTTAGCAGGGCTCCATACCTTCCTCTTTCCCCTCACGGTCTGGCTCACCCCTGCCATACTTTAAAACGTGCCCATCATCTTGTTTCCCTCCAAAACTTAATCTCTGTACTTTCCAGCTCTTTAGGCTTAGCCCACTCTCCAGCAAGCCAGATGGATGCAGCTGGCATTCAGGGCTGATGATAAGTTACCCCTGTTAAGGACCATTTGTATTGTAAAAGCACTCTCTCTGCCTCGAGCCTGTGAGAACAAGCAGACGCTAAGCATTTGACAGTGAACTCGCAGGCCTACTTTGGGGTATTTTTAAATTCCAAGGGAAACACAGAGGCATCTGTCAGATTGTGTACAAATTACTACTTATTAAGTTATTTGGATTCACCTACTTAATAAACACAACTGTTAGAAATTTCCTTTGGCTTAGAGGAGCCGTGGGGGCGGAAGTAAATATTCTGTGAGCAGAAAGTTTGGAAACTTAAACCTCAAGCCTACACGGAGGGCTGGCTTGTGAAGTGACTTAAAGGCTCTGGGGAAAGAGACTGCAGAACAAAGGACCCCTTCCAGTGTCCCAGATCCAAGCCTGCTGAGTCCATCCTTCCAACAGGTCAAGATCCCTAGCCTTGTCACCGAGCTCCCAGTAGCTTCCTAGGTAATGATTTCAAGACTATCTATTCTGAGGCACTTCCTGATCAAGACCTCAGGGACAGAGAGGTGTGCTCTGGGTCGGGAGACCCTGTGGTAGAACTGAGAACAGCCTGCCTTGTTTCAGGCTTTTCTATGTGGGAAAGAGCAGAAAGCAGCTAGGTCCCAGGTCCGTTTCCTCCTCAGTCATGTTGGTTTTCCCTTCCGGTAGGTTGGTCCATCTTTTCTTCAGTATCTATGGATAGAGAAGTTTAAAAACTATGTATACTAAATTCTTCATTAGAATGTAAGTTCCATTAAAGCGTGACTTCACATGTGCAGTACTGTATAAGCAGCACCTGTAAGAGTATCTGTTATATAATAAGGACACAATAAATATACTGAATAAATTAACATTCCATGGAAGATCTAAGCCCCACTACCCTGCCATACACCGTACGGATCATCTTCTCTTTTATACATCAAGAAATGGTGCTGACTCTGCTCCTTAGAGGAACACAAAACATGGTCATGCAAAGCCATGTCTGTGCACTTTGGCTCAGAGAAGGAAAGGCCGAGTCCATGAGCAAACAAACTCCTGGAGAATCCTACTCCTCAAAGCAACATACCCTGACCACCCAATCCCATCTTCCTGCCTTACTAAATGCCTGGGCTGGAAATGGTTAAGAGCCAAAAGCTCCAGTTCTGGAGGTGAGCACGTAGGAGAGATGCTCCGCCACCCCTGGAAGGTGGCCTGTGGAACCCCACAGCTAATGGCCCTGTAAGCAGATCCAGCCTTTTACAGGTCTCGAAAAACACAGACATGCACAGTTGAGGCTGCAGTCTGAGTACTGTCTGGTACTGATAAGGCGGCCTGGGAACACCCTGTCCTATCCCTGCCCCAAACCAAAGGCTCTTTGAGAGGCGGCCAAGCATGTGAGACCAGCCAAGCACTGCTAAGTGCATTATCTCGTCTAAGTAAAGCATAAGAAGTAAATTAAGGTCCCCATTTTGACCTCAATGACTTCACATTAAGACAAAAAGAAAGAGAGAGAGAGAAAGAGAAAAAGAAAGAGAGAGAGAGAAAGAACAAAAACAACCCCTCTGCTTTTACCTAATGCATGACCACTGCCCTAAAGAGAACTCCCTCCCTTCCCTTCAAATTGTATTTAGCCTTAAAAAAAAAAAAAATCTGGCTGGCTGCTTCTACCATCTCATTCTGTAAAGAGCCTTCTAGTTCATCTTTCCCTGGTCATTTCTAAAGCAATCACTAGAAAAGGGAATGGGATCGCCATAATTAACTTAGACCCATGATCTCTCCCACTCCTAGAAGCTGAGAGTGCAGACTAGGTCTATGAGGAAACACAGGTAACAGAAAAGAAAATTGGGACTCTTTAAGATTAAAAAAAAAAAAATAAGAAGAGGCCCTGGTGTGCAGCCAGTGGTGCCCATGGCAAAATTCTTCATGGCTCTCTCGGACATTCACAGAGATAATAACTGCCTAAATGTCACTATTGTTGGATTGATGTTTCAAATGTCCTCCGGCAGCTGCAATGGTCAAGTGGTTTAAAGAAAATAGAAAGACACCACACAAATAGCTCTTTCCTGAAAGTGCTGCCTTGTCGTTTCTGCATACCATTTGTGTGTGAGTCACACAGATGAGGCGTGCTGGGAACCACCTAAGGACAGGTGGAAATCCATGGAAAGGCCCGCACCAGGGTGAGAATGAGAAGCCGAAAGTGAGGCTTAAGAGGCTGGCAAGGGAATGGGTGTTCCTCCAGCTTCGGGCACTTAAGTGTCGCCACAGAGCGGCACTGGGACTGAGCTTTGAAAACAAGCCCATCAGCAGGACTGGGAAGCATTCAGACCGAGGGGGTGAAAGGAACAAGACACACAAAGAAGACAGAGTGATGGGTGTTACGGAGGGGCGGAGCATTATGCTGGTCTCCTCTTTCTCTGTAACGAGTGATCACAAACTTGGTGGCTTGAAAATTACAAAATGTGCGATAGTTCGGTAGGTCAGAAGTCTGACCTGCACCTCGCTGGGCTAAAACCAAGGACTAGCAGGGCCAGGGCCATTTCTGAAAACTAAAGAGGAAATGATTGCCTCTTCCCATTGGTTTACGTTTGCATCACTGGCATCCTCTCTTCCTTCATCCAAACTGCAAGAGTGGGTTGGATCCTTTTCACGCTGTCATCTCTGGTTCCAGCTCAAAAGATTCAAGTGGCTAGACCAGACCCTGGACAGTCTGGTATGATTTTCCCATCTCAGATCCTTAGCCTTAATATCTGCACAATGCCTCTGCAGTGGAAAGAGATCCTGTTCTCGGGTAGATTAGAGATGGCCATGGGAGTGGGCAGGCAGTACTACCTGCCGGAAAGAAGGCAGACGGCTCACGGTGAGAGGAGTGTGAGGGAGACAGGAGTAAACCCCGAGGTTTGGGACAATTCTAGGTCTAATGATACTGAATAATGGATTTTTTTTTCTGTGTCCTCAGTTCACAGTCACTACCCCCCATAGACCTTTCTCACTAGCCAAGAGCTCCTTCCAAAACTGAGAACAGTGTCTTCCCCTTTCTAGTTTGGTGAGAGTGCTACCATCTCGGTTAGGCTAAGATACATTTTGCTACAACGATCAGTACTCTCCAACTCTCAGATGCTTAAGACAGTTCCTCTCCTGCTCATCCTACATGTTCACCAGAGGCTGGTTAAGGAGCCCTGACCCAAATCCCCTCCCTTGAGAGATCAGACTCGCAGATACTTTAAACCTTTCTGGATTCCACACAGGAGGAATGAGAAATTTAAAAGGTCTCACACCAGACATTACACGCTCCAGCCTAAAAGAGATGCCCATAGTCCACTGGCCCAAGCTCTTCCCATACGCCCACTGGCGCAGAACACCAGGCGGAGAGGCCCACCCGTGACCACAGCAAACAGACAGAAGTGTGTGAGCAGACTGGCAAAAGGCTACTTCAGTTTTGTAGAGTTGTGCGGATCTGCTTCAGTATCTTCTGTGCTGAGCCATGGGGATCTCCTGAGTTTGGCCAATCGGATGTTCCGTGCCTCTCACGCTTGCTTCATACTGTCCTGCTGCTCTCAGCTGACCTTGCTTGCCAGGCCATCATCTCAACTGCTGCCAGGCAACAAAATGTGCTCCAGTGCTTCTAGCACCTGCTTCACTGTGACCCACAGTTAGGAATCCATTTTTCACTCACAACAAATACAAAGGCACGTGTAGAAGCACATGTGCACGTTAACTGAAAACAAAAGTCTATCTCATTTACGTGTCTACTCTCGCTTCGCAGTGATGGTTAGAGCCCAATGAGCTGACTTCATGAACGACTTTGCTCGATGACCAACCGTCCCTAGTACCTAGGAAGACGCAGCACTGGTTTTCTTATACCATCCCTCATCATTTTTCCTTTTGGATTTCTTTTGTTCATCCCTTCATCATTAATCAAAACTTTATTAAGATCTTGTCACCAGAGGCAAGATGTGCCAGAGACTGAAATTACGAAGATGGATAAGACAGGGCCTCTGCCCTTAAAGAGGTTATAGATTGGAAGAGACTGACAGATAAGCGAATAGTTGTCACGGCATGGGAGACATCCTATAATTACAGAATGGAAATAGTTTCGTGAGAATTCAGAAGAAGACCAACATATTCTACGTAGAAACACGGAGAGAAGTTGACATTGAATCCAGATTACTTCCTGGGGTTTCAAAAGCTTTTTTAGCCTCCTCACCACCCATTCGGCTGTCCAGCTTGCCCGCCCTCAGCTTCCAAACAAATGGCACGTTAACTCTTGCCAGGCTTAGACAGGTGCCACGTTAATGCCCTTGACATTCTATCTCTTCTTGTCCCAAGCTGAGGCTGGTAGTCACATGGTCACCTCAACGGGCAGGGCTGGTCCAACCTTCAGCTATTGCACATGCTGTTGACATTGCGCCCAGCAGCCTCCCTCCCCCACCGCCTTCTAGTATTATAAGCCAATCCTATTATTCTTTAATATGAAGCTCAGTCCTATTACGTCAAGAACCTTCCTCGGGTTGTTTCAGCATACATAGCTTATATAGCTTATTCCCTTATGAGGCCTAGAGCAGTGTTCTTCAACTGTTTGGTTTTTTTTTTTTTGTTTTTTTTTTTTTTTTTGCAGACTCTTTAATTTACGTGCACTGTACCAAATTTCTAATGTACATCCAAAAGTGTTCGTTCTCAGTCTAATTTTCGACATATTTCAGAGTCTCTATTGGCTCAGAATGTTTTTTTTAAGTTAGACATATATACTTAGATATTCAATTTATACAGGATAGCAACTTGGCAAATCCATGTTTCATTGAAAGTCAATCATCAAAACCAGACTTATTTTCTGTCAAGAAGTTTGACTTCATTTTTAAATTGAGATGAGCATGAGAATGATCATCCTGGAGGCAATGATGTCACTTTCCAATATAATTCAAGGATGGGTGGATGGGTGGGTGAGTGGGTGAGTCCTCACTCCAACTCACTAAGACTTTACTTTTGGAATGACAAAGGGAAGGTTCCCATCTGTGCTTCCTGCTGGCACTGGTCCAGCCTTGGGAGCAAGGCACCCTGTAATTGCCCCTATGTTTGCTGCCCTGGAGCAATCTACACTAATCAACTTCTAAGGTGGGAGAGAGATAGTTCTTCACCAAAGGGAATTTAAGAGACAGTGGGAAGAATGAGATAACCACTTGCTTGACATCTCAGCTTTAGGAAAAAGGCCAGATGGAACTGACAATCTCTGTTTAATTCCCTTAAATTTAACTAAGGGCTTCATAGAACCCCATTTGTTTCCTCCAAGGGGCCAGCATTCCATTTGTGTTGAAAAGACTGTTGGGGTCCATGGGAACCAGACATCTACCTGCACATGTAGATGGCTGCTGGAACAGTACAGCTTACCAGATCTCTGGTACACATTTCAGTTTTCAGAGATTCCCTCCAGATCATAAACTCAGTTCCTGTCAGTTCCACAGCATAAGGACCTGAGTTTGATCCCCAGACCTCACATGAAACTCTGACATTGGTGGCCCACGCTTCTAATTCCCACGCTGGGGACTCAGGGACAAGGAGGATCCTTGTGGCTCACTAGCCAAGTTGCCTAGTCTAATATGTAACGTTCAGGTCCCAGTAAGAGAATGAGAGATCCTGTCTCAAAAGCACATTCAGGATGGCTGTTATGAGTAACAAAACCCCAAGGCTGATCTCTGGTCTCCATACGCACATGTTTATGTATATGTGTATGTATGTGTATATGTATAAATCGAGACAGAAAGAGAGAGAGAGGATGCACATGCAATGTAAAGAAAAGAATGAATAAACCAACTTCTGTTTCTATCAAAATACACATTTTTAGGGTATAGCTCAGCGGTAGACATTTGACTGGAAATACATGTTTTTAAATGTACTACAGTTATAGTGCAAATATTAACACATCAGCCTATATGAGCATAAATATCATGTTTGTACCCGGAAGGTCTGACATCAGATGACTTGGCACTTTGGCTTTTCTTTTCTTGAGCTTATTATTGTTTAACTTTTGATAGACATCTTAAGATAAATCTTATATGATTCAAAACAAAATAAACCAAAACCATGTGCTTTCTAGCAAAGATACCAGCTTTCATCCAAATTCAGTCTAAAAGGAGAAATAAGGCTTTGCTTATTCTTTGAAAACAAATACGAATGCAAGGAAAAGACTTTAAAACATTTTCTTGTCCAGCCCAGCAGGCTGAGAAAGAGCCAGGTATGAGCTCCACTTCCCTCCTCCTCCATGGCCATCCTCCCCGACCCTCTGTGCCTGTCCCGGAGCCTCTCCCCTCCCATCCCCACTGACAATACACAAAAATTTTGCTATTATTAATGGCTACAGAAAAAGGGCAGATATGTAATTTATACATTTGAGGTGCAGACCAGATTGACTTTCTAACTATTCCTCCTTTATGGCCACGCTCCTACCAACCACTTGCTTCTTCCATTTCCCTTCTGAGGCATCTAGAAAACTCCCGACAGCTAAGGACTCAGGCATGTGGTCTCTCAGGGATCCCTAGCTAGGGAACCATGCCTGACTTCCTGTAGAGGAAACTGATGCCCAGCAGCTTCTATGAGAGCAGCTGCTGAGCCTGATGCCCTCCCTTACCAAGTCACATTCTGTTGCACATTCCTGGGCAATAGTTCAGAAGCTTACTCATCCTGCCACTCACTCCCCCCACCCCTGATCCCAAACAAGACATTAGGAAGGAAACATGAGAGATTGTATTTTAACCTAATTGAACAATGGCCCTTATTTCATCTTGAGTAAGATAAATGGGCTGTCCAACTTCACTTCTCACTTTATCTGTAATGAGGTTTCTCTCTCAACTGTTTACTAAAGTATTAAAAAGCACTTTGCAGGGCCTGCTGGTATATTCCATCAAAGAGAGTCAATAGAACAGATGAAGACATATGAGAAAGGCAGGGAGATAAGGTGCCTTTTACAAAAGTTCAGATTCTAAAGTCATTAGAAAGAGCAACCTCCCCGTGATGAATTCAGAGAGAAAAAACAGACACTCCCCCTCCACCTGTTTTTTCCCCTCTGGCAGGACAACACCTGACAGGCTTTCTCAGGGTCAGTCCAAGTTGGGGAACTAATTGCGGCCATTAACAAGGTAAGCCGCTGCCAGAACTGTGGAGTCCTAATAGCCATTAGTGTCTCCATGGAGCACACACTTCTTTGGACCATTAGCATCTCTGAGTAGAAGCTCTTCTGCGGACTCCTCTCCCACAGTGATGCAATGTGTGTCTGTTCTTGCTCAGGCTCTATGGCTGTTCTTGGGCCACGTTCAGATGTTGGATGCTACAAGAGTGAGCACAGGGCACAGACCTTGCTCCGGATTTTGGCACAGGATGTGCTAAACTTGCACAAGTCACTCACCTTTACTGCAGTCCAATATCGTCCCTTAAAAAGTGGGAAGAAGATAATTTATACTGACAATTATCATAATATAAGCACCCTTCTGTTTAATGGATTGGAATTTTACATATGAATTAGGCATGGATTCTTTTGCACTGTGTTACATAGCAGTGTCTCCCAGGACTAAAACTTTCCATCCTGCAGAGACGCTCCTTATGCAGAAAAGTAAACAACTCAAAATAGCTTCAGGAAGTCCCTGAAATTGACCAGATTCACTAGGCCCCTCCCTACCAAAGTAAGCAATAAGAGCTGAGAGTCTCAGACTGGTGTCAGAGTTTCCAAGAAGTCTCTCAGAGAAGAGCCATGAAGACTCTGAAACCAGTTCAGAAGAAGCAGAAACCAGCTGAGCTGCCTTGAAGAGGTTTAGAGCATAATCAGCTGGTAAGGACACTCTCCAGCCTGTTGAGCTGCCTGCAGACTGTGCAGCGGGCTCCAGACTTCCCAGCTTTTATGAGCTGTCACCCCTCCTGCTGTGGGCTTTGGTGATACAGCTGTCTTCGGGTCATTTCTGCTCCTGTAAGTAACTCCTCACCCATACTTCTATAAGTAACCCCAATAAACTCACGGATTTACCAAGTTGGACTTTGGTGGTATCTGTACTTGGGACTGTCATGGGTTCCCTCTCTGGGGTAAGCACATGTGTTATGTCTTCCCAGGAAAAGTTTTGTCAGACAGTACACTATAGTAGGTACTTAGAAACTGCTGTTGCTAAAGAGCGTTGAATCCTCTCTTGGGCTCCTGAGATAACTGGAAAGCAAGATACAAGCTTGAAATTTCTGTTTCCATCTTAAGTGCCTTCACTTCTATTGCAGGATCTCTGCTGCCTGACTCAGCATAGGCATGTTAATCACACAAGGTGTGTCTGCCTAACCTTATCTCTCCCTCGAGGCTGAAGACACAAAACAGATAAGCCACTGACTGTGGGCAGTCACGTAGGACTCCAGCATGAGCATTGTGGGGCATGGCCGACTTCCTCCCAGGTGAGGTGAATTACTCAAGATGTTGAAGTTGCTGGAGCAAGAGTGGGCAGCTTCCCAGAAGCAGAGCATCTCCCTGAACAATAGGGACTACTGCATAATACCTTGCGGAACCAGAACTGAGACCAGGATCACAGCTTGACCAGGGTGGCTTTCTCATGCACACCCCTTGCCCTTTGCCCCTTGCTCCTTGTCCCTTGCATCTTGCTCTCTCTAAACCTAAAGCTCATGCCAGCATTCCAAAGGTAACTGAGCCCCTTTTCTTCTCAGCATGGCCACAGTGGGTGAGCCTCCTAGCTTGGTTTTCCAGCTTTCCTTGACTCTGTAATTGGTATGTTGAGGTGGGTGGCGAGGCCTGCTGTGTTGGGGCTGCCAGAGCCCAGGCTTTGGTCTGGCAATTCTGGGTACAGCACCACAGCCCTGGTTCTATACAAAGTTTTCATTCAACTGTCTGTGTTTATTCATGGAGTGGAGAGACAAGACCTATCAAATGAAGTGAAAATACAGGTGTGGTCCCATTAGGAAAAGTCAGGACCACTCTGAATATTTCTTCCTGCCTGCTTCCACAGTGTCATACATAAACCTTTCTGTGGCAGATTAGAGCAGTTACCACCTTGTCCTATCATCTGCTTTTCAGTCTGGCCTCTTGGACTGTTAGTGTCTGAAACATGGGGCTGGGTTCTGTTCATTTCTTTGTGTTCTTTCCCTGGTATGTCTCCTGAGATATGGTTGCTATAATGGAACATTAATGTTCAGCAAATTAAATGAGTTAGTAAATAAATACAAAATATATACAATAATCTAGAAAGTAGATGCTATGATAAGAATAGCCCAAGATTAAAGGTCATAATACCAAGGTCCAAACATCTAACCTATTCTATACAGGTCTGACTTTATAGTGAGAACCATCTGTTCACTCACTTTGGGGGTTGGGTTCATGTTGGCAGCATAATGCTCTAGTTTCAAATTGAGTCTGTTATATGGACTAAAATAACCCTACCTAAGAAGCTATTTAACAGCATGCAAATCTAATGAATTATTTTAAGCCTAGATTAAGCTAAGTTGACGCTGATCTGTCAAAACCTGTTTCTGATTGAGACCTCCAATCTTTTTAGTTAGGGTTCCCAGACCTTGTCACCTAAAAACATGATTGTTTTCCTTGTGTCCCTGTGGTGGTTTGAATGAAAATGACTCCCGTAGGCTTATAGGGAATGGCACTATTGGAAGGTATGGCCTTGTTGGAAAAAGTATCACAGTGTGGAGGCAGGGACCTCTGGACGAACAGCTAGTGCTCTGAACTGCTGAGTCATCTCTCCAGCTGGAGAATAAATCTCAGTAATAACCCACTAAATCAGGAACTCCCTGAGGGCTAGAACTGGGCTTGTCTATCTTTGGCTTTATTACCCAAGGAGGACCTTCGAGATGGATCCATCCCACATTTCTCTCACCCTGTTCTTTTTTGTATTTTTTTTTTTTTTTTAAAGAATAGACTGTGTTCTTTTTTTGTTTTGTTTTTTGCTTTTTTGAGACAGGGTTCTCTGTCTAGCTCTGTCTATCCTGGAATTCGATCTGTAGACTAGGCTGGGAACTCATAGAGATCTGCCTGCCTCTGCCTCCCAAACGCTGGGATTAAAGGTGTGTGCCACCACCACCCGGCCTCTCGCCGTATTCTTCAGGAAGTCATTTTACAGCTTTCTAAAGGTGACCAACCAGGCTGCAACTGAGCATGGACTCTGATTTTACAACCTATCTTTTTAGGAATGAGTCATTCCTTACTATCATGTTCCTTTGCTCTCAGGGAAGCATTACTTTTTACTTTTTTTCCTTAGTTTTCATACATCATCTGCTTAATAATCATTCCAGAATGCTGCACTTAAGTCACTTTTCCTGAAGAATCTTGAAAAAAATCTACTCACCCCACATAGGACACCAATGACAGACCAAAGTAATGACTGTCCTCGAGTCTAGTTTGGCAAATCCATGCGTGCACTTGGGGTTATTTATAAGCTCGTGAGTAAGGTGGTATTCACAGAAGCATGGGAAGTTTATGGACAACTCCACTTTCCAAGAGCGCCTACCCCAAACCTCACAGTTATCAACCGCTTACACATCCTAGAGACGGAGAATGGCCTCATGACTTACTGGTGGGCTGCCTAGTACCCTGCTGGTAAGCTGTACTCCACCTAACAAGGAAATGTTAGTGGGCCTAAACCTGTGAGGGTATCAGATATTATGTTGATTATTATCGCAGCTGTTCTGAGTTCAGGACGGAAGCGGTGACGTAAGGCCTTAAGGAAGAGCTCAAGGTCAGTCAGCTTCATCCTGCTCTTACATTCTTTCCAGTCTCCCACATTCTCGGAGTCTTGGACACGGATGTATAATTATTTTTCCTAGTCTCAGCATTTTGACAGCCTATGAGTCTCTACAATAACTTTATCCCTAAGGGAGAAGAAGCCTCCCTGACCAAGGCCAAATGTAGCAATAAGAGATGAGCGTAAACATAAATGTTTAAAAGTCAAATTTGGAGACATATCATATCCATTTGACAAATAACAGCAGTAGCAAAATCGTCCCACCTCCACGGTTTTGTCTTACAGTAATATACATAGACTCTGCCTGTGCAGCTGGCCGTAAATTTGATCAGAGGTCAGCTGGTTGTGTAAGACCTGGGGTCTCACAGCTCAGGAGTTCAAGATCGTGCCCTTCCCAGAAACTCCCCCAGACCAAGACTCGTTGCAAAAGCAAGAGGTTTATTAACCATTGCACAGTGGGGTCACCCCTGCCGGTCAGCAAAGAGTGGCACCGGGAGACAAAGGCCTTTAGGTTTTTAAAAGAAAAATTGCGGGAGATTTGAAGTTGCAGTCTTGGCAATTTAGGATTGGATGAGGAAGCTATAAAGTAAGATAATTGGTTAGTCTTAGGTGCTGAAGCTTGGCTGGCCAGTCCTGCCAAGTGTGGATGCAGCTGCAATTGAAGGTGGGGGGTGGTTAGCTCATCCTTGAAGATTAGGGGCTGCAGACTTTTGGCTGGAGGTCAAAAGCTACTCAGAAGAAGTCTAGGTTTGTTGCTAAGAAACATTATCTCTGGTTCTTCTTTTGCTGAGTGAAGGTCATTGCTTGCTTGCCTTTTTTTTTATATCTGTCCTCATAGATAGGTTCACATTCCTCCATTCTCTGGAAAGGTACTAAGAGGCTTTAGCTTAATCTGGACCTAAAACTCAAAACTATAGGCTTTAGAAGACATATAGGTTACAAAGTTAGCCTAACCCTTTCAGTTGCACCCAGAACAGTAGTGTCACTATTGCACGGGTGGGCACACCTGGAGTGTTGATAGCGTAGTCTGCAGGAGCTATAAGTAAGCAGCACGTTGCTGTCTTCAGCAGCGGGGCTTTACCATCTAGCTCCAACTTGAGTACAATAGTGAAAATAGCCGTTATAATTTACAGAACTTCAGGGGCCTCCTTGGTCAACCAGTTGGCAAGGAGTTAACCTACCCACAGCACTGGGATTTTATTTAATCACCTATGACTTCTGGCCTTTTCCTACATATGAAATGTACCTTCTATGTCTAAACTCTTTGTCTTAGTTAGGGTTACTGTTGCTATGATGAAACACTATGACCAAAAATGGTTTATTTGGATCATATTCCATATCACTGTTCATCATCAGAAAGAGTCAGGACAAGAATTTGAGCAGGACAGGAACCTAGAGGCAGGAGCTGACTGATGCAGAGCCCATGGAGAGTGCTGCTTACTGTCTTGTTTCCCATGGCTTGCTCAGCCTGCTTTCTTATAGAACCAGGACCACCAGCCCAGGGATGGCACTACCCACAATATGCTAGACCCTTCTCTAAAGTGGGAATTTTGTTTTATTTTAAAAAAACAGAAATACTATAAGAATGTGTTTTGGTTTTAATCCCAGGTGGGGCTTTGCAGCAGCTGGCTGTGATTTGCCTCCTGCCCTGGTGGGGTATGATTTTGCCAGCTGCAGATAGATTCTGTGATTGTGTGACATTTGGAATTCTGGGGCATTTTCAGAGAATATATGAATGTGAGGGCCTCAAGAAGTGGGGACGGGTGGGGGGGTCTTGGTCAGTTGTTGGTTGCTGTTGGTCTCAGTTTATTAAGTAGTCATTCTTAAAGAAGAAGAAATTAGATATCCTGCTACCGAAGATCAAACTTGCCCCAAGGAACTTGATGACTCCTAATCACCAGGAAGTAGTCCAAGGATAACACAACCCCTTTCAAACCCCTGACTTTATTCAGGGCTCTCTTTCATCTCTATTATTTTTTGTCTCTTATCTAGTGTTATGGGGTTGAAAGGGGAAAAAAGAACAGGTGTAGAAAAGTGGAAGAAAGAAGACCCCACAAAGCAGCTAATGCCAGTTACACTCCCCGTCAAAAAGCAACTGTCTTACAGCAGGGTCTCACAGAGGCTTCTCAACCGAGGTTCCCTCCTTTCATCTGACTCCAGTTTGTATGTGAGGTTGACATAAGACTAGGCAGCACATTCCTTAACTGATGTTTTCCTATTTACAGGTATGGGCTCTTGGAAGATTTTATCTTGTTAGGCATCATCTGTGCCTTTCTCAAGCACAAAACTCCCAGCATTCATAGCAATGGCTGGCCCTGCGCTCTATCCAGACTCATTTCCCATCACCGATCTCTGATGCCTTTCCAACTATGTAAATCATCGCCATAATGGAACCTCTTATGGGAGATAGACAGGATCTATGAAGACCTGCCACCAAGCGTTCCAAGAAAATGCTAACTGGCTAAGGATTCAGCTAAACAGATACAGATGGAAAGAGCAATTTCCACACAGAATGGGAATATCCCATCAATTGTTGCCTAAAAATAGCAATTTTGGTTCAGCCATGTGGATGGGAATCACCCCATTATTTAACTCTTTAGTCATTCTCTGTTGCTGTTGCACCCCATCCTGGAACACTGCTGCTGTGGCGTGTGCACACAGACACACACACACACACACACACACACACACACGTGCAACTAGCAGGCCTGGTTCCAGCTACACTGTCTAGCCTGAAGCTGAGGGGAGGTACGGTTTTCATAACTATATTTCTGCCTACCACACATTTCTGGCTTCTGGTTTGAAAGGATGTAGGGCAGGACTGTAGCTGACTACTGCTTTTCCATTGGCCACAGCAACTGCTGAAAAGGCCAGGAGTTGAGAGCCATCTCTTCCTTTGTTGCTTGTTCCTTCTTGAGTGGAAATATTTGCTCAGTATCATTGAAAGTATGCAAGTTGATCTTAATTCTAAGGGGCTCATAGATAAAGGTTTGCCTTTAGACTTAGAGGACTTTTGAATAATCTTGGAGTTGTTAAGACTCTTAGAAACAGAATGCAGTATGCATTATGAGAAGACTTGGGAGCTGGGGCTGAGGAAGTGAACTTAGGAGTCAGGTTGATGAAGGTGGACTTGTAAATGGCTACTGTTGTTGCCTTTGCTTTCCTCCCAGACCTTGGAGAAGGTGTTGCTGAACACACCACATGCTCGGGACATGGGACTTGGAAAATTCGAGCTGGCACTGACCCGGAAGCCTCCTCCCGAGGACTCTCACAGTCTCTGAAGGTGCCATGCAAGCTGCCAAGAAACAAATAGCAATCAACAGTCTTTCCCAGCCCTAACGTTTATGAACCACAGTAATAACCAGTGTGGCAGGATAACCACCCCCAGCCACACCAGGGTACAATGGTGGTACTTAAATTTTGGTGACAACAACAGCTGTCTAAAAAGACTTGGGGCCTGCTCGATAGGAGGAAATCCATGCCTATTTCTATAAGCATAATCAACTACCCATGACCGTGAGGTCATGGACCCTAAAGAAGAACCTACTACTGCCACCTTTCAAACCAGTGTAATTCCCAACTTCCTTCTAACTACCAAAGCCAGTAAGTGCAGCTCTCAGCCCTCATCAAAGACACTCCTTTTGCATCAGATGGATACCATCAATACACAACTGGTCAAAATACAGAGAACAACACATACAGTTACCATACAACCTCAGACCCAGAAACAGCCTGGGAAAGGTAGAAGATTGCTGAATCACACAGACTGTGAAACTCACTGCGGTGGACTAATGTATAAGTCAGCACCTTAGCATTTCACCATGCCCAGCACCTCCAAACATCTGGATTAACCGAGAGAACAGATGGTACCACGGACACCAACTGCAAAATTAACTAAAGCGTGGCCATTAGCTCTTCTAAATGTAAGACACCGTGTCTGTAAAGCATCACACTCCTTTTAAAATAATTACTAGGTTCTACAAAGACAGAGAAGGGGCTGTATGAGACATCCCTTGCTAAAAAGAGACCATTCACACTAATATAAAGAATTTTTAAACTAACGAAAAGTAAAATTGGCCACAGAGCTTTTCCACAGTGAGCTCCTGGGTGTTTTCACCAATTTAACAGACACACATCAGAGGGACCCTGTGGGGTACTTCCAACCACCTCCTATGCTCTAAAATTTCAGAAGATACACTTTTGGATTTGCGTTTCTCATCTCAAACTAGTGCCCCCTTCTGCAGAAGACATATTCATGAGGACTTGTGGAAAGCTGGCACCCCAGTGTCACCTACATCAGCAACTGAGTGCTCCCAACCCACTAAACTCAAACCCCTCTGACAGCTATACCTCTCACTATTTTATATTTCTTGAATCCTTTGTATATCTTGATCTTTTGAAATTTGTCTAAAGTATCTGTGATTTGTATTTTTCAATCAAAGCTAATGCTGATCTTGGTTTTACTGAGTTGCACGTGAGGCTGCTGAGTGAGCTGTCTCCTTAACCAGGCTCTCCTATGACTGCTTGCTGCCTCCCACGCTCTTTAAACCAGGCCTCTGTGCCTCAGAAGATTCAGCTTTTTCATGACCCTTGAAAAACAAACAACGAAAACAATAACAACAAAACAACCTCTTTTCTTATTCAATAGAATTTGGATAAAGGAAAATTCCAGACTATCGACTATTAGAACGTTATTTTAAATCTTCCTTTAAAAAAGATGTAATGCTTAGTTTTAATTAGTGTGTGTGTGTGTGTGTGTGCGCGCGCGCGCACACATGTGGATTTGTGTACTCAAGTGCAGTGCCCATGGAGGTCAGAAGAGGGCGTTGGATCCGCTGGAACTGGGCTTACAGGCTGCCCCGTGTGGTGGCTGGAGATGTAACTTGACATTTCTACACCCTAACAATATGCACCCTAACCTGTAAGTCATCTCTTCAGCCCCTGATTTCTCATTTTGGTGGAAATCACCAAATTATGAAGAGATTATTTCATTTTAGATGCAAACTTTTGGAGCCAAAGCTAATACATCTTTTTTTTTCCCTTGAGAAAAAGTCAAGAACACCAACTATATTTAACCAATTAGGTTGTTGTATTCCTGCTGATAAGATAACTATTAAGATGTACATGCTGGCTTAGAGCTAAAAGACTTTGGGAAGCTCTACAGTATCCCCAGACCTCTGCCTACTGAAGTTAACCCTGACTCTCTTAAGCAAAACGCCAAAATTGGGGTTTGGCTTTTTTAATTAAAATTACATAAGAACAATTTCCAGTGAAAATAACATGCACGGTGGGTTTTTGTTGTTGTTGTTGTTTTGTTTTATTCTGTTTTTAATCAAGATTGGTGAAGTGGGGCTGGTGAGGTGCTCAGTGGTTAAAGATGCTTGCCATCAAGCCTGACAACCTAGGTTTGATTCCCGGGACCCACGTGATAGAAGAAGAGAACCAGATCCCACAGGTTATCCTCTGACCCACAAACACATTCCATGGCACGTGCATACCCCCACATAGAATAAATTAACTAACAAGTGTAATTTAAAATTTTGGGTAATTGGCCAAGTGCTAGAGCCAAAAAAGACCTCTCCGATGGTGTATGTATAGATTAGGAATTTTAACACAGACTACATTTGCTAAAAATAATGTTTAAGGCATATCTTAATTTAAAAAGACTTCATATTCAAAAGCAGGACATGTAAAATAGTGTTATTTCAAAAAGATGGAATTTTCGGCCTAAAAGACTATATACCTCAGAAGCCCATGTTTACTGACTAAATGAGCCTTCAGGGTATCCCAAACTACAGCTACCTTGAATTACAAAAATACCAAACACTCTATTTTGCCTGCTCCTCTGGAATCTAGGAGCTGGGGAGATGGCTCAGTCTGTAATTCATTTGGTGTGTGAGTGTGAGGATCTGAGCATGAATCCCCAGATTCAAGGAGTTGGATCCTAGGAGCAGAAGTGCATGTGTGTGGCCCCAGAGCTCCTGTGGTGAGATGGGAAGTGGAGGCAGGAGATTCCCCAAAAGCTTGAGAGCTGGCTGCCCTGGCCTTTGGAGTATAACCCTTAGAGAGAGTATAACCAAAGAGAGAGACCCTGCCTCAAACAAGGTGGAAAGTGAAGGGCGACACCCTCCAGGCTGTCCCCTGACTATCACACCAGTATGGTGGTCCCAATCTATGGACTCTTTCTCACAGGTGTGACATTGTTCCTATCCCAGCCATGAGTAGCATATGGCATAAGAGGAAAAGACAGTTTTGTTGGGAAAGATTTTTAAATGGTACTGTGTTAGTGCTTGTTTTCCTTCATACTGTGACTTTGTTTCTTCAAACTGAAATCTGATGTAATACTAAAACAATAGGCCAAAAGAAATTAATGCTAAGTAAGAGTTAAACTAGCTTAGATATTAAAACAATTTTTTAAAAAACATTACAGATAGTCCCTCCATATGAGGTGATAAGCTATGGAACACACCCGGCCAAAAGAAAATGTAAACTTAAAGTAACAATAAAATATTTCAAATAGTCCAAACATCAAATAAAATATTTCATAGAATACAAAGACAGTAGACATAAGGAGAAAACATGCAATCAGTCTGGCCAAGAAGCCTGTTATCACACATGTGATTTCTTGGTTGGCTAGGGTGCCCTCTTTCCTCATCTTTTACCTTACTTTCCTAGGTCATACTGTGTTCTCCCTCATTTTAAGTATGATGCTCCTATTATATTAATGTTCCTGTTACATGCAGCAGGCAGGAATTAGACCTGGGTCACAAGGGCTAATGATAATGATATGACCCAGGAACTTTTCCTTTCCTGGTACCAGAGAGTAAAACATTTGGACCCTACCTGAACAAATGTAAGGCTGAGACATGAAGATTTACAAGCTAAACTTCCTGAGGAAAGGCTATGCCTGTGTGGAAAATTTCTACAAGGCTGAATGATGGATTAAAACTTCATGATCCTCAAGAGCTGCTTGCATAGGGCTGGTACGATGGCTCCATGGGTAAAGGAGCCTGCCACCACTCTTAAAAGACCAGAGTTCAACCCTTGGGTTCCACATGGTGAAAAAAAAAAAAAGAGAGAACCAATTCTTGCACATTGTCTTCTGACGTATAGGCATGCACCATGGCATATGAGTTCCCACGCAAATGCACATACACAAGATAAATAAAAATTTACTTTAAAAAATTTAAAAGAGTTGTTTGCAGATCCCAAACCAAGTTACCCTAGGTGATTCTAGTTGCCTTCACTGACAATAGTGGCCTTTTCATGTCCAGCCTATCATCCTTTGGCTATTGGGTATAAGACTTGAAATGCATTCATGTGGGGCTAGGCAGAAGGCTCGGTGACTAAAAGCACTTACAGCCTGGTCTACAGTGAGTTCCGGGACAGCCACGACTGTACAGAGAAACCCTGTCTCACTAACCGCTCTCAAGGAGAAACCTGGTTCAGTTCCCATCAGCCACGTGTGGCTCACCACCATCTGTAATTCCAGTTCCAGGGGTGTTGGAGGTCCTATTCTGGCCTGTCTGGGCACCAGGCACGCAGGTGGCACATAAAAAAATACATATATATGAATGTATATGTAAATGGATATGTAGGTTAATACTCATGCACATAAAAATAAACAAATACATCTTAAATAAATTAACAAAATCTATTCTTCTCAGACACTCCCTTCCACAGGTCCATGTCACAAATATTCTTGTCAAACCTGCAAGAGTATTTCCTGTTTCACTGCTATCTACCTGCTTGTGATCACCAGTAGTGATTTGATAAATTCTTTGATTAATGACTTTCTGTATTTTGAAACTAATAAAATACCATGTAACTGCTCTCACGGTGTGTTTTGTAACTAATAAAATATTTTATAACTGTTTGCACAGTGGAACATATCTCCCCCGGTAATCTGAATCTCTGTTCTCAGGCCATGGAATTCACGTTTGGCTCAAGATTGAAGTCTCTCTTCTTCCATTCGAGATGAGGACAGTGCTCTGCTTTAGCAGCGTTGCCTGGGTTGGGGAGAGGTATGCTCCAGCAATGGCCATGCCTCTTGCACTAGGGATTACAAAGCACCAGAAGGAAGCTTTGGGGAGTTGTAATCCTGACTGAGTTAATGCCACATCTTTATTAGACCTTAAAAAAAAAACAAAGACAAAACCAAACAAACAAACAAACAAATACAAAACCCCAGGCTTTATATTTAGCACAGTTTCAGGTTCTCATAAAAATCAAGAATGTCCAAAGATTTCTACAAGCACAAGCATGTGTCTCCCATTAACCATATACCCGCCAGAAAGGCACATTTGTTACTACTCATGAACATGTATCAGACGTGATTCTGGTGTCTAATTCATCACAAGTGTATGCATCAGAACTTCACAAACTGTCCTCTTTCACTGTATGCAGCTCAGGGGCCAGATACAAAGATGTTTTTTAAAAAAGAAAAAGACTCAGGGGTAGTACACCATTTCAAAAGGAGAACAGACCTCACTATGTTTTCAACACCCTGAAGGTGCCTGAAAGCTGGCTCACTGTCCACCCTGGGTAGAGGTCAGCCCTCTGTGTTACATTCCTGGTGTTGACCTCCGTGGCCAGTAACCAGTATTCTAGACATCTGTTTCTACCCTGAGGCTACAGCCAACAGCTGTTAGTAGGTGGAGCCCATCCGGGGCCATCAGCAACTGTTCGAACAGCTGAGGAAGGCTGGAGCAGTGGCCAAAAGTCTGTGAGAGCTGTGGGCCAGAGGGTGGCACACACCTGCCACAGGAAACCTCAACTCTCACTTGGGGGTCAGAAAATGATGGTTTAACCAGGATAATAATGTCTGGTGGTATCTCTGCTCCTCTCCAGTGTACTGACCTCCCAGGCTATAGAGCCTTTGGGAAGCGGGCCATATTGTGTGTCGGTCATTATCTTACGTTATACTTACAGACATGGGCTATTCATCAAGCCCAGGCCTTTGTTCCTCAGAGCCAGGAGAATCTTTGACCCAGGCTTCTGAGCACAGTCAGCCAGGGCTCCCTTGGCTGCAAGCAAGCTCAAAGTGCTCATTAAGTAAGAAGGTTTCTGGCCAGTAGCTGGAATGACATCATGCTTCCTCTGGAATCCAACTAGAGATAAAAATCAGGTCATTCCATTTACAAGGAGACAATGCTCCCTTCCACTGCCTGCTTTCAAGCTTTCTGGTCTTGCAAGGAGATCAGTGACAGGCAGCTATTTGAACATGTACTTTGAGAACATCTTTTAAACCCCTGTCTTAGTTCCCGGACGGCATGCTATGTCATCTCTCTCCGAACAGCTGTGGCAGAAAGCAAGGGTGCTCCCCACTTACCAATCCTGACTTTTCAAACTGTGTGCTTAGCAAGACATGACAGCAGCAGATAGGCCTTATTAGTTAAGACTGAGACAGCCCCTGATGTTCATTAACATAGTACAAGAGGAAGAAAAGAAATGTTCTTTTTCATCTCTTAACACCATTGATCCCAATTTGATGAGAGGGGGAAAAAGATACTAGACTCTTAAGGAGGTCCATTCAAATTTCTTTAAGATGAAACAAAAAATGAACAATTTTCAGAAACTACTGATCTTCAAGTCTGTGCTCTTTTTTCTTTTCTTCCTAAAGTTCTCTACAGGATTCTTTAGGGTTTAACATTATTTGACTTCTGACTACTAATGATCAGAGACCTAGAAATTTTCTGAGTCTATAAAATTTTAGTTTATGTGATGGTATTTGTTCCTGTAAGTGATAATATAATTTAAAAATTATGACTGTGTTTGTCAGGTTTGCATTTCTGTAACAAACAACCTGAGCTGAGCAGCTTTTAAAAGAGTAAAGTTCTGTAGTTTCCTCCCCATGGTTGGTTGGTCCTTTGCATCAGGGACTGTAGAGGGAGCACATATCCACCTATTGTGACTAGGAAGCAAAGGGAAAAAGAGGAAAGGGGTGTTTTAGGGGACATTCCGAGTATCAAAGACCTCAGTGACGGTTAATCTAGTCAGCTTTACTGAATCTGTAATGAACTAAGAGAAACATCTCTGGGTGTGTATGTGGGGCTGTTTTCACAAAGGTTTAACCAAGAGGAGCTGTCTCACCGTCAGCTTGGGCGGCTGCCGTGCCAGATTGAACTAAAGAGAACAGAGCTGAAGGCCAAGGTTTGTCTCTCTCTGCTTCCTGACTGCGGACACATGATCAGCTGCCCCATATTCCTATCACTGGGCCTTCCCTACCAGCCAGACCGTATCCCCTCAAACTGTAAGCCAGGTAAAACTATTCTTCCCTTAAGGCACTGCTCAAAAGGTGTTTGGCCAAAGCAATGAGAAAAAGTACCTACTACAAGCTCCCGCTCCAGCCACCACTTCCCAATAGCCCCTGGTACAGAAGGTAAGCCTTCCATGTACTTTTGGGGGTACATTCAGATCCAAGCCATAGCAATGATGCTATCACTGGTAGAGTATTGACTAGTTTTCCATGTGATTTAATGATCTTACCTCAACATTCCTTTGCCCACAAACTGGATACATTGAGTCAGCTCTGTCATTTCCTAATTCTCTCATAAATGATTTGAATAAGACCTTGGCATGTGCTGTCTATTTATCTATGAACTACAGATAATAGTTTGGACATTGTGTGTTAACATTCCAGCAGCATTTAACCAAACTTGAAATAGCAGATGATCCCCAATTTGAACAGATGGACCAATTATTAGTTTGGTTTCCCTAGAAGTCAATCCTAGGAGAGAGATTTGAGAAGACTGTCGTGTTGTAGAGGTCCAGAGACTCCTGGAAAGCATATAAGAAAGTGGCACGGGAATGAGAGGCAGCCAACACAAGCCTACTGACATTGTAGGTGACTATGGAGTTCAGTTCCACAGCTAAACTGTAAGTATAAAACATGCAGGAAACCAGAATACTTAGATGCTGTATAAAAAGATGACATGACCAAAGGTAAGGCTGAGGGGAAGGTCTTTATTGTAGATATGAAGGAGAGCACAGCCAGAGGCATCCGGAAGAGTCTCGAGCAGGGACAGAGAGCAGTAGACTACACCTGTCCAGCAGACTGAACCAGGCCATGAGGGCAGGGAGGGAGAATTAGAGAGGAAAAGAAGAGAGCACAGACAAAGGGGACCAAGAGAGAGGAGCAAGAGAGGGGGACAAGAGCCAATAAAAGCAGAGGGGGAGAGGCAAAGAAAGTGGGAGCAAAGAGGAACAGGAGGGCACATGGCCACAATGGTAGGGCTATAGAGTGAATGAAAAGCTGGCAGAAGGGAAGCCCACGTGCTGGAGAAGTTGAGAGCATGGG
The DNA here is from genome assembly GCF_030254825.1 of Meriones unguiculatus. Lineage (NCBI taxonomy): Eukaryota > Metazoa > Chordata > Mammalia > Rodentia > Muridae > Meriones > Meriones unguiculatus. The sequence continues at coordinate 61,760,518 of NC_083358.1, forward strand.
GTGGGGTGAGAAGAGTCCAGAAGACCAGGATGCCAGCAGGGACTCTGTAACAGGTACTTGTGGTGCTGAGAGAGCTGGAAGCCAGCATGCACTTTGGCATGCTAATAGCCTCCACAGTCAGCCATTTGTCCTGACACATACCAATTGTGCAGTCACTCTTTGAGAGCTGCTCCTGGGTGGTTCAAATCTTCCAGCATTTCCTGTCGGGTAAATGCTAGCTCTTCCCAGGGCTAGAGTGCCTTCTAAAACAGCAAGACTAGGTACCGAGGGCTCTTTTGTGGGCAGGGTGTTCAACGTCTATTTAAAACTCAAACAAAACGAAATGTTCCCATTTATTAGGACATGACATCATCCTTAAGGCAGCAGAATGCAACTCGAATGCGCTGACTTCCACATAGAACAGAGATATTTTTCTGTGCAGCAAAATACATAGATTCCAACATTTTCACCAAAGGTTTTCTTCTAAAGTAGTCTCAGATGTACCGAAAGTACAATAAAGTTAGCTTTCTAAAAGAAACCTCTATCTGCTGACTTTAGGAGGTTCCTGCCAGCACACTTGCCATCAGAAACAAGCTTACCAACTACAGGTGCTGGTAAATGGCCTTCTGCAACATGAGTAGAAATTTACGGTCAAATTCCTCAACATCAGGTTTTTCTAATGAAGCAATTATAATTTGTCTTTTATGACATTACAAATATTCCTAAGCTACCACAAGACTGCACAATCTCTCCAATTTATTAAACAGAAAATCTAACTTTCCTGGCTCTTACAAAACCCTACTGTGAGCCTGGGGGAGCTTCCTCAGGGACTCCGATCTTACAGGGTACTCTGAGTCATGTAGGGCCACTCTGGGGATGCAACAGAATGATTCTATGATGTCTTGTGGACACAGAGAATGAGCACAAATACGGGTGGGAAAAGTGTTTGCTTAATGCATTCTCTTCTGTTCTCTCGACACAGATTACTCTAGAGAGTGGCCCTTCACCCTAGAACTAGAATGAGAGTGTTGTGAGTGTTGTTTGCAAGTGTCCAAAGTTCAATGGCATAGATTTTTATGAATTTTTATCCAACACCTCCTGCTCATGTACACACACCACACATACATACCACACACACTACACCCACACACATCACATCACATCACATCACACACACACACAGAAATTCAGTATTCTCCCTTAATTTTCTTTCTTTCGACTCCAGGTATTTCTAAAAGAGAATAATTGCCAATGGGCTGGTGAAACACTACCAGCTACAGGCACCCACACGGCTACCCTGACCCTCCCTTCCCACTGAGCTCCCTCCCACGCAGGCCTTCTCCTGTGGGCAGCTGTCAGCCACCTTCTCCTCTTCTCCAAGTCTCAGACACACTAGAAAATAATGCCTTAAGTTTCTTTCCAGTAAGGAGCAACTAGGAAGTCTGCACCATCCCTCACTCACCCTTCTCCTACCTTCCTTCAATGTGCTCCCCGCCATAACGCTTCTCTTTTCTTGAGTTACCAAGTGAACGTTCCCTGACACATCAAGAGCTGCAAACAGCCGCAAGCAGCCATGGGAGAAAACATCTTCAGCATGTTTCAAAGGGACTGACCTGCAGCTAGAATTTATCGATCTGTCCTCTGTGCTAACACACTCTTCAGCAAAGCAGCAAGAAACACAACAGTTAGTACCTGGGCTAGATACCAGCACATACACACACACACACACACACACACACACACACACACACTCACACCACACACACACTCACACCACACACACACACACACACCAAAAATGTACTATCTGCTCATCTGTCTAGGCTCATCTCTTGCCACTAGCTTCCCTAACATCTCAAAAAATGCCATACTCTGTACCCCTCTTACATGACTTCTCCCTTCCCCACCCATCCCTTCCACCTGATCATTCTCATTCCTCTTCAGAATTTCAACCAGAGGTGATGTCTGGGGCATGTCCTCTGGCTTCCAGCAAGGCAAGATATTTTGCCTCAAAAATCTAATGTTCCCTCTCCTTTGGGTTCTCTAGTGAGCGCATGAGAAATGCTGTTTGGCGGGACTGGGCCTCCTTTCTCACAGTTCAGTCACTACACCCCACCAGAAATCACATGTCTGCTATGGCCGTGTCAAGCTGAGCAGGGACATACCAAGGAGCTCATTGCTCAGGGAGCTAAGTTGCCTCCTTCACCCAGAAGCCTGGCATAAGAAGTTTAAGACAGCCACCTCGCCTCTTGTTCAATGAAGAAACTAGGGATTGTGGTCGTATTCCCCTGGGGGTGGCAGGGCCTAGTTCACAGAGAGCAAAAGAAATCGCAGGCAAGGAGCAAAGGAAGGATTTCTGAGGCTCTCAGGAGTGTTCCAGTTCTCGGTCTTAGCCACAGTCCAACATGTCTATCTCCTTATTTTTCTAAATCTTTTCCCTTAAGGGATCTCAATTATCTTGTTTCTAGTCATCGAAGGCCAGAGGAGGACACTTGTTATCTTACTCTGTCACCACATTCCTTTAGGACAGGGCCCCTCACTGAACCTGGAAAAGGCCAGTGGCCAGCATGCCCCAGTCCACCCTCTTCCATATAGCACCCAGGTTACAGATGCTCACACAGTCAGGCCGCTTTTCTTATATGGGTGCTAAGGATTTGAACTCAGGGCCTCAAGCTTGTGCCATATACATCCTTTCCCAGGGAGCCACCTCCCCAACCCACAATGTTATTATTATTATTATTATTATTATTATTATTATTATTATTATTATTATTTTGTTGTTGCAAAAGCAAGAGGTTTATTAACCATTGCACAATGGGGTCACCCCTGCCGGTCAGCAAAGAGTGGCACTGGGAGACAAAGGCTTTAGGTTTTTAAAAGAAAAAGTGCGGGTAAATTTGAAGTTGCAGTTTTCGCAATTTAGAATTGGATGAGGAAGCTATAAAGTAAGATAATTGGTTAGTCTTAGGTGCTCAAGCTTGGCCAGTCCTGACAAGTGTGGATGCAGCTGCAATTGAAGGTGGGGGGTGGTTAGCTCATCCTTGAAGATTAGGGCTGCGGGCTCTTGGCTGGAGGTCAGAAGCTACTCAGAAGAAGTCTGGGTTGGTTGCTAAGAAACGCTATCTCGAAGACAAGGGTCTGGTCCTTTTTGCTGAGTGAAGGTCATTGCTTGCTCGCTTTTTTTCTATCTGTCCTCACAGATAGGGTCACATTTCCCCATTCTCTGGAAAGGTACTAAGAGGCTTTAGCTTAACCTGAACCTAAAACTCAAAACTATAGGCTTTAAAAGACATACAGGTTACAAAGTTAATCTAACCCTTTCATTTCCATCTTCCCCTTCTTTCATAAAATCTCATGCATTCTGCCCAAAGTTTGGCTATAAGTCTCAGCCTCTGCTTTGATACCTCGATCAGTAGAGCCTTATGCTGAAAGGTCCAGAGGTTCCAGGTAAGACTTGATTCATGACTCAACAATGTCACAAGAGTTCCCGTCTTTTTCCTTTTCACATCTGTCTTTCTCCTAAGGATGGCATTTGTAGAAGCAGGCCTGAAATGTCTGCCAAGAGAATTCCACACTCTTCTTCCTCAGTGGTTTCTAGCAGAATAGAGGGCACATTTCTGCTTTATTAACAAATTCCTGTGGCTCGCTGTGGGTCAATTGCTCTCTCTCTCTTTGTGTGTGTGTGTGTATGGTGTGTCTCTGTGTGATAGAAGTGCTAGGTTTCCTACTGGGTCACGTGGATGAGCTCTTAAAATCATGTGAGGTGTCTATCTCTAAAAGGGGGTTATTGACAAAGAGTCAGAAAAATCTCAGGATTGGAAGAAACTTTGGGAAATGGCTTTGCTTAGGATGTCTCCACCGCCTTGCCTTCCTGTTGTGAGAAGACACAGACCAAAAGCAACGGAGGGGAGGGGAAGGGTTTATCTGGCTTGTCCTTTACAAAAGAAGCCAAGGTAGGAACTTCATAGAACCTGGAGGCAGGAACCGAAGCGGAGACCATGGAGGAATTCTACTTACTGGCTAGTTCCCATGCTCACTTTCAGCTACCTTTCCTATGTGGCCCAGACTCCGCTCTGCTCACAGTGAGCCGGGCCCACTTACATTAACAAAACGTAGCAGTTAAGCAAATGTCCTACAGACAAGCCCACAGCCAATCAAAAGGAGCCAGTTCTTCAACTGAGACTCCCTCTACTCAAGTGTGTCAAATGGGTGACCAGATTCACCCCTAAATAAGACATTTCTTCAGGCAGCTCAGCTTTTTAAAGTACCCAACATCTGACGCTCAATCTCAGCCCGAGCAGGACCTTCCAACGCTTGGTACAAGTTTACTGAGCCAGCACTTCCTCTTCTCCTTAAGAACTCATTTCACTTTGGACACTGCTGTCCTGCTGTCCCTTAGTGGCTCTGAGTAATAGCATTACAGTTTGGAACTAAGATGTCCCCTACAGGCTCATGATTTGAACAGCTGTGTCCTACGTGCTTTTGCTACTCTGGAGGACTGTGTGGGTACAGTCTGGGTGACAGAAGTACGGCACTAAGGATTGGGCTTTGGAAGAGTATAGCCTGGCCTGCAGTCTCTGACATGCTACGCTTCCTGATCTGCACCAGGTAAGTTGTCTTTGCAACAAACTCCTGCTGCCAAGAGCTGAAATCCCTCTGAAACCATGAGCCAAAATAAATCTTCCCCTGTTCTGCTGCTTCTGGCAGGTGCTTTGGTCCCTGTGGTGCACAAATAACCAACTCACAAGGTTTCCTGGGCCTTTCCCTCCTTGCTGCTCAGAAGCCCCTAGGAAGGCAAGATGTCTGGCTCATGGCTGTCTCTCCTGCTTGCTAAGTGAGGTGTGGAGACACATTTACTGTGGCTGGATGAAAGCTGACTTGTTATTAACTAAGTGTTTGTGAATGGACACTGAGGAGTGCCTCTCACAGTGATGGTCATATGTCAGGCTGCAGTAATGGAACATAGACTAGTAACATAAACAGCAAACATTTACTTCTCACGGTTCTACAGGCTGCAAGTCCAAGACCAAGGGACTGCCATAAACATGGTAGGGCCCACTTCTGGCTTGTAGACAGGGCCTGTCCTTGTAGCTTCACACAAGAGGTAGATGATACAAATTCTCATGTCTCTTAATATTGTTATTATTATGTTTTAAAATTATTATTATTATTATTATTATTTACTTTTTGAGCATGGCTGGCCTTAAACTCACAGTCGTACAGCTTCAGCTTCCCAAGTACCATCATGTGTAACTGCCATGTCTCCTCTTCCAAAGAGACGGATCTCAGTCAATGTGATTCCTCCATAAACACACAGTCTATAATACTGTCTAATGCTATCTTGTAACTCATTTCATTATCTACCCAACTTGACAAGCTTTTATGCTTTTATATAACTCCCATGCTTCCTACCAGTCTATCCTATGTCTGAACCCATAGGTGAAGATAACAAATCTTGGAGACTTTCATCTCCAACCTCTGCCTTCTCAATTGACGGTGTAATAGAAATGGCTCTCCAGTCACACAAATAAAGCGTGTGCATGTGTGTAGTGTGTGTGCACATGCATGAAGGTACAATTTAAGAAATAGTTACCACCGGGCCTGATGGCACAAGCCTTTAATCCCAGAACTTCAGAGGCAAAAGCAGGTGGATCTCTGTGAGTTCGACGACGCCAGCCTGGTCTACAAAGTGAGTCCAAGACAGCCAGGGCTACACAGAGAGAAACTCTGTCTGGGGGGTGGGGAGGAGTGGTTACCATGGGTCACACCTGTGGCCTTAAGCTGATGTCTGTCCCTGAGGTAGATATCTGTCTTGGAGGTAGACGTCATTGCTCCCTTTAGCTGGAGTAGAACCAGAGGCTCAGGAGTATTCTCTTGTGCAAGGTGACTCAGCCTAACTGGATAGAAACCATCCTGTCAGACAGACTCAGAACTGTCTGCTTCCAAAGCCAGGCTCCTGACCCTTGCATGTTACCATTGCGCAGGAGGCAGGGACTAGCACATCAGATGCAAGTGTGACAAGAACCAATGCTAAAAGAAAGCTTATCAGACACAAAGGGCTGACAGACAGCATACTGAAGACCAGTTCATGGAGGAAACATTTCTCCCATGCAAAACTGAAGCATGACCTTCTGAATATCAAGCCTTGTGCAAATAGTTTTGTGACACTGGTGACTAATAGAAAATGCATTTACACAGGGAACAGGTAGTCAGTTATTAATCAGAATTTTAATTTTTTTATTTATTACAATTTTTCACTTTGTATCCCAGCTGTAGCCCTCTCCCTCATTCCCTCCCAATCCTGCCCTTCCTCCCTCATTTCCTCCCATGCCCCTTTCCCAGTCCAATGATAGGGGAGGTCCTTCTGCTCTTCCCTCTGACCCTAGCCTATCAGGTCTCATCAGAACTGGCTGCATTGTCTTCCCCTATGGCCTGGTAAGACTGCTTCCACCTCAGGGGGAGATGAGTAGTATTCCATTGTGTAAATGTACCATAATTTTTGTATCCATTCCTCAATTGAGAGACATCTGGGTTGTTTCCAGATTCTGGCTATTACTAATAAAGCTGCTACGAACATGGTTGAGTAAATAAATGTCCTTGTTGTATACTTGAGCATCTTTTGGGTATATGCCTGGGGGTGGTATGGCTGGATCTTGAGGTAGCACTATTCCTAGTTGTCTGAAAAAGTGACAGACTGATTTCCAGAGTGGTTGTACAAGTGTACTCCTCCCACCCAATGGAGGGGGGCTCCCCTTTCTCCATATGCTCTCTGGCATGTGTTGTCACGTGAGTGTTGATCTTAGCCATTCTGATGGGTGTAAGGTGAAATCTCAAAAATCGTTTTGATTTGCATTTCCTTGATGACTAATGATGTTGAACATTTCTTTAAATGTTTCTCTGCCATTTAATATTCCTCTATCAGGAATTCTCTGTTTAGCTCTGTACCCTATTTTTTAATTGGATTACTTGATTTGTTGCTTTTTAACTTCTTGAGCTCTTTATATATTCTGGAATAATCAGAATTTTAAAGAGTTTTTCTGACAGTTCAGAATTGTTTTATAAATTTTAAAGGAATATGTCTCATTTGACCAATTAAAAGGAAACCAGTACTGAAAAAAAAAAAAGAAAAGAAAAAGAAAACCCAAGGTTTTACAATATCCACACAGTTATGAGTAGTAGAAAAACTACTAAAAGTGGAATGATGAAAGGGAAATTATCACTTTAGAAAAGGAAAGATCTAGAAACTAGACTTCTAGAAATAAAATGCTCTTCACCGAAACGAGTCTGGGAAGCATTTTAAATGTCAGGAGTTGGTGTTTGGGAAGCCTCGAAGCCATGCGCACTGCGTTTTGTACTGGACATGGGAATGCTGTTTAACCAGGACTGTGGCTCTGTATTCTCCTCCTCCTCAGCTCTCTTCTTTCTGTATGTGCAATATTCATTACCTCCCACAGGCAATGAGGGCTTCTCACCATTCATATGTACTGTTTCCCAAGACTGTTCCCTCCAAGGTGTGAGCTTTTGAATCCTAGAGCTCCACTGAAACAGACTGATAGCAATGCATCCTGGGTGATAAGGCATCAGATGAAGTCAGCCTAGAAAATGGTCTAACCCAGTCTCTGTCTGCTTAATTTTTTCCCCCAATTTGTTACAAACCTAGAGAAACCTGGAAAGAGGGAATTCAGTCAAGAAACCATCTCCATCAGGGCAGCCTATAGGCATGTCTGCAGGTTATTTTCTTGATTGCTAATTAATGCAGCTGGACCCACTGTGGGTGATACCATACCTGGCAGTGGGCCTGGGCCATATAGCAAGGTGGCTGAGCAAGCCAGAGGAAGCAGGCCAGTAAGCAGCATTCCTCTGTGGTCTCTGCTTTGGCTCCTGTCTCTAGGCTGCCATCCTGAGCTCCTGCCCTGGCCTCCCTGAGTGATGAACCATAACCTATAAGCTGAAGTAAACCCTTCACCTCCAAATTGCTTGCTATTGGCCGTGGTGATTATCGTAAGAACAGCAAACTTGGACAATATCCACCTTCTTGGTCTGTAGCTAAGCTCACCCTGAATAAATACCAATGGTACCAAGAATTTCATTCTGGAAAAAAAAAATCATTTTGTATAGAACAGAAAAACAAAACAACAACAACAATAAAACCTACCTCCAAATATTTGTGTTTCACAGGAATACATCTAGGGTTCAAACACAGTCCTAAACTCAGGGAGGAGCAAAGTGCCACAGGCATTCATTAAGTGTCTTTGTTTCCTCCCGTCAAACACTTACTCATCATGAAAGTGCATTCCCTCAAGTGTTTGAGGAAACGGAAGGGGAGGTGTTACAGTACTGACCACATGAAGGCCATTCAGAGAGCTGGCACACTGGCCTCTAAGTGTACCAAGTTAAATGCTGGAGTGGTTCGCTGGGGCAGATTCCCTCAGATTGGCGGCTTTTATTGTCCTCAACTGGCTATGTCTCTGAATACAGGCCCTGTGCAGTTTTAGGTGAATGTTTTGCAAGATATGATCTATCAATATACCATTACCCTATTAAAAATAGGGCATAGTTTTATGCCTTTTACAGCATGGTTTAGAATGCTTAAAATCTCATTAAGAACACAACATTGTAGAGGGCAGGCCTTGAAGGTCTGGTGTAATCCAAGAGGGGTGTTTGGGTGGCTGTGTTTATGTTCCCTTGGGTGCTGTAGACTAGATCTGTCCATATCACAGTCTCTGAACCTAGTAAAAAACTATATCATACATCAAAATGCAACTAATACTTCATCATAGGCAGTGAGGTTAAAGTTATTTTTATTTCTGGAATATTTTTTCTCTTTTTAAACTGTCCACAATTCTTTTTAAATGAAGAGAGCAAAATATTTAATTTGCAAAAACTGACAAGGAAATTTCTTATTTCAAAAGAAATAAAGCACAGGTTTCTGACACTTATTGGAGAACAAAGAAGCGACAAAGAATTCATCACTTTGGGGCTAATTAGGAATGAGGAGAGAAGAACAAGAGAGAGAAATCTGATCTTTCTGTGTTCGAGGGCCTGCGATTTCATTCCCATCACCCAGAGATGCCTATGTAAATGGACGTGTATTTTCATTCTTACCTGGCCAGCTAGCAAGAACTCCCAGTAAATGCATCAGTACTTACTCTCTGAAATCCTGGAATGAGTTTAATTCCCTTTGGGAGCTCTGGAGCTCTTGTTAGCTGGCCTTGGGCACCAGGTGTTGGGTATCTCTCTTTGGCGTGTGGTATAAACTGCCAGAAACATCCCGTACTTCAGCCCATGTTTGCCTCCTAAATTCTGACTCTCCTTCAGCTGCTGTGTCCAGGAAAAACTGTCTAAATCCTTGTGCTATTTCTAGACTGGTTTCACTCCATCCTTATTTCCCAGCCATGACATGTATCACTTTAAATTTACAGTGAGCTCAGAATCAAGAGTTGACAGGGACATTCCATATTTACCTAGGAGTTATCAAGAATAGTTAGTTGCCCAGCAACTATGGATGAAGCTGGTGGTGCGAAGGTGGACAAAATCAGGCTCAGTAATGGACCTACCTGTAAAGACATATAAAGAGCTTTCCCACCTGAATACATACATACAGGTTCCCTGAATAAAGCGCCCACACTTCTTTTGCTCTGAAAGGACGCTGTTTTGGGAGTCTCTCATACTCTCCCTATGGGCTGAAGACAATGGCTCTTTGTCACTTCTGTAGGGTTATGCTTATTCTGGCTTTGTACTCACTGAGATGGACCCCCTGTATTCAGTGTCATGGATACATTACACCCCTCAAAACTGTGCATAGTGGACAAATCTGTAATCTCAGTTCAGGGGACTGAGGCAGAAGGATTATAGCTTAAGTATATCCTGGATCATACAGTGGATTCAAGGCCAGCCTAGGCTACACAGTAGAATCCTGTATTTTTCTGTTTAATGTAAAATCTTGATTTAACTTTTGAATAGCAATCATATTCTTCAAACGTATTTGGGAGCCAGTGAGACACTGTCTGCACTTACTTGCTGCCTCACTTCTGCCAGATTATTGGCTTTCTAAGTGCTGTGTTTGTCTATGCATTTGTTTTAAGATATAGTCTGGCCGCTTAGTCTAGGCTAGCCTCAAGAACTCATGGTTCTACTGTCTCTACCTTCTGAGCGTTGGGATCACAGGCATGAGCCACCATGCCTGACAAGTATTTTATCGTTTTTAAAGATTTAAAAATTTAAAACCTATGTGCACATGTGTGCCTGTGTGTATATGCCACACATATGTGGGTACTCTTATGGCCCAGGAGAGGGTATTAGATCCCCTGGAGCTGGAGTCACAGGGCACTGTGAGCTGTTCCCTGTGGGTTCTGGAAACCACACTGCAAGTGCTCTTTGTGACCAAGCTACCTTTCCAGGCCCCACTTTTTTTTTTTTTTAATGAGAATAACAAATAAAACCCATGTAAAAGGGTTCCCTCACAAGCTTGCTATAAAAGTTAACCGAAACTAAGTTGATAGAACACAGAACAACATTCATTGTGTGAAATCATCAAACAGTAGCTTACATTATTATTATCATTATGTGTTTGACATTTGGATTCTTGAGGAAGTAAATATACTTCCTTTAGAGGCAGTGAAGGTAGGATAGTGAACCCAGAATAAGGAGAGCAGGGAAATTCCAGGGCTATTGCTCAATTTTCGCCTTGTGAAAAGAAGGCACCTTACTAGACAGGATTCCCACCCAGCAAGACAGGTGGTACGCTCTCCTCAAAGAGCAAATTTAAAAGTGCTTGGTCAGGAGATGACTTGCAGAGGGGAAGTGTCCATCTCCGTGAGACTTCTGCTGGAGAAGAAGAAAGGCTATTTTCTTCTAAAGGCTAAAATCTCTACTGCCAGAGATTTTCGTTGTGGAGAAGAGGCGGGTCATCATGATGTGAAAGCTGTTCACCTCATGGCAACCAGGAATCAAAGGAGATCAGGAAGGAGCTAGGGTTCCCGTATCTCCTTTAAGGACACAGCCCCATAACCTAACTTCCTCCAGCTAAGTCCTCACCTCTTCAGAGTTCTCCCTCCGTATCATGGCCTGGATACAAAGCCTTCAGCATATGGGCTTTGGCGGAACATTTATGCTTCAACCAACATGCAGACAGGACTAAGGGAGTCATCAACAGACATTGAGGCATCAGGGACTTGTGACTGCAAGCAACTGTCACCCACCACCCCTGCCTATGATGGGAAAAGGCAGGGAATGATGTTGTTACAACCCAGTAGTGGCTGGAATCCAGGAAGAGAAGGCAGCCCACAGGAACAGAGAATTCAGGCAACACCCAGAACCCCAGCCTAGTGAGAGGAAGAAGGCAATAGTTTGTGGGGTCTTCTCTTAAAAGAGAGAAACCTTCTCAAAAGAGTCATCTTCCCATTCGAGTCCCAAAGCCAAATCACAACACTGAGCCTCAGCAACAATAGCATAGGTTTGATTAGTAGCAGAAGAAAGAATGGGGAGACCTGGCTCAAAGTCAACTTCTCAGCCCATGAGGTAGAGACAAGATATAGGCAAAGGGCAGGCTAGTGAAGGGGAGGAATATTTATACCCTTTCCTGAAATAAGCAGGTGTTTCCCAGAACACTTTCACGGTCTGGGGCTTCCTGTGATGGTGGCTAATGGGCATGCCACTTAGGATGAAATTAGATAATGATGAATGAAGTCTGAGGTCTTCTGGACGTCATTTGAGCGGCCATTTTGGTTCTGGGTGGTTTCACTGTGTGATTGTGACGAGCACCTACTGACCTCCAGGCATCCTGTTCTCGATGATAAACCCAGTAGGGGTGGGTCAGCAGCCAGGCAGGCTGTGCAGATAGCAGACTGGGTGCTGCTTCTCCCCTCTCCTCCTGACCACCGATTTCCTGCTGGTGTGTTGCGTGCTAAATCTAACCAGAAATGCTCCTGCACGGAAGCCAGCGTACCACACAGGGCAGTGGAGAATGAGAGGGGCAGAGTAACCAGCCCAGGAAATGTACAACCACAAATGTTTCAGAAGCCCTGCCTCTTCAATGGACAGGTCCATCTGGATGGAAGTTGTGTTAGGAAAATGCAGTCATTTGATGATAGCACCCTAATTCCTTTTGGGAAAAAAAGGAATGGATGAAAAGAAGAAGTAAAGAGGAAAGACATGACTGCTCCTAGGTACGGGGGAAGAGAAAGTTTATTGCAGATAAAGGGAGAGCATAACCAGAGGCAGGGACATCTGAGAGGGTATAGACTGAACATGACCTTGAGCAAGCCATGAGAGGAAAGAGAAGTAAAGAGAGAGGGGGGAAGGGAGATGTCAGGAGGGTAAAGGGTAGACTGAAAGGCAAAAGAAATGGGTAACCAAAATGGCTGGATTATATAGTGAGGGGAAGCTGGGGGAAGGACAGCCCAGCCCCTGTGCTTGAGAAGTGTAGGCTAGAGGGTGAGGTATGCCAGGCATATCCTGTAACAAGGAGCAACTGGGAGATGCTGGAGGAACCTGGTGGACAGGTCCACTTTGACATGTTAAATAGGCACCTCAGCCTCGTGTTCCAGGTTTGAGACCTAACAGGGAAGCTGAATTATGGGCAAGAGGCATGCCCAGGTGGGACGTGACTGCTTCCAAGAATTGGAGAAGCAGATTTCAGAGGGCAAGAGCCAGCCAAACACAATGGTGTGCTCCTGTAAATGCAGTTGGGAGGCTGTTCTGGGAGGTTCACTTTGCTTCAAAAGCTTTCCAAAACACAAAAGAAGAAACACCCGCCCCCTCCCCCCGTCCTAGTTAGGGGGTCTATTGCTGCAACAAAACATCATGACCAAAAAGTAAGTTGAGGAGGAAAGGCTTCATTTGGTTATACTTCCACATCTCTGCTCATCACCAAAGGCAGTCAGGACAGGAACTCAAACAGGACAGGATCCTGAAGACAGGAGCTGATGCAGAGGCCATGGAGGGTTGTTGCTTACTGCTTTGCTCTACATGGCTTGCTCAGCCTGCTTTCTTATAGAAGCCAGAACCACCAGCCCAGGCGGGGGGGGGGGGGTCCCAACTCACAACAGGCTGGGTTCTTCCCCATCGATCACTAATTAAGAAAATGCCCAACAGCTGGGTCTTATGGAGGCATTTTCTCAATTGAGGCTCCATCTTCTCTGAGGACCCTAGCTTGTGTCAAGTTGACATAGAACCAAGCACTGCACCCCCAAACTACAAACCAGGCAGATGGCCAATGGAGGACGCAGGCTGAAGGAACTGAGTGCAGCAGAGTCAGAATTCTGGAAGAAGAACATGGAGAGATCTTGGTGATCAGGGTGATGATGAAGCATGGAGTGAAGGCTTGCACGGAAATGGGGCTATCTGGGATACTGGAACGCTCTCCAAGAGCTCTGTGCTCAAGGCCACTGTGTTACAGGTATGCAATGGTATGTTATAATTTTCTTATTCAATCATTCATCCATCCATTCATTCATTCATTCATTCATTCATTCAGTTTGTTCTTATCTGTGCTGAGTACTAAGGACAGAACAAGCAATCAGACTGCAGAGACGTGTCTTGCTGATTGTTGAGTGCTTCATGAGACTGAAAATTAACTGCTAAATAGATTACACTTTATAGAAGTGTCAATAGGATTTCAGGGGAGGGAGATGTCACTCTCTTACAAAACTGAAAAATAGCGAGCTGAATGGAGCTAAGCATTTAATTCAGAGGTTCTTACAGTCCGTAAGAGCCTAGAAGCTTTTACCTACCTGAGACTTCATTCAACGGTATTTTTTGAATCAGTTTGACATCCCACACCAACACAGCAACAGCACACATGGATTTGTATTTCGCATACAAGTGTTTCTCAGAGCAGGATTATTCCAAGAGGAAGCCATACAGCAACAGGTGTTCACAAACTGACAGCAAGTCCAGTGAGGTGTGACAAAACTTTTCCTGGGGAAACACAAAAGCATCTACTCACTCTAGATAGGAAAACCCACCACAGGCCAAATACAGATACCACCGAAGTGCTTCTTGGTGAACCAGTGGGTTTATTGGGTGAGGAGTTACTTACAGGAGCAGAAATGAGCCAAAGACAGCTGTATCACCAAAGCCCATAGCAGGATTGGTGACAGGATTGGTTTTTGAGACAGGTTTTCTCTGTGTAGCCCTGGCTGTCCTGGAACTCACTTTGTAAACCAGGCTGGCCTCAAACTCACAGACGTCCTCTTGCCTCTGCCTCCCCGAGTGCTGGAATTACTGGCATGTGCCACAGTACGGGGAGTGGTTTCTGCTTCTTCCGGTCAGCGGATCTGGTCTCAGAGTCTTTGTAGCTCTCCTCCTCTGAGTGTCTTCTTGTCAGCTCTGTTCCACTAGTTTAGCATATGCTGGCAGGGAGGGACCTGGTGAATCTAGTCGAAGCTATTTTGGGTTGTTTACCTTTTTGCTTAAGGAGCTTCCTTGTAGGATGGACTGTTTCAATTTCGGAGGAAACTGTCATACAATACGTAGAAACTGAGACTTGGAATTTCTCATAGCACTCTTGTGTCTTTGAATCTACTAATGAAAATATCTAGATTTGTATTTTGCAGGTCTGCATTGTAATTGCATTTTCCTGGTAACTTTAATTGCATTTTACAAATATCCTGGTGAAGAAATGATGAGTTGTTAAAAAGAACATTCAGAACTTTGCCCTTCACTATGAGGAGTTTTTTTTTTAAATATATTTATTTATTATTTATACAGTATTCTGCCTGCATGTGTGCCTGTGAACCAGAAGAGGGCACCAGATTGCACTATAGATGATTATGAGCCACCATGTGGTTGCTGGGAATTGAATTCAGAACCTTTAGAAGAACAGCCAGTGTTCTTAACCGCTGAGCCATCTCTTCAGCCCCACTACAAGGAGTCTGAGATGCACCACCTGGAAGATGCTATGGAAATGTGATAGTTCATTGCTCCAAGAGGGCTGCCAAGTCATTCATTCATTCATTCATTCATTCATTCATTCATTCGTGTTGTTGACAGAAGGTCTTACTGTGTAGCTAAGACCAGTCCTCAAACTCATAATCTTTTTTGCCTCAGCCTAAATGACCCCTTTACAAATCAGCTGAAGAGCTTTTGTTTTGTTTTGTTTTGTTTTTTAAAAAGCTCCGTGTAACACCCCAGGTAGTGAGGATACTTCTTCTCTGGTGAGCAGCCTGGCAGTAAGATTTGAGAAGATCCATAAGTGGTTCTGGTGTGACCCTGTATGAGACCAAGGGATACAGGTGCAAAGAGAGTGGGGATGGTGGGCCCTGGATGCATAGAGGTGTCACCAAGACTCCTTTGAATGAACCACCTGACCCCCAATGATAGTTTTTATTGAAACAGTTCTAGATTATTCCAAAGGTTTGGAAAGGCTGGCTGCAGATGGTACGGATAAGAGAGGAGGACCAACAGCTCACCGGCTTTTTCCAGGAGCAGGAAACAGCTCTTGAGACCCCTTCTGGGGTCTACAGAAGTATGTAGCCCTGGCTGTAGCTGGGGGTTCAGGTTAGGAAAGCAGGGTGCAGTAGCAAGCACCCGGGGCCTCTCCACAGGGGCTAGTGAAGCAGAGAGGCTCTGGCCACTGCTGTGTGTGGATGCTTGGCCAGCCAGGTGCCCTGACTCCCCCAGGCAGAAGAAGGAGCACCACTTTGACTTGCATAGAACCGCTGCGACTCCCCAGACAGGGCTTCTGAGGGAGGGGAAGGCTGGCGCTTTGTGCTTGGAGCCCTTTGTGCTGAGCAAACACTTTCATCCTTGCGGCAGCTGCGCTTCCCAGCGCTCCATCCCTTCTTAATGCAGCCTCTGAAAGGGTCCAGCTGCTCCTTTCCATCA
Source organism: Meriones unguiculatus (assembly GCF_030254825.1). NCBI lineage: Eukaryota > Metazoa > Chordata > Mammalia > Rodentia > Muridae > Meriones > Meriones unguiculatus. The sequence continues at coordinate 61,776,325 of NC_083358.1, forward strand.
GGTCCTGAAAAGCATGTCTTTCATTTGAAAAAAGCACACACGCATTAGGACTGGATGATTTGGGGTGGGGCTGTTCAAAGGTTGATGTTGACATTCGCTGCTAGGAATTGGGGCAAAATAATTATACCTATTAGAGAAAAACGCTAGCGCAGGAGTGTGGAGGCAGGTCAGGAAGCACACTGCTGGAAAAAACGGCAGCAGTTCTTTTTCACTGCAAAGCTCAAAACACTCCATTTTCTTGCCGATGCGCCTGCTAGAGTCTGAGTACTTATTCTCCAGATGAAGATGCACACCCACCTGTAACTCCAGCTCCAGAGGATCTTATGCCCTTTCTGCCTTCCATGGGTTCCTGCTAGCAACTGGTGTACACATATATAAACACTCAAGCACACACACACAATAAAATAAAATAATTTTTAAACATTTAAATGTCTTTGCTCTCATGAAGAGAATCAGTTCTATCACAGGAGGACTGGAAGGGCCTGCTTGACCCGTTCATTATATGAGGAGACCCCTAGAAAGTGCTTCTACAGAGCAGGGAGCCCACATCAGACACAGAATCTGTTGGAGCATTGATCTGACTTTCCAGTTTCTAAATCACAAAATAAACAAATTCCCCGACACACACACACAGCTCTGTAAATGATTATAAATAAGCTCCGAGTGGGGCATGGTGACGTACTCCTGTAATTCCAGTACTCTGGGAGGCAGAGGCAGGTGGACCTCTGTGACTTCTAGGCCAGCCTGGTCTACAGAGCAAATTCAGGCAACCAAGGCTACACAGAGAAACCCTGTCTCAAGGAAACAAACAAACAAACAAACAAACAAAACACAACACAACTCTGGGCTGGGGTGATTGCTTGTTGCTGTGAGGGTCTCAGTTCAGATTCGAGAACCCAAATAAGCCAGGCTCCCTAGTCTGTCTCTGTAGTCCCGGTGTTCTGGTGGGAAGACAGAAAGTGGGGCAGACCATTGCCTTAGGCCCTGGAGCTACAACCCACAATGAACAAGACAGACATGGTCATCTTCTTGAAGTGTAAATTTCCATGGAGGACATACCTTAGGTAATTTATGCAATAGTGTAAGAATGGATATCTTTTTCTTTTCTTAAAAAACAGTATTTCTTTCCTTCTTCTCTTCCCTTTTACCTCTATCCTAACCTTCTGAAAAAGGCATCAGGTGAGGCCAAGCAGAAGAGGCAGTGGTCCAGTAGAACCATGAGCTATGGGAAGGCTAGTGTCCTAGCTAACATCAATTACCAATTTGACACAGCCTAGGGTCAGCTGAGAAGGAACTCTCACCTGAGGCTCTGGGGGACTGCCTGGATTACACAGACTGGCCCGTGGGCACCTCTGTGGACTGTTAGTTGATGTTGGAGAGCCCACTGTTTGAGACACCATTCCCCTGGCAGGTAGCCTTGGGCTGAATTTTAAAAAGCAAGCTGATAGGACCAGGGGATGGCTCCGTGGTTAAGAGCACTGACTGCTCTTCCGGATGACCCAGGGTCAACCCCCAGCACCCACATAGTGGCTCACACCCATCTGTAGCTCCAGTTCCTGGGGATCTGACAACCTCCTCTGACCTCCCAGGGTACCAGGCTTTCAAGTGGCATTCACAGACATACACGCAGACAATCGTTAAAGCGATCCAAAGCCATATCGCTGGAAACACAGTGTGTGTCACCAGAGTCAGTGCGGTGAAACGACCCCATGCCTGCTACATTTTAGCCAGAAATGCACAAAATGGCTAGACAACATCAGACAGGCTGAAGGCATTCTACTGCATGGCCTGCACCACTTGCTTACAATGTTAACATCTAGCTGGAAGTTTAGAATAGACGCAGAAGTCGGGAATGCGGGAGGCCCCGCGACCAGCAGGAGAAGCAGAAGAGCGCGTGACCCTGGCTTGAATCCGACGCTTATGAAAAGCTGCCGATTCCACTGGAAAAACTTAAGCGGGCTTGGCTGGAAGAAGGATTAGAGGAATACTTTGTACCAGTCTTGCAACTTTCCCATAGGAAACTATTTCCAAAGAAATTTTAAGCAGTATGGTTGTCATGGCAACACAGCTTTGTGGGAGCTGCTGGTGAGGCTGCAAAGATGGCGGGCTGCTGCGGGCTGGGAGATGGGTTGGGGATGAGAAACAGGTGGCTTTGGACAAAGCAGCGTGGCTGTGAGATGGGAGGAGGATTCATGGTTTGAGGTTCTCCGACCCAGCCATGTTTGCCTGAGCACCTGACCCTGAAACTTTCCTGTTGGCCACCAGATGCCCCTCAAAGTTCCGGGAAGCTGAAAGGAAGTGCATTTAAAAACTCATCGCTGTGATAGCCGTCTTAACACCATACGGCCAGCAGATGGCAGCAGGCAATTCTAGGAAAGAAGGACCTACTAGCGTTGGGAGGTCTGGGGTTGAGGGGGAGTCCGGGCCTGGCTGGCTCTCGCTGTTGGCTCTCTGTGAATTACAGGCTTCTGCCGGGCAACAGGACCTCCTACAGCCCAACCTCGCTCTCTGGAAATAATGGGGAAGGAGGAGGAGGAGGGCTGAGAGAAAAGTCTTCATTGTGTTTTTAAAGAAAGTTGCTTTTATTTCTTTCAATAATGTAGGAGAGAAAAAAGAGAAGCCATCATTTCACAGAACCTGAATGAAACGCCTCGAGAGTCCTAGAAGTTAATAGAAAGACTTGGATTCACTAGTCGGGCGGGCACGACAAAAGAATAGAAACTCAGTTCACTTGTAAGGTGAAGGCAGAGGTTTGAGAATCAGATGAGCCAATATATGCATTACCGGCTGTAGTAAGTAGTCAAAACAAATAAACAAACAAACAAAAACAAACAAACAAAAACAAACAAACAAACAAAAAAAAAACCCAGACGCAATTGTTGCTCTTTATTGGACACTTATTAAGAGCCAGTAACAACACCTAGCACCAAGCCAGGCATTCTGTGCATGCTGTATCACGCACTCCCTTCCTAGGCTACGTATTTACTATCTCACGTCTAAAATTTCAGGCTTAGAAAATTTAAGTCATTGAAATTAATTTCTTAAGGTGTGTGTTGTTTGCCTACTGGGGACATGGCCACTAGAGCAGGGTTAGAGGTAGCTATGATCTCTCTCTTCCTGAGTTAACTAGCTGTGAATCCAAGGGTTGAGAACAGATTCAGGACTTGGTCTCAGGTTGGTCTGATTCAAAAGCCTTACTTCTGCTGTCTTTAGTAATAATAACAATCACAATAAAGCTGTACTGTTACTCATTGTCTTGTACCCCATTTCCTCAGGGTCAGTTTTTATTAAACCTCTCATTTGTACTTCATTGTTAAAGTAGGAATTAAAAACGCCTAGTTTACAGTTGTTCAGAGAATAGACAAGATGTCTACATTACTACCGTAAGCAGGTCATTGTCATTACCAGGAATGCCTTGGGGTCTGAGCTCACAGGCAAGTCTCATTAACACACCCTGGGAACTGTCCAAGGTTGGAATGTGTCCATCATTCTCTATGTGACCTGGATAGGGCTGGCCCCAACCACACCAGGGCTGGAAAGTTAACTTGGGCTAAGTCACGTGGGTGTAATCTCTCCTCTCTGTGGGTCATCAATTGAAGGATGAGTGTCTCATCCAAGCTGCCAGTTGAGAGTAACTTCCAAGGGCTTTTGAAAGCATTACCAGAAAAGAAATGATCTTTCAACAGAGGCTGTTTGCAAGAAGGACTATCAGAACAGAATGAAGCTGAGAGCAAGGTCATCTGGGAGAAAGACTGTAGTCAATGGATGGGATGAGGATCCTGATGACATCATCTGAAACCTGGAGCCAGGGACTGGCAAGCTCTTACTGGAAAAGGCCAGATCATAAATATATCAGATCTTTCCTGCAAGGACAATGCATTATGGCTTGCGAGCAGCCCTAGACGGTATGTAAAAGAAGATACGTGGCTCTGTGCCACTAAAACTATTTACAAAAGCAGGCGGCAGGGCTGGGAGAGACAGCTCAGGGCCTAAGAGCACTTGCTGCTCTTCCAGAGAACCTGGGTTCCATTCTGAGGACTCACATCAGGAGGTTGATTACCCCAGTTCCAAGGGGTTGTTTCACCTTCTGGCCTCTACCCACATACATATGGCAGACACATATTCATAAATTAAAATAAAAACTAATCTTAAAAAGAAGCAGGCAATGAGCTAATGTTCTCTTTTCTGAGGCTATATGTAAAGCCAGGTACCAGTGGACTCTTCCATTAGGGCAGCCATTGACTTCCTTTCTGGATTAGGCCAGTCTGAGTGAGATTTATATCATAACATTGGAAAGGGCCCTGATACAAACTTCAATCTGATAAAATATGACCTTAATTAATCTGACACGTCAGAGATTACCTAATGGTAGACAAACTAATTGATCACTTCTTTCACCAAGTGGAGACTTTCGGAGCCGCCATTCTTTTTTAAAGTCCATTCTGCTTGTGTTTGAGGTCATGTGGTGCGGCCAAGAAAGTTGAAACTTAACTGCCATTAAATCTCCTTCAGGAGGGGGGGAAAGCACCTGCAGGCAGTCCACCAAGAGACAACAGTAAATCACTGTAGATGGAATGATCCCAGAAGCTGTCATTGGAGAGGTTCTTCTTCATTGATGGGAAAAGGGGCTTGAGGGGGTGTTCCATTCAGGGGGAGGGCGGGATCTGTAGAAGAGATGGGCCCGAATGTTCCCGTCAGTGGAATTTATCACCCTTCTTAAGAAATGACTTTGCTGTATGGAAGATTTCGTGTTTCTTGGATCAAGGCTGCTTGTTCTAGCTCTCTAATTTCCTGCAGTTACTCAGACTTTCCTGGAATTAAGCTGATTTATTTGAGAGCTGAACACCGCAGTTCTCATCTTTAGAGCTCGGTAGAGCTCTTGATGGCAAGTTGCAGATATCCTAAGGAGTGCAATCTTTACGGAGCAACCAGATGTCCTGGGGGTGGCTGAGGACAGACACCAGCATCATCACCTGAAGATGGAAAGAACATCACCAGTGTGGGAAGTAATCAGGTGCTAAGTTACAGGCTACAAACCTGAAATACTGACTTTGTTACAAGATGGGGGCTGATGTGGGTGAGAGGCACTGAGAAAGCCTCCTGAGGAGGAGGAGTAAGGATCTATCAAGTGGAAAGGATCACTGGAACACTGATCTGGCCCTGAGGATGAGCAGGTCATAGCATTAGACAAGTGTTTATAGAGCTCCTTTGTGCTGAGACACTGGGCTGCATGCCACAAACATAGAAGTAGCGGGAACAGATTTGATCCTGCGACACCTATAGTTTAACAGGCGATTCAGGCAACACCAAAAAAGGAGCAAGACTGTATTTATGAGCACAGTTAGAGGGTAGTTGGAGGGAAGTGCAAGCCAATGAGCTGGAAGGAGATGGAAATGGTGATGGGCGAGGCACAGCACCTTAATATCTGGTCCACAGAGGGGATCATGGATGGAAATGGAGTAGAGGCCAGTGAGTAGGGGAGTGTGTCAGGAAAGGTGAGTGCAGGCTTCGTGTTCCAGCCCTAACAACCTTGTTCTCCTCTTTGCCACTGCCCGATGAGAGTCAGGAGTTCTCCTTCTAGATTACATTTTATTTATTTACTGTGGGAGATGGGGATTACCTGTACTGTGGGGTGTGAGGTCAGACAACTACTTAATTTTCTCCCATTCTGTGAGTCGAAGGGACGGAACTTAGGATGTCAGATTCCATGCAAGCAACCTCTACCTCCACACTGTCTCCCTGACCTGAGAGTCAGTAGTTGAACCAAACTGGCCGGGACCTGGCCCCGCTGGCAACACATGATGAGAAAGAATGAGGTCTTGCTAATCTCTGGCTCAAGAGTAGCTCCTTTGGCGCCGGCTTTAGCAACCCCGAGACTGCACTGTAACACTGTTTATCAGTACAGGGATTTTATCAGGGACACACGCACAATGATCGAGACAGACACCTGACACCGACTTCTAGCCTCCACTGCATGCTCTCACACCTGCAGGTGCAACGTCACATGCTTGCACACACACAGACATTTATTCTCACATACACTGAAAGAATGCATTCCCTCATGATTAAAAAAATTGCTCTGAAAAAAACTGCTGAGTGTGCAAGAAAAAGAAGCTTCAGATGTAAGATTTCCTTTCAAATTCTTTTAAGCAAAACTTCACGTAGAAAATTAAACTTCTGTGAGAAAAAAACGTTAAATAATTACGTATTTGTGTTTGCCACCCCCCCCCAATAGTCTCCCAATATCATATAGGATGAACGCAAGTTGCTGCGCTCTAAGGTAAGAGCAACAGTGCATGCCTATAATCCCAACACGCAGGAGGCTGAGACTGGGGAACACAAGTTCAAGGCCAGCCTAGACTAGTGATGAGTTGCTGTCCCAAACAAACAACAGACCCTAGAGCCAAATCAACACCACTAAGCAAACAAACAACCATCCAAAAATCCTAAAATTTCCTGTCATATGAGCTCCAGTGATCCCTTCAAATCCTATACAAATAAAAAGTTTAGTCGTGAGAGTAAACTCAGGGTAGACTGCACATTAGAGAGACCTCCAGGAGGTGTGAGGTGACACACAGAAGCAGAAAAGCGCTCTCTGGAAAAGCTTGATAAGATGTCACTTGGTACCAAGTGGTCTCTATGATGTTAATGAGCAGGTGTGGGGCTCCAGGGAAGCGCTCTTTACAGACTGAAGCTAAATCATTTCTAGCAACCTTCCTAATGAAGGCCCCTGAATGCAAAGCCAGGATCAAGTATCGCTACATTATGATAAGACTGAGTGCACACCACACACCTTTTAAGTGAACCCCAGTCCATGAAAGGGTTAAATGGTCAGGACAACCCTGAAAGTCTTTCAAGTAATGGTTTCTTCATACAAGGAAGGTGTTTTTTTCTCTGCTGAAGTGCCCAGCACATCCTGTTGGTCCACCTGACCTTTGTGTTACCTGCGTGGCGTGGCATTGCTGCCCTTTGATTTCTGATATTTGACGGATAAGACTGCGGACAGTGAGCTAACCTTTGCATCGACGGCAATATCAGTGGACGGGCGGAAGGAGTGGACAGTAAAGGACAGCAGGGGACCGGGGAAATGGAGCTTTCGTAAACAAGACGCTTCAGCACAGAGGTGACAGGTGGCACTGCAAGCTTACACTGAGTGAAAATAAAGGCTTAGAAGTTAGATGGCAGGAAGAAAAGGGAGGCTCTGTGGCACCATTGCAGCAGAAACCAGATTACCATCGGGTCAAGTGATACAAAGGACAGAAACAGGACCAACAGGGTAGTGTTTACATAATTGTGATTCAGCCTGGGAAGCCCTCCCCAGCCCCCAGACAAAGAGCGATCATCCCCAGTCTTTCACATTGCCAGAAAAAAATAAGCTTTTGGTGATGAACTGTAGCTAAGATGTTATCCTGACTCTGGGGCTGATGGGAGGACCAAAGCCCTGGGGAATGTCAGAGGGATGCTAAGCTGAAATCATGTCAATTCTAGAAGCCTTAACATCAAATGGTTGTCCAGTGTCATGAAATCCTGGTTCATCTCTTCTACAGGATAAGAAGCAAAGCCTGGCCTCAGTTTCCCATCTTACAAACCAGCTTTTAAATCATCTTGGCAGAAATGTGTGTGCTTAGTGCTATCTTAATTTGAATGGTATGTGCATGTTTTATGTTCTTTTGAGGAAAAACAAAAAACAAACAAAAAAAAACAGGCATTATTTGGGATGCCCTGGAAATAGTTAAGACTCAAGGGGCAAAATACGTACCACTTTAGCTGTGAATGGGAAACTGAACTGTTGTCAGCTCTCTGCAGGCCACTGAGTCCTTGAAGACTGACTAAGGAAAACAGTGAAGGAGACTTTAGAAGCAGCTACATAAACACTGGTGCAGGTGTTGGGCCATGCAAGAAGCAGAACACTGACAGTGCCAACGAAAAAGTAACCACATTCCACATGTGCAGAATGCGGTTGGCACAAAATGGCTATTACTAACCCATGTGTCCATAAGACAGTGACATGACAAAGAATGATTAGGTGATTTAGCCAACATCATGCAAGTTAGTGAGAGCTCAATGTCAGAATCTAGCTAGTAAGCTCAACCCACCTCTCACTCTGTCCCTACATCTGTTTGAACTGTTTCCTACCACTATTCTAAATCCTGATGCAGGCAGAAGTCAGGCTGTCTGCTTTCAGACGAAGGGCCTCACTGTGTCCGTCACTGGGAGTTGAGGTCTATGTCACCCTCTGTCCAGCTTCAGTTGCTATGACAAAGGCAACTTACAGGGCAGTGGTTCTCAACCTGTGGGTCATGACCTCTGGGAGGGGGAACACAGATGAGATATTTGCATTAGGATTCATAACAATAGCAAAATTATAGCTATGAAGGAGCAATGAAATCATTTTATGTTTTGGGGTCACCACAACATGAGGAACCATGTTAAAGAGTCTCAGCATTAGAACGTTTGAGAACCCTGTTACAGGTTTATTGGGGATGGACCGTTTCAGCGGTTGAGTTCATAACCATCATGGAGGGAGCCTGTCCAGGAGCATGGCAGCAGTCGGGCTCGGTGATGGAGTGGAAGCTGAGAACCTACGTACTGATCCACAGAGGCCCGAGGCAGAGTGAGAGTGAGCCTGGGCCTGGGGTGGGTTCTTAAAACCTCAAAGCCCACTCTGGTGACACACCTTCTCCAACAAGGCTACAAAGTCTAATCCTTCCCAAACAGTTCCATAAAAAAAAAAAAAAAAAAAAAAAGCAGTCAACCATATGAGCCTATAGGGGGCTATTCTTATTCAAACCACCATACCCTCCCACTGTGTGGCTCTGCTCTTGCCAATCCCACTCCATTTCCTCCAGACTCTCTCTTTGTTTGAAGCTCTGCTTCTCTATGACTTTTACCCATGAGCTCTCCCTTACACTTCCGCTTCTTCACTGGCCTCTTAGTTTATAAGTATACTCAGTCTTCTCTCTGGATAAAGCACACCTCCTTTGGCTTCACATCCAATCTAGCTCTTTCCTAGAACTGTTCTGACTTCTCCAAACCACTGTCCCTTCTTCCCTTCACCCAGTATCTTTTCAACTCACTTTCCTACCACTGTTGCAGTGTTGCAGGTTGAATTGTGTGCTGTATTCGTATGTCGAAGTTCTAAATCCCAGTATCTTAGCACATGGCTGCATCTGGAGACAGGGTCTTAAGAGAGAAAGAATGAAGTTAAAATCCAGTCATTGTGGTGAACTGTAATCCAATATGGTCAGTGTGTTGTAAGAAGGTATAATTAAGATACCTTTTTATGCCCAAGGGGAGACTATGTGTTTTATACAGTCTAGAAAACCATCTATGATAGCCAGGCTATCAGTTTATCAAGTCAACAAAAAGAATAAATAACAGATAGTAGATAGAAACAGCAGATAGAGAGCAAAGCATCTTCAAATCTGAAGTTGAGAACATCCAACAAAAATGAGTGGAGCAGCCTGCTGGAAAGAAGCCAAGACCATTAGTCGGGGCTTCCAGTATCCAGCAGAAACTGACTGCCAGAAACTGAGACAGTCTGCTGAGATGGAGGTTCTCCTGGTGGATGAGGTTCCCATGGCTGACCTTCCAGCTTCTTCCCAAAGTAGGCATGTTTACAGATAAAGCACGGTTCTGTAGATTAGAAGTAGCTTGCCTTCTACTTGTTCTCAAGGACATGGTGTTTTTACTCTTGCTTCACTGTTAGTCTCCCTCCCTGTCACAGAATTGTGGGGCACACTCATCCCCAGATGAGGGGTCTTAGGAGAGGAAGAGAGAAAGACAGAGAGACAGAGACAGAAAGAGAGATAGAGACAAACAGACACACAGAGAGACAGAAACAGAGAGAAGCTGTCAGGGCAGGGTTCTTTTATCAGGCACACACCTGGCACTTACCAAGCATGGCAGCAGGTGATGACGTCAGAGGTTGCTAAGCCCCTGAAAGGGCAGGCTAGTGGGATCGCCTGTGCACTAACAGTCTGAAATGAGGGGTAGGGGCAACTCTTCTTTCAGAACTAGTGGCTGGGTGAGCTCAAGCTACACATGGCAATTTACTGGTGTAATGTACCATACTTCACGTAGAGACTTGAAATCACCTACAAGTCAAGAGAAGAGATCTCAGAAGAAACTGAGGCAACTAACTGTGATCTCTGATGCTGTTTCCTGCTGCGAAAATATGAAATTTTGTTATTTAAGATAAAATTTCTCTGATAAGATAATAAAAAGCAATGGAAGGAAGAAGGGGTCTAATTTAGCTTCTTGTTTCAGAGGGCTAGAGCCCACAATGGCAGGGGAGGCATGAGAGCAGGAGCAGGGAGCTGAGTGACCACGAGATGGGGAGTGGGAAGGTGGGGATGAGAGAGAGAGAGAGAGGGACAGACAGAGACAACTATAATCCTAAAGTCCACTCCAGTAACGTATTCCTCCATCAAGGCTGCACTTCCTAAAGGTTTTGTAGCTTCAGATGGAGACTAGGTGTTCAAATACATTTCTCCTTATGGGTTATACACTGGGATCAAATAGAGCCTTCTACAGTCAGTGCACGGGTGGGGGATAACTAAGAGGAAATGAGCAGACATTTTTTATTCAACTCATACCTTCCAGTTGTAATATTGAAAGCGCGTGTGTGACACACACACACACATTTTTCAGGTTCTCTTGTAGCTTAGGCTAGTCTCAAACTTGATATAGTCAGCCAAGGCTATTTAGTCTTGAGCTTCTGGTCCATCTGCCTCTACTTTCCAAGCATTAGGATTACACTTGGGACTTCCCTGCTTATGAAGTGAGCAATTAACACCCACCTTTCTGTGCTCCTTCCTCAGGCCTCTCTAGATCCTTTTGCTTTCTTTATCACTGGCCACTAATTCTTTGCTTTCCCTCTCAGACATGGAGTGTGTTTGGGATCCAGTGCTATAGCTACTTCTATCACTACAATCCTCTTTAGGACGACCTCATTACTCCTTATGGTTTCATTCACTGAGATCAAATAGATGGGGCCTCTAGAATCTGTGTGTGTGTGTGTGTGTGTGTGTGTGTGTGATAGCAAACAAGTAATGCATGAGAACTCCAAAGTAATAAATAATAAATATATAATAAAGAACTCAGTCAGCATGTAAGACAAGATACAGCGTATAATAAAGTTTAACCTTGAAAATGCCTTGGAAGCAGTCCCCCACTCTCCTTGCTAGGGGACCCCCATGAAGACCAAGCTGCCTGTTCTTGGATCACTTCCCCCTAGTGGTCCTTCCTTGCCTGCCCTCAGTGGAAGAGGATGCGCTTGGTCCTGATGAGACTTGCTGTGCTGGGGTGGGGTGATACAGGGGTGAGGCTCTCCTTTTCTGAGAAGCAGGGGAGGGGGAAAAGGGGGAAGAGGGTGAGACCAGAAGGGGAGATTAGAGGGGGCCGTAATCTGGATGTAAAGTGAATAAATAAACATAGTAAAAATATTTGTACACATGTAAATGTTATACACATGAGATTAAAAAGGTTGGCTTTCATTTCATATACATATATATATGAAATAAAAATATATTAAAAAATGCCTTGGAAAAGCACCTACAATTAGACATGGTATGAGATATATATCATGTGAGAACTGATACAATTGATGAGGGGACTTTTCCCTCTTACCGACTTTGGGGGGAGGCATAATTCTACTTTACACTGTTACCCTCCCTTTTGTGCCAAGGGTGCTTGATTGTGTTTGGACAAGTGGATGTATGGATGGGAAGTCTACCATTCCAGGAGTGTGGCAAGGATTCTAACCCTTTCCTTTTCAGACCCTTTTCTGAGCTTCAAACATATACAGCCCATCCCACCTGGACATCTCTCCCCTGTTTTGGCTAAGTTTACTTATTTAGGGTGTATGTATGAGCACCTGCATATATGTATAAGTGTGTGCCACCTGTGTGCCTGGTGCCAGTGGAGGCCAGAGGTGTCCAATTCCCTGGAACTAGAAGTAAAAAGGGTCCTCCAGCAGAGCAGCCAGCATGCTTAACCTCAGCCATTTCTTTAGACCCCACCTCTCCTCTTGAACTCAAGATCAAAGTGGTTGTTTTCAATTTCCCCTTAACTTGTAGTTCTGAGTTCTGTTTCAGCATCTATGGCTTGGTCAAGTCTTCCTTGCACCTGGTCCCGATTCCTCCTCATCCAAAGATCTGGGGTGCAGATGTAGTGGGCATACCTTTAATCGCAGCACTTGGGAGGCAGAGGCAAAGGGAGAGACGGGTGGATCTGTGTAAGTTCAAGCCAGCCTTGTCTACACAGTAAGTTCCAGGACAGCCAGCGCTACCTAGTAAGACCCTACCTGGGGATGGGGGTGGGGTGGGGGTGGGGTATAAGCACTTTGGGGCAAACTGATCTGTGGGCCTAAAATCACTTTGGCTTCCATTGAGTTCTGGGGAAGAAAAGTGAATTTGTTGCCACTGTCTGAAAGACCCCACCCCAGCACAGCAAGTCTCATCAGGACCAAGCGCATCCTCTTCCACTGAGGGCAGGAAGTTTCACATTTAAAACTCCAATGTCTTATTCTCTTTAGAAACTAGTGATCTGGTAACACCGTTATCTATGTCCATACAGCCATGAGCTACGCAGAGAAGCAGCCATCTTCTTTAGCTGGCCCCCACACTGCATGTGCAGCACTGCCAGGGGGGTTCAAGTCCCTTTATCAGCTTCTGTAGCTATTGTAATCACAATACTGTTATGTACTAATACCTTGCCCTAACGTGAAACCATTACTTCCGTCTTGGGCTATTACAATAGTCTTTAACTAGTTTCTCTTCTTATTCCTCTGGAGAGGCACCTATTCTCATGCTCCGCTAAGTAAGCAATCTGGGTACCCTGGCAGCAGAGGTTACCTAAAATAGTACAAAAAAGCCAAACAGTTGCTTAGCAACCTGCACAGTGCAATTGTGTTACTTTGAAGTGATTGCTAATGATGCAGTTACCGGGGCTGGAGGGAAGGCTCAGGCCCGGTAAGAGCACTGGCTGCTTTTCTGAGGACCCAAGTTTGATTCCCAGCACCCCCGTGGTAGCTCCAATCTCAAGGGATCGATGGCCTCTTCTGGCCTGCACAGTCACAGGAGACCAATGGTGCACAGATAGAGGTACACACTGGTAAAACACCCACCTACATGAAAACAAACACAATTCCTGTCCTAACGCAGTCACTGCACTAGCGGCGGGGGGTGGGGGTGGGTGGGAGTAGGGGGGAAGGGACGGAGGGGGCAGAGGGGGCGGGGGGTACGGGAGGGAGGGGAGTCTAGTCTCATGCTCTGTAATTGTAACAACTTTCACTGGGAATTCGAATACACTCTAAATTCTCAGGCTCACTGATCTGTAAGGAGTAAACCTCAAGATTGCTGTGGATTTATTAGTCCTTAGAAAGTTGCTTGCTTAACTGAACTTTCGAAAACTGTGCCATAATAAATATGCCTTGGCTTGGAAAGATGGGCTGTCTTCCGGTAAAGAGTCTCTTAAGGATGTGGCTCATTTCTAGCTTCTTCATTTAAAATGTGGGGGGTGATCTTAATGATGGTGCTGACTCAATAAGACCAACAGCAATGGAGCATCACTCAGGGTAAATGGAAGAAAGAAGGACAGAACAACTCCAAAGAAACCTTTCAGCTCCAACTTAGAGGAGTTTTAAAGGGTTTTCTCTGAGGACATAAGGAGGCAGAGGCCTAACGTTCTCTTGAAAATCAGCATGTGGCAGATACTAGACACGAGGGCAGAGGCATGCCTTGTATGGACGGTTGGAATAAGTATGAGCCTCCAGACCTGCTAACCCTACCTAGTGAGACCCTCTCAAAGGAAAATGAGAATGAAGCAGCAGCAGTAGCAGAAACACTAAAGGGAAATGGGTAAGACACCTCTCTACTGCTGACATCCTCATCTCTCCTCCTGGCTGATTCCTCTCACCACAGCCACGTCATGAGGGAAGCCTGGAGGTGCCACTCGCTTGGCTTATGCTGACAGTCATCTAGTAAAAGCTATTGAGAACGAATCCTCCAGCATGCTCCAATGTGTCTACTTATGAACACAGACGTTACCTTATGTTTTTTCCCAGTTCACAAACAACACTATAGTGTCAGGCAGAATAAAATATTTAGCTCTACTGAAGACACTACTTATCACTTCCTCCTGTTCTAACACAATAACCCTGTCGAAAAAAAATGCATTAATTTGAAAGGGTTATTTTGTTCAGGGCTGGCTTATTACCCAGTAACTTTTCCATGTCTGTTTGCAAATCAACCACAAAACATATTTTATACACTATTGTTTCACTCACAGAAACTTCCGAGCCAATCGACATTATTATTTTCACACACAAAAAATTACTTCTTCTTCCGGAGGTCCTGAGTTCAATTCCCAGCAACCACACGGTGGCTTACAACCATCTATAATGAGATTCGGTGCCCTCTTCTGTCATGCAGATGTATAGGCAAAATAGAGCACTCATATGTAAAATAAATAAAAAAAAATTAAAAAAAAATTACTTCTTAAAAAAAAAACCTGTTGCGTTTCCTTGTAAAGTGTTAAGTGATTGTTTAATTAGCTGTCAGTACACTCCGTATACAGCCAAACACAAACACAACCCCACGTGTTATTCCTAGTGAGGAAAACACAGCCGTGGTAAAGATACCTGGGGTAGCTGGCTCTGAGGAAGAGCCCGAGTCACAGATGGCCAGGCTTGGAACGTAGGTTGTATATGGAACCTCCAATAACAGTTTAGATGTACACTGTTCTTTTCCTTGCAAATCCTCCTGCATGAAGACTAATCAACCACCGGGACGCACAATACTACAGGGGGGAGTCAGTATCCCCTGGAGAAACAGGAACAATGGAACGTATTATGTAAAGTCTATGGACTTTTTTTTTTTTCTTTTCTATTTTAAGGACTTGATTCATGCAGTTGGAGGGGCCAGGAAGTCTGAAAAAGAAAACTCAATCTTGCAGCTGGAGAGATGGCTCAGCACTTGAGTGGACTCACTCATCTTGCCCAGGACCCAGGTAAGGTTCAATGACAGCTCATAACTACCTATAACTCCAGTTCCAGGGCATGCAATGTCTTCTTCTGGATCCCGAACGCACCCTTGGATTCACACATGTCATGCCCTTGCCCACATATATACACAACTTAAAAAAAAATTAAAATGTGACTTTTAAAAATCTTTTTCTAGTTATTTTTAATTTTTACTTTTTTTTTGTTTTTGTTTTTTGAGACAGGGTTTTTCTGTGTAGCCTCGGCTGTCCTGGACTCACTTTGTAGATCAGGCTGGCCTGGAACTCACAGAGATCCACCTGCCTCTGCCTTCCAGAATGCTGTGATTACAGGCATGCACCACCGTGCCCAGTTTTAATCGTTTAAAGAAAATATTTAAAAAACATGCCTTAAAAAAATCTTTACAACTGCAATTCAACACCTGACTACAGTTTGAATATATCTTTCTACATATTTATTTATTTTATGCATATGAATACTCTAAGTGCACATATACCTGCATGCCAGAAGAGGACAACAGACTCCAGTATAGATGGTTGTGAGTCACCATGTGGACGGTAGGAATTGAACCCAGCACCTCTGGAGGAGCAGGCAGTGTTCTTAACTACTGAGCCATCTCTCCAGGCCCCCATTTGGATCTTGAACACCACCACAAGCCCAAGTGTTGAAGGCTTGTGGTGCTCCCAGGAAGTGCTGGGATCTTTAGGTGAGGCCTGGTGGTATAAGCATGCCTGGATGGGAATGTTGAGATTCCTTTCTTTACCTCTCAACCACCACAAGACGAGCAGCGCTCTTTGCTGGGTGTTTCCTGCCATGATATCCTGCTGTGTCATGAGCCCTAAAACCACAGGCAAACATTGTAGATCACAATTTATGAAACCACGAGTCAAAATCTTTCCTCCTAGAGGTTGTCTCAGGTATTTTGTTAAAGTACAGAATGCTAATTATCACATTCCTTGAAGGAGTCCCCGTTCTTTCCCTTGAACCTGGGTAGATGTGGCATTTCTGGGCCCATGCATTGGCAAAGGACAGTGGCCCTCTTAGCATCCTTATTTTTGGAGCCCATTCACCATCCTGGGAGGAAACTCAGGCTGCCTAAGGGAAAGGGACTGACCACCAGTACTGTAAGCCATCTGGGTTAAGGACCTATCTCTGAAAGACCTATCTGCCCTACCTACAGGACAGATAGATGAATACAACAATCATTTTGATTAGGTTTTGGGGTGTTAGTGCTGCAACAGACACATGGCTATAGAGGGTTTGGCTGGGGGCTCAAGTCATTGTTTATAAACTCACATCAGGCAGGAAAAGGTAGGAAGCGTATCAGCCTGGGCTCTAAGTCATTATCTAGATGTTCAAGGCAGAAAGTAATGAACCAGAATACAATTCAGCCAGACTAGATCTCCAGATATGGAGTGGCAGAATGGTTCATGATTTAGATCAGATAAGACTTGGGATCGTCAAAATACTGTCTATATTGGCAGATGTGATGGAGAGTGCATGCTTGTAATCTCAGCATCCCGGAAGCTGGGGTAAGAAGGTGCCACATTTCAGGTCCTCCTGGGATACAGAGTGAAACAAAGCTTTGTGGTTCTGGGAAGAGCTAGATTTGAGATTCATGTTGGTGAGATATTAAATGTCTGCAGTGACTCAGAGGCCACAGCAGGACTTGACCCCAGGAATTCAAGAGCAGCCTGGACAACAAAGGGGGACCCTATGAAAACAGTGGAGGGCCTAAGGAGAGTATGAACAAACCAAATTCTGTTTCACAAAGCCAGTGAATATTCTAAGGGTTGGGCATATACAAATGAACACTGGAAACTCGATTTAACATTTATGCTTGGGTGTGTGTTTTTCCTCAAAGGAGGCTGAGTAGTTTTAGAAAGCGAACTGGAAACAGAAAGAGCGTGCTGTACACCCGAGGGTCCTAACTGAAGAGAGGCTTTCAGTAAGAGCACGGGACAGGCAGCAGTGTGGACCTGCTGCCTGCCCACCACCTTTGCAGTTGAACTTGCTTTTTTTCCTTGTGAGAATTTAGAACACGGCTCAATTCTTAACATGGCATGAACTGCACCACCTTCACCTCCTTTCCAAGGTCATGTCCTATTGGCTTTCCTTCCTGGCTCCCTGGGCCCTGTCAGACCACCTTTTGGGTGTATGGAATGGTAGATGTGGGCTGGGAAGATTGCTCAGTCGGTAAAGTACTTGCAAGCACAAGACCCAAGTTCTAATCCAAGCAGTCTTAAAAAGCAAAGCAAAACAAACAAACAAAAACAACCCAAGACACCTAGGTGTGCTAGTGGCGTGGTTGCAAGTCCAGTGCTAGCGAGGTGGAGACAGGAGGATCCCTGAGACAAGCCAGTCTCTCTAGAGCAGTCAAGGCAAATGAGACTCTGACTCCATAAACAAAAAGTTAGGGGTGGGGGTGGGGCGAGGAGAGGCGACCTCTGGTTTCTACTTGTACACATTTATACGCACACACATATACACAGTCACCCCAAGGTCAGAGTGGTTGTTTACACTGACCAGAGGGCACTTTCCACTCACCTTTTCTTGACAGCTTTTGTTTTATCTTTTAGACTTTAGTTTGTCACATTCTCAAAGATCCCTAACCATATTTGTCTCTTTTGTGCTTTTCTCCCAGTGACTTTCTTTCTTCTTTATTGTAACCATAATTGCATGCTTTGTTTTGAGCTGTTTAAAGGTTGCCTCTGATCAGAGAGTGACTAGTTCTGGTCTCATGACTGAGGCTGGGGAGAAGGAAAATGAGTAAAATAATGGAAAGCAGAGAAGACATATAATACACCATTTAGTGGAGAATGAAGTCCTTAAAGCATCTAATGGCTATGCTCATACAATGAGTATTCCCTTTAAGAGAAGCTGGGTGGTGGTGGTGCACAGGTTTAATCCAACACTCAGGAGGCAGAGGCAGGGGGATCTCTATGAGTTCAAGGCCAGTCCAGTCTACAAAGTAAATTCTAAGATAGCCAGGTCTACAGAGAAAAACTCTTGTCTCCAACGACCCTTCCCTCAAATAAAAGAAATGTCAGGATACGTAAGAATTGCTGCCATTCCTGGTAGGAGTACAAAATGGAAATAAGCCACTTTGGAAAATTTTGACACTTCCTCAACAGGTGAAACCTAAGCAGGGAGGTTGGAGTTATAGCTTGATGTCAGGGGACTTGCCCAGCACATGCAAAACCCCGGATCATATCTTCAAATAATTAACAACAAAGATAAACAGGTAATTCTACTTTCATAAACATAAGGAAACCTAAGGGGGTGGGGGGGGAGGGACAACTGCAATCAGAAAGTAACAGTATGTGAGGAACATGTTCAGATGCTATTTGACTCTAAAGACACGAACAACATTATTGCAGAGTTGAACCCTGATATGACACAGAGAGGGTACATGCGGATGGTGAGGCAGGCATGGGGAATGACTGTTAATGTTAATGGGATTCCCTTCTGCAGGGTTAAAATGTAGAAGCTTCATACCACAGTAATGGTCGCGCAATTCTGAACACATTAAAAAGTCACAGGATTGTGCACTGTAAGTATACTTTATGATGTGAATTCCACTTGAGCAAAACTGTCTAAAAGCATAGCGGATTCCTATGCATTGTCGCATTCAGTTAGTGAACATGGAACCTTTGTTCCCAGGAGAAGTGAGCAATTATGTGCCTACGAGTCTCAGGCCTCATCTCTATCAGCCTATGTGTCCACATGGTATGTGTCTCTGAGAGAGAGAAAGAGAGAACAAGTGAGCACACTCAGCTTTTGATTTTAGAATTGTTTTCTAGCTCCAGCTCTGTTAACAGAAAAAGGCAGTTCTTGATCACAGGTCCTTATTAAAAAAAAAAAAACAAAACAAAAAACTCTGCCAAATTTAGGGATAACGAAACAACTAAAGTTGTCAGTAACAAAAATTTTGACAGGGGAAAAAAGTCACAAATGTTTGTGGATTTGAATAAGCTCAATCAAGCACCAGGAATTGGGTATAAAATGGCACTTTTTAGATCACAATGTATACCCCGTTCTTAGTAATCAGTAGTTTTGTTTCCTTTAAAAAGCTGTTCTTTGATTTCAATTGGCAGAATCCGCTTTGAGTTGGCTGATTAACTTGAAGCTTCCAATTAACATGTGGGACGAAGTAGCCACCCATCAGCCACAGCTCTGAGCTCGCAGCTCTGGAGACTGTGGGTTTGGCTTCTCCGGTCTCTCCTCTCATCACTTGAAGACAACAGACTTTTCAGGCCTCTTTTTAGCAATTTTGCTCCCCCCTCCCCAGTCAAATACTCATTTAACTGGCTCTTCCTGCCCGGAAACCAGTCCAATTTATTTTCTACGTCAATGCCAGAAGTTCTTTTTTGAAGTTCCATTCTTCAATACCTCTATTCTTCTCTCTGTGGTGGCAATGTCTCTGTCCACAACCGGCTTAATCTCCCTCTTGTTCTAAAATAGCAATAACCACTAAGGGACAACGGCACATTCACCAAGACCTGCGCTTTCAAAGCGCTGCCCTTGGCATCACCACAATGATCAAAAGCAGAGAATCTTTGCCAGAATTTTTTATACTGTTATGATGGCTGAATCACACAGGTTTGTACTCAATGCCTTACTGATTTAGGAAGACTTGATTTTAGATGTTACATGACAAAAGACAGCTGATAATTAATAACCAATTTCCACAGTTTACAAAAGAAGCTATGAAGTTCCAAATAGTACAGTCACTTTTGTATTTTGGCTTAAAAAAGAGCTTATATGAAAAAAAAATTCATTGAGAAACATAAAAGGACAAACTAATTTAAAATCAAATGTTTTTATTTATATTTTGGTCCAATAAATGAACATTCTTAAATGGAACTCTTTTGTAAGAATATTTAAAACATAAAAATTTGCCAGTTATCAGATCTACACAAATCCTTAACAAAGGTTTTCTGTGTAATCCTCATTAATGCAAACCTTTATGATTAGCACACTCTTACTGCAGATCTTCAATCTGTTCCATAATAATAAGGCTACAAAAATTTTATGTGGGTACATTCATTACAAACTACAAATACTTCTACTAAAAGAAAGCTGGGCAATACAAAAGATCAGAAGGCTCTGAGGAGCAGGCACGTTGTTGAGGTTCAGTATGTCCTACTTGTTTTGTTGTTTTACATCAATTACTTTCAAAAGAGCACACAGCAAAGGAGGGGGTCTCCTTTATTAACTTCCCCTATTTAAATTCCATTGTTTATAAAAGTGGACCAATTATTACAAACTACTGTTTGCATAATTAACCAGAAGCCTCTTAGAAAGCATTTTACTGGTGATATCAACAAGTGCAGAAGAATAGAACTTTCTAAGAAATGAGCTTGTCAAGCTTGCCAGATCCTTGCATATTATGGGCCATGGTGCTACTTCAACTTCTAATTAGAAGATTAATGATATACGTAAAAGACTGACCAGTGGAAGCATGCAAAGGTAAAGTATTTTCTAGGTGCCGTGATAGTTTATTTGATAAGTAACAAAAGAACAACTAAGCAAGGCTTATACGCGTTTCAACTTCTCGCTCAGAAACTCTTCCACACTGTCTGTGTTCCACTTGAGGATGCTTAGTTCTTCTGCAATGTTCCCGTTGTCGTCCAAAAGCTTTAGTACAGGGTCTGAACCTCGAACGTACTACAAAAGCAGAGACATTATCATCATTGTCTGCACTGAAGACTTTTCACTCTCAGCCAAGAGCAAAATGGCTGAGTTCATCGTGCTAACAATTTAAAAGCTTTTACTTACAACATCACAACCAACAGAAAGTCTTTTCAACAAAGACTCAAATGTGATTTCTCAGACTATAATAATTAAGAAAACTACATGTTACTTCAAAAAGAAAAGCCTGTGTTAGTACAGGGACAATTTAAGCCGATTTAAAGACCATTGTTGGAAGTGTACTTATTCTACACACGGTTC
The DNA here is from genome assembly GCF_030254825.1 of Meriones unguiculatus. NCBI lineage: Eukaryota > Metazoa > Chordata > Mammalia > Rodentia > Muridae > Meriones > Meriones unguiculatus. The sequence continues at coordinate 61,797,284 of NC_083358.1, forward strand.
TCTCAGATCCAGTGAACCTAACACTTAACGGCAGTGACAGACAAATGCAAAACAGTTTAGGACAGTAAATTGAACGCACTTATGAAGATCAAATCAGCTTCCAAATTATGTAAAACTACAACTAAAAGTGTAATAGTGAAAAGCTACTACCAGCTACTATGCTTCTGCTGTTAAAGATTTCGTTTTATTTTGTGTGGGGGTATGGGTGAGGACATGCCATGTCTGTGCAGTATCTCTGGGCTATCTCCAGAGGAGGATCCTGAATTCCCGAGCTGCAGTTACAGGTGGGTGACAGTGGCCATGCTGGTGCTGAGAACTGAACTTGGGTCCTCTGTGGGAACAGTAAGCGCTCTGAACTTCTGAGCCACTCTCTAGCCCCTATGTGCTTCGGTTTTAGAGTTTTAACTCTAGCCATGGAGGTAAGTTCTAATATTATTATCTTTTTGATTTTTGTGGTACTAGGCCCTTCCACATGCTAAGCACCTAGCTTATTCCCAATTACTTGTGTGGGTTTAGACTAAAGAGTTAATACTGACAATACTGAGAACAATACCTAAACATTTCTGATTAGGCTACTATACAACCTATTTCTAAAATTTTAAATATTTATTTGAAGTTTGTCTTTGTATAAAACCCCAAATAGGTTAGCTAGACTATAATTCAATTAGGGAATTTTTGAACAAAATTATTAGCAACTCAAAACAATAAGGTGTAAAGAATTAGGACTGCTGAATGCTTAGCACGTGCAAGGCTGGCATAACACTCAAAAAATTAGTTAGTACCCCCTTACAATTACCAGGTAAGACGAGAAAACCCAAAACAGGCACACAAAATTATCTGACAAAACAGAACAAAAACCAAAACCCATCCAACCCCACCCCCCACAAAACATGGCAGAGTTGTTAAGCATAGAGGGGCTTCACTTCAGTCACCAGTCATGCCTCTGAGGCCAGAGATGAGCGCTGACTGTTGGCACAAGTACATGTGGCTCAGCTACTTGAGAACACAGCCAAACAGTCTTAAAGAATCTCGAACTTATGACTGGTTCCAAGTGAAGGCAATATGTTTGCTGAGGCTCACGTTTACATTCATTGTCTTATTAGCTTAAAAAAAAAAGACTTAATTTTAAATATTACATGACAAAAACCATGGGCAAAGATTAATGAACAAGAAGTTGTTAAGTTTAAAACAGTCTGCTATTTCTGTATTTTGGCAAAAGGAAGCTTATGAAAAAGGAAAATGCACCATGAAACAGCATTTTTAAAAGTAGAACAAAACAGTGTTTTTAATTTCAGTCAGTGCACCATGCCACCCAACATAGAGTCTTTTATAGTGAGAAACTTAGAGTGGGAGAATACAGTCTAAGTCTATGGAAACATTTGGCTCTGCTTTTACACAAATCACAAACTACTCTTTAAGTTAAAGGACCCCAGCACCGGCCCCTTACCTTGATCTGTAGACCTCTGAACAGTTTGGGTTTATCACTTCTGACAAAAGCTTAAAAGAGAAAAAGATTCAAATAAGTCACATCTAAATCCAAGCTAGCTATGAAGATTAATCTAGATGTTGAAATAAACCAGGTATGTCCTACTTGAAAACCAAGGAAATTTAAACAGATGATGATGTAGAGGAATCGACATTGATTCAAATTAACCAATACCCCAAATTCCAATGGTAGTTTTGTGGGCTTGACAGAATAATAGCACAGCTCAGCTGCGAATAGCTGAGGCAGTTCAAAAGAAATATGAGAAATCAGTTTAGGAATATGTGACTCTCATCCTACAACAGTTAAGCTGAATCAGAAATTTCAAGAGAAATAGCTAAGGATCTTCACGTGACGAAGGTGCCAAGAGAAGGGGGTGGTGAGTGGTGGGGATGTGTGCACTTGAGGGGTGTGCTTGTGTGGATCATCCAGTGGAAACTGGCAAATACTTAGAAAAACCTGGGAACCTATATCATCTTATATTTAAATATATTAAAGATGGAGGAAAAACTTACATTTGCAAAGATATTTATTGGCTATTTACTGTGTGGCAAAGAGCAAAGGAAAAAGTCTGATACATAAAATGTATTTAGTCCCCTTATTAAATTTATAATCTGATAAAGAAAGACACTAAACAAATAATCCATGAGACCAAAAGGGAGTGACTTGGAATATCATCAAAGTTATAATATAAAGAGCTTAATGAATATGAAATATAAAATTCTTCTCTTTTGCATGATCCTAAAGGAAATGTTTTACAGATGTGTGTACATAAAAATAGGAATTTCAGGGAAGCAGAACACTGTAACAAAATTCAAGAATGAAAAAAAATGACAAAAACTGTAATTTAACACATAATAGAGATCTTACAAATAAAGAAAAAATGCAAATAGATTGAATAAAAATGTGATATGGTCAATAAACACTGTATTAGGCTACCTGACTGTTTAATCCTATATGCATGCCTGCAAAGCATCATCTAACATCCTTGTAGCTATTCAAGCCACTTTCTCAACTACGCAAGAAACCACTATGGAAAATGGACTATTTAAAATCCTTCCTATACAGCAAGCAGAGCTGCCAGTACATTTAATAATTCTACTCATTCAAGTGCCTTTTAATGGACTGGACTGAGCAGACAGGCTGATAAGGAATGCCATGATGAATTACTAATGCCCAGTCCCAGGAAGTTTTCTTTTTTGCTAAACAGAGATCTAGAAGCCTAATTATGAAAGAGGGGAGTATTGTAACAGGCAAATCATGCTTTACAGGCAGCAAAAAAAGTTTTCAACAATTATTTGAGAATATATATATTCACTGTGTTGTACAAATTACATGACAGCATGAATTCTTTAATTCCATGAAAGCTATGACTGTGTTAGAACCCCAAGAAATAAAGATAAAAGTAGCAACAACAACAAAATCATATTAAGTGCTGAGTCAGTCTTAGGAAGACAAACATTGCTTGGTTCCTAGGTTTTGCAGATAATATACAACTGAGTCTTTGTATGAGTCGGAAGTAGAAGGGAAACTGTCTAGGTGAAGCAAGGGAACCAATGGAGGAGTTCAGGGGTGGGGTGGGAGTGTAGTAATGCTCAAAGCATGTTATATACCTGTATGAAAATGTTATGCAGCCCAGTGCTGTGTGCAATGAAAATTTAAAAAAAGCAAAATCATGTTGCCAGATTGAGATTCAATCCCCAGCTCCAAGACAAATAAATGTAAATATTTTCATTCTCTTTGTCTCCCTCACCTTCTCTGATGCCAGGGATCAAACCCAGCAAGACCTCAGGCTAGCACTCTGGATAGCTACTCTACCACTAAGCTATACCTCAGCCCACATGATGTTAAATTAACAGGTAATAAGCACTTCTGAGTTCAGAGAAAGATGTTGAAATGACAAAGATATGCGTAAGAAAAAAAGGAACTAAAGAACTGAAAATTTAAAAATCAACTTGAAGATAATGTCCTTTCTTTAACATAAATAATTTCTCCTTTTTATTTAACTTTTAATTGAGTCTTTGTGAATTTCATATCATGTACCCCAATCCCACTCATCTCCTATCCCTTCTAACCGGCCTTCTTCCCTTATAATCTCCCCCCCAAAACAGAAACAAAAAATATCATAAATATATTAAAGACTCCAAAAGGCCTTTTTCTCTTCTCATGTCAAATAATTTATTACTAAAATCTGACATTTTGAAACAGTGAAAACGGTCCCACAGTTTTGATGAAGAAAGTGAAAAAGTACATTAAAATGCATGCTAGAGGGCTAGGGGCATAGCTCAACAGCACAATGTTGGTGGGGCATGTGCAGGGTCTCGGGCCATCCTTAGCACAGACAAAGGACGTATACCTTTTAGCATACTTTCAGCAAACAAAATGTTTAAGCTTTAGTCAACTAGGAAACTAAATAAGTTTCTCAAGTCCAGTGCTCTTAGTTCTGAACGCAGGAATGTACTTAATCCACCAACATAAATACAGAGCCTAGTCAGTCAGGAGAGAGGGAAATCTCCTGGTGCTATGCAAGTTATAAGCAAAATCCCGACAGTGAGCTTTTATTAAAGGTCGGCATCCTGTGACACTGTTATTTACTGTACCCTCCAGTTTAACTATTGTACATTACAATTATATTTCACACGCTAGGGTTGTTAAATATGGAAGCAGAAAGTGAAACCCAGGAAAAGCATGGAACGACTGCACCCTTTCCAGATGAGTTATTATTATTACTATTATTATTGATTCTGGAAGAAGACATCTAAATATCTTAACTTGTAGAATATAAGGAAAATACTAGTGGCCACCACTTGCCACCTGAGGTCCCACCCAGTCTGCACTTTTAAGGCAGTTTCATGACGGATCTTACAAGGTAACGATGGGCAAGTGAGAAATTCTACATGAATTTAAGCACGAGCAAGCACTCTGCAAGCACAGCACGCAGGAGGCTGCAGCAGGTGAGGAGGCCTGCGCTTGTGGCAAGAATCAAAACAGAACAGTAGAAAGAAAGCTGCCTGTGTTGGCTCATGCTTATGACTCCAGTGCTGCAGCCTCACAAAGAGCCACCCATTCCACTTCATAAACCTGACAACACCCCCCCACCCCAACACCTTTTGTGATTTTGAGACAGGGTCTCACTGTGTAGCTCTGGGTGTAGTAGAACTCATTTTTGTATACAGGCTGGCCTTGAACTCAGTGACCCACCTGGCTCTGCTTCCCAAGTGGTAGGATTAAACGCAAGCACCACCACATGCCCTGTGTGCTCATAAAACTGATTTTCTAGGTAAACATGCAGGATAAACTATAAAAACCTCGTGAAGGATTCCTGGAGATGCGAGGCTCCATCGTGGTTTGATGGCTAATTGCAAGAACATACTTTGACAATTATTTCTTAATTTATTTATCATTAAAATTCTTTGCGATGACACTTGACCCTCTAGTATACCCCTAAATTCTGTAGTAATTAATTCTTTTCCTGCTGGTTTGTCACACTGGATAGGTCTACTCTACCTTAATGCAATGTTCTGTAACTTATGCTAAAAAAAAGTACTAGAATGCGTTACTTGAAGGAATTTTATTTCTATCTGCTAAAAGAAAAGCCATCCTAAAATTTATATCTGACAAGAGTATCTTTTAAAGAATCATTTCATGATGTTTTAAATCTAACTTTCAAATGTTGTGTTTGTTTCTAAAAATAATGTGATCAGCACCAATTCCTATTTAAGCTCCACCCCTGAAAAAAGAATGTCAAAACATTCATACATTATTACAGAGTGTGCTTCTGAAATTCCATATTCCTAGAAATGTTGAGTAAAATTATTCTTGTAAATGACTACTTTAAATGATTGCTACATACCTTGGACTTGAGGGAACCTCCCCAATTTTCATCCACAGACTTCAAGGATAGCTCCTGCATACAGCTGTAAAATGAAAACCAGGAAACTTACAAACTGGAATAGACCTATGGCCCTGAAAATGTGGCTCAGGACAGAGAGCACTTGTCAAGCATTGCAAGGCTCTGGGCTTCATCTCAGGTAGGACTGTGAAGAAGCAGCACATTGTAAACCATAGAGCAGAGCAGGCATATTTGCCAAAAAAATGCCAAAGCCAAAGTCATTCAGTTCTAGGCCAAGGATAGGCCAAGCTAGAATTTAAAGGCCCCAATAATCAATGGTTTCAGTTACCTAGGCCAACAGTAATTCAATTAAAAACAAGGAAATCATGAAATCTGCAGGCAAATGGTGGGAACTAGAAAAGATCATCCTTAGTGAGGTAACCTAGAAGCAGTAAAAAAAAAAAAAAAAAAAAAAAAAAAAAAGGTACATACTCACTTATAATGGGTTATTAGCCATATAATATAGGATAAACATACTAAGATCTATAGTCCTAAAGAAACTAAACAACAAGTAGGACTCTAGGGAAGATGCTTAATCCTCACTCAGAAGGACAAACAGGATAGACATTGGAAGTAGAAGACAAGAAACAGGACAGGAGCCTTCCATAGGGGGCCCGTGAAAGACTCTACCCATCAGGTATGAAGGAGATGCCGAGACTCATAGTCAAAGTTTGGGCAGAGTGCAGGAAACTTTATGGAAGAAGGGGTATGAGCTAGAAAGACCTGTAGGGGACAGGAACTCCACAAGGAGAACAACAGACCTAAAATACCTGGGCCTTAGGGGGTCCTGCAGAGACTGATACTCCAACCAAGAACCACGCATGGAGAGGACCTAGAACCCCTGCTCAGAGGAAGCCCACAGGCTGCTCAGTTTCCAAATGGGTTCCCTAGTAAGGGGTGCAGGGGCTGTTTCTGGCATGAACTCAGTGGCCGGCTCTTTGATCACCTGTCCCTGGGGAGTGCAGCCTTGCCAGGCCACAGAGGAAGGTGATGCAGCCAGCTCTGAGGAGACCTGATAGGCTAAGGTCAGATAGAAGGCGAGAAGGTCCTCCCTTATCAGGGCTAGGGAAGGGGCATAGGAGGAGAAGAGGAAGGGTGGATGGCACTGGGAGGAGCCAAGGGAAGGGGCTACAGCCAGGATACAAAGTGAATAAATTTAATAAACAAATAAATAAATTCAAAAAATATAAATGCAAGATTCCAGAAATGAATGTTTGAAATGAGGTATGTTCTGGCAGCATGCTGAAACAGTACTCCATCCTGCACAGAACATGGAGTTTTCTGGTGTGTCTGTGCTATATAGGTGCTACCTACCCATTAGTCACTTAGTAGCTGTCTAAAACAGACTATCACAAGCATGTGTTCAAATAACTCATGTTCAAGAATAATGTCAGTGGTAATTCATACATGACCATTTCTACACTCAGTGAGTTCCACTAAGACTCTTGGACTGTGTCCTCCATACTTAAGATGAGGTATACAAACTATATACTGAACAGGAGAGGAACACAGCTGTACCTGGACTACACTGAGGCGGTGAGGGAGTGTGACAATGATTTTTTTTAACTTTCTATTGATTCTTTGTGAGTTTCACATCATGCACCCCAGTCCCACTCATCTCCTCACCCCCTCGTATTTGCCCTCTGTCCTTGCATCCTCCCCCATAAAAGAGAATAGAAAACACACAAACAAAACAAAGCACAGAAAACGTCTCGTTGTGGAAGCTGTAGTTTGTCACAGTGTGTCCCAAGCATATCCCTCCCTGTATACATCTTCACTTCATTGCAGTGAGTCATTGGTCTGGTTTGAGATCTCTGGTTTTTGTGACAATGAATTTTAATAAGATGCTTTAGAATGCTCTTTAAATGTCTTTAGATTGCTTTTAATTATATGACTAATGGCTTAGAATTAAAAGTCCAACACTGAGTGAATTTTAGACATTTGATTTATGTGCATCAGTCTGAGTGTCCATCTCATATATGCAGGTGGCCACAGAGACATCCGATTCCCAGGAGCTGGGTTCACAGCATGTTGTGAGCAGTGAGTGTTCTTCTCTCTCCTGCTCTCCACCCTTGGCATCTTTGAAAATTATTATAGAAAGCACCGTGTTTTGTTACAAAAACTAGTAACAAATCTTATTGTAAGAGTAATGCAATTTTTTGATGAAATTCAATGGAAGCAGATTCAGTGGGAGAGGTTGCTTTTGTAAGCTGCATATTTCTTTACAGTAACACTCATCATAAAAGGCGAATACAGATCAATGCTGTGAGCTGAGGGAGACACATCCAAAGGTAGAGGTCACTTTTTTGAAGCAGTCAAAGCTTAACCATTATTTCCTTTTCTAAGATTTATTTTACATGCAAAAATATCTAGTTTTATGTCAAGTTGACGTAAGCTAGTCATTTTGGAAGGAAAGCCTTATTTGAGGAAATGTTCCCATGAGATGTCCCATCGATAAGCCTGTGGTGCATTTTCTTGACTGATGATTGATGTGGGAAGGCCAGTTCACTATGGGCAGTGCCATTCTTGAATTGGAGGTTTGGGATACTATAGGAAGGCAGGCTGAGCAAGCCACCAGAAGCAAGCTTGTAAGCATCAATTCCTGCCTGTGGGTTCCTGTCTGCACTTTCTGCAATGATGGACTGTGGTGTGACAGTACAAGAGAAACAAATCCTTTCCTTTCTAAGCTGCTTTTGGTTATAGTATTTTATCACAACAATAGAAACTCTAGGACAGCTGACATGTGTGTACATAAACCATGTAAGTGCCTGGTGTACTTAGAGGTCAGAAGAGGGCATCAGATTCCCCACCTTGACTATTCTTTTCAAAGGCATATTCTTAGAAATATGGAGGCCCTAAGAGAAGGACAGCAAACTTAAGAACATAACAGATCCATTATTTCTCCTTAGTTTGTAGATTTATTTTTTATGATCTAAGAATCAAACATGGATTTTTACCTTTAATGCTCTGAACTAGCATTTACTTTTTTAAAAAAAAATCGTGTAGACCAATGCTTATTTAAAATATTTCATAAAATACAGAAAAGTAGAAAGCAGAAATATGATAATCATCTTTGTATGATACAACAAAAGATAATTAGCATTTTTATGATTCTGGGCCATATTAAAATGTTCCTATGTTTTGGGTTATCACAGGCCCTTGAGAGCCTTTGTGTAAACTGTTCGTGAATTCTGAAACCACTGATGGATTTTAAATCAAGAATGCAGAGGATCTCTATAGTTCTTCCAAACAATAAAAACATTAAAGGTTAAGCAGATCTAATTTTATAAGATGCATTTAAAACCAAACAAACAAGACTTGCTTATTGCTAGTTAGAAATAGAGGCTATATTACCAACAAACTAGTAAGGAGACAGTAAGGAAATGAACCCCAAAGCCACAAGGAAACAGCACTCTATCCTGTCTGCATGGCTGTAAACAAAAAGCAGAAAACAAGTAGTGGTGAAGACTGGAGCAATGTGCACAGGTGCTAGGGAAAGCATTAACTGTGGTTTTCAAAAAAATTAAGAACATTATCACCATGACTCAAGACTTTACTTCTTCTAGGTATTTAATCAAAGGTGAAAGTAGAGATGTAATGGTTTATTGATTACAGGAGTTCAATTTACAAGAACCAAATGGTGGAGGCGACTTAAGTGCCCATGATCAGGGCTTTCAAAAGAGACTCTAATAATACATGTGGCAACAACCTTGAAAACATCTTTTGGAGGCAAGCACAAAAGAAAAAGACCAAATGAACTAAAGAACACTGAAATTCTGAGACACAGGGCTGAATGGAAACTAAAGGCTAGTGGTGGGGGTGTTACTGTGTAACAGGTATGGGGGTCTGAGTGTGGGGAGATGAGAAAGTTTGGGGAGAAAGGAGGTTCCCCAGAAATACATACAATATTGTGTCAGTTTAGAAAATAAGCTAATTAACAAATGTGGTGGTGAGGAGAGGAAGAGTGGGAAGAAGATTTTCCAAAGTCAGAAGTATGGCCGGAAAAGAAGTAACTTGAGAAAATGAGACTATGGTCACCCTGTTTCCTGAGCTCAAATCTGTAGAGATGTTAGTACACATGATTTGGAGTTGAAAATCTAAGTAGTTTTTCAGTGAAACCAACTACGTCTCAGCAATAAGCTAAAATATTTTAGAAATGTTATATCATTCTCCATATCATATGCAATAAAAAAAGAAAATTTTTTTGGCTTCTAAATATCTAAAATACATAGCCTACTTTCCACTAAGTTGAAGAACTGAAAGCAGTAAAGAGAAGACTGATTCAAATCTCCAGTTGCCTCAAAAATTGAACCTGCAGCCAGTCTCCAGCAGCCAGAGCTCGCCATGTTTCACTGTCCCCTTCCCAATAGTAAACAGCACTCCTATCTGTTTATAAACGGAAATCAATGCATCTGAAATCATAATAATAAAAAGAAAAGAAGAACCCCAAATCTGACTGTATCTCATCCTCTCATTCTCACTGGTGACTTCCATGTGGCTGTATCTACTGTAGAAAAGGTATTTTGCATGCTCTCACTATGTCAGTCAACTGGGCTTAAAGATCTTACTCAGCTCTTTAGCAGCTGAGATTCCTTGGCATTTATCTGTGTCAGGCTAATACCAACATTAAGAGACCTGCCAAGTCCCTTTTTCTTCTAGTCTGTATTTGTAGGTTCTGTTTTCTTTTTACTAGTGACCACCCTGAGTTCAGATACTATGTTTTAGCACAGTTATATGAGTCCAATTTCCTCTAGTTTTTACTCTTCTAGGGGTTTGTATTGGCATCCCTAGAGCCCATTCCAAGAAGAAACACTTAGCATATAAATAAATGCAAACATAGGTAGAGTCTAGGAAAGACAGTAGTTCTCAACCTGTAGGTGGAGGTCATATATCAAATATCCTGCATATCCAGGTATTTACAAGACAATTCAAAACAGTAGGGAAGTTAGTTAGGAAGTAGCAATGAAAATACTTTTTTAATGGCTGGCAGTGACCACAACATATTAAACTATATTTAAGAATTGCAGCTGGTGTACATGCCTTTAATCCCAGCAGAGGCAGGGGGATCACTGTGAGTTCAAGGGCAGTTTGGTCTACAAGGAGTTAGGAGGGTTGAGAACCATTGCTCTAAGGGCTTATGACAGAATGTTTTAATGGTATACTTAGAGAGCTTATACTAATTTATGAAGCTCTCAGAGACTATTTTCCCTATTAAAGGCAAGTGAAAACAAGTATTTTCAAATAAACAGCTACAAAATAAACTTCAGAACTTTGTTGAACATATACATGTATATATTTACTAGTTAGCTGTGTGATTTTAGACAGGATGTCTGCTTAGGGCTCAACGATAAAACAGGAAATTACTAGTGTGATACTGACTTATGATGAGGATATTACAGAAATTAATTTGCTTTAAGTAATTTGTTTTTAGACGAACTCTCAGTACACAGTCCTGGCTGGCTTAGAACTTGCTCTGTAGACCAGGCGGGTTGAAGCTTAGACTCCCTGTCTCTGTGCGCCTTCTGGCTGTAACTTACAGCTCTGGAAGAGTGGTTTCATAAGTAACAAGTTAACCGATGCAAGTGGCCACTATTATGAAGTATCTATCTGTGCCACTCCTTAGTACTGTGCTATGCACGAGGTGGTTACACTGAATCTGAATTGTTGCCAAGCATTATTCATATTTACAAACTCCTTTGGGGAAGAATGCTTTTATGTTACACTTAGAATCATCTGCTGAAGATACTACTTTGTTTCCTTTGAAGAAAGCAGTTTCTGTAGGGGCTTTGGATGCTAGAAAATTAAAGCTACTTTAAGCAGTATGAAATTTCTTTAGTGATTACAATGCCATGCAGTGAGCTCAGCCTCCTCTTCAGCCTTCTATGTTTTACACTGTAGCAGCATTGTGTCTCTTGATAGGTTAGCATTTAAACCTGCTGTAATTGGCCAGGGTATATTGTTATAAATTTAAAAGAATTGCTTTGATGCATGTTTTTCCAAATTAATAAAAATTGTCATTTATTTAAAACCTTTTAAAAAGAATTTCTATTACTTTAAAAAAATGTGCACTGGTGTTTTGCCTACATGTATATCTGTGTGAAGGTACCAGATCCCCGGGAACTGGAGTTACAGATAGGTATGAGCTGCTATGTGGGTGCTGGGAATTAAACCTGGACAGTGCTCTTAAATGCTGAGCTATTTTTCCAGTCATTTAAGAATACATTTAAACCTTGGACTTCAGATTTAAAGATAAGATGCCTACTCACTGAGCTATACAGGCTTCCTTATTTAAAAGCTTTTGAGTAGATATTAGCTAATGTAAAAACAGGTTATATATTTTTCAAAACCACCAAATTAAAGTGAGTCCTACTCTGTGGTAAACAGAAAAATGAAGATTTGGTAATAGTAATGGAATTATATTACCTGTTCCTGTTAACTGAAGGTTCAACAGGGATCTTGAGAAGGTGATTTGGCCTTTCATGTTTAAATTACTCATTTTTTTACAGAAGCTCTGTGTGGCAGGATTTAATGTCAGTATTTTCTAGATGACTGACCTTAAATAGCCTTGTGGCTTAAAACTTCGGTCTCACTAGTCAAACTGGGATGAATTGGGATCTGGCAACTAAATGCCCTGGAACTTGGGCTCTAATTTGTTTTGGTTTATTTGTTAAACAGAGATTAAAGTGTATTATAGGCTTCTTCTGAGGATTAAACCAACAGTGTAGAAAAAATATATAAGACATAACCCGTGTAAACACTCAGGTGAGAGTGTCTGTAATGACAACAAAACTGAAAATCCTAGGATAAATGTGGTACTGAAGTCACAATCAGTGTGCAGAAAACAAACACACACACAAAAACCTACCATAAAAAGAAGGAAAGAAGGGGATAAATTTCAAATGTATTTAACATATGTTAGTATTACTCTCTACTGTCTCTGGTATGCTTGGGAAGCATGTAAATCTCAAGGCAGAATATGTGCATACCTGGTGAGCAGAAATTAGTCCAAAGCGCAGTGCAGCAGAAGGAACAGGGCATTCAACTACATAGACATATTTACTGTGCACAATATTAAAGCACAGTGCAATAAAAATAACAAAAAGATGAACATTTATAATTGCTTTTCTATCATCTGCAAAAATATTAAAGTGAAAAATAAAGCTCTTTATCACATACCTGAGTGGTTGAGCTATGTTATAGATCAAGCAACATGTAGGCATTAGGGTGCTGGATGGAAGGATTCACTAGAGTTGTGAACCACAGCAAGATCTCCCAGGCCCACACAGAAGGAATCTCACCTCAAGTGTGAGGCCTTCTTTCATAAAAGTGAGTAGATAAGCAAGTAACACACTGCTAAACAGAGCTCTGCCAAACTGTCCTTGAGCCTGGGGATTTCTACCAGTAAGAGACGTGTTTATGCAAAGATCTGGGTTTGATCCTCAGTACAGCGAAGCGAAAGGAGGCAAAAGGAAAGGGGAAAGAGAGAAGAAAACAAAAGAGAAAAGGACAAAACACAAAACGAAACAAACCACTCCCCCAAAGCCTCAAACTAAGAAGGAATCCAAATTTTTCTTAAATCACTAAAATCTGTTACCAAGTTGATAAGAAAAATTAGACATTGTGGTCAGTTTGATTTTTTTTTTTGTAAACCAATTATTTTTGTATTGTGATCATATACCTAGATTTATGTTTTTGCTCAAATGTCATTTGTAACTTAAAAAAAAATTAGTTTTTACCTGGTTTGCCATTTGAAAGTGTTTAAAAACAGTGTTTTATTTTAAATTGACTTCTACTTCAGTTTTCAAAATATGTTTGTCCTATAAAAATTAAGCTTTGTGCTGAGGATATAGCTCATTGGTAGGCTTGCCTAGTGAGCTTGGCATGCATTTGAGTTCCAGTTTTGTGGAGCATGTCTTTAGTCCCAGCACTTGAAGGCAGAGGCAGGCAGATTTCCAAGATCACAGCCAGCCTGTTCCAGGACAGCCAAAGCTACACATTTCATCCCTTTCCCCCAAAAAAATCAGAAAAGCACAGGGCTGGAAAGGAAGGTCAGAGTATCTGACACCTCTCTGAGCTCTTCTGACACTTGCACACATCTGATACACCCCTGCAGAGACACATAAAGATAAACCTTTAAAAAGCAATACTGACTCCTACTGCAATGGCTTGGGAAAGTTTTCCAGCAGCACCACCCCAGAACCCTCAAAATCTTTCATATAAGATCAAAGCGGCCAAAGGTGCAAACTTAGACTACACTCTCTACCATTAGATCAGCAACTGGCAGGACTGCGAGCACTCAGCTCCAGCTTCGGTCTGACGCCGTCTACGCAACACATCCTGTTCCACACTGTAGGAGGCACTGCGACCTGCGTTCACACAGGAGCACTAAGGGAACCTGAAATGGTAAACATACGGTGCTGCTCCTCAAAGGAGTAACTGTTTATTATCCTCTCGGAAGGCTGGGAGCGGAAAAAGCTAATGGCCTGGTGACTCTCTGATTTACCAATTATAGCTTTTAGAATAACAATTAAGATGAGAGGCAGGTGTAAGCCTAAAGAAGTAAAGATGCAAAAACTGGGGATCCAAAACTATTTTAAAGAATGAAGAAATAGAAAAACATGTTTTAAAAACTCACAAAACTCTCGGGGAGGCAGAGGCAGGCAGATCTCTGTAAAGTTCGAGTTCAGCCTGGTCTACACAGTAAGTCCAGGACAGCTAAGGCTACACAGAGAAACCCTGTCTTGAAAAACCAAAACAAAACACCCTACAAAGCCTCAGGGTAGGCTATCAAGGAAAAGCACACACTCCACAATAGCACTGAGTGCAAGAAGCTGGAGTGGCTGCTAAAGCACTGAATTGGGAATGAAGATGACAGGGCACAGAAGCAGAAAGAATTGAAAATCGATGAAAAAAAAGATTTAATTTTATAAATCTTAGAAAAGAGGAGTTCAGAATAATAATAATAATCCACTTAATGTGTGTTTATCATCAGAAAAATTCAAGAAAAAATGTAAAAATTATTATACTATTAGTTGTTGTTTGTTTTATTTTTGAGGTAGGGTTTCTCTATTAGTCTGGGCTGTCCTGGAACTCTCTCTGTAGACCAGGCTGGTCTTGAACTTATAAAGATCGACCAGCCTCTGACTCCCAAGCGTCACCACCACCTGGCTAAAAACTATTTTTAATCAAATTATTTAATAAAGAATAAAATGAAAAGAAAACACCAGATTATTTTTTATCTGATGCTTATGTTCACTTTCAAAACAGTCTTGGCTGGAGTGGTTGTGCCTGTCTGTAATTCTGAAGTGGTGAAACTGGGAGCTTCAAGACAGCATGAGCCAGAGTGAGACCCCTCAACAAATCAAAACACTATCAATTAAAGCTGATGTTGGGCAAACTGTGCTAAATAATTAACACTTTTTTTTTTTTGAGGTTAAAAAGCCTGCTAGCTCAGCAAGGTAACTTTATTTTCTGAACTATACATAAAACACATATTTAAAAGCCTGATTCTACAACTAAACGCTAGCTCTATAGAAATCTTTCATTCTACTTAGCTAGTCTACCTTTCTCTTAAGCTCCTCCAAACCCATGAGGGCTCCTTGTTCTCTTTCCTAGAATTGTGTTTTATCTGTGTCCTGACAGCTTGCTTCTCCATTGTTCCTGGAAGCCCAGAGAGAAAACCCATCTCTGTTAACCCACAAGCCAAAAGAGAGAGAGCAACATCTGTTTTTGATACATCCTTAAAAATACAATGTAGAAATGAGAGATTTGTAGTTGTGGCTAATACTTATTACCAAAGGTTTGCTACTGTGTAACTGCCACCGGAGAAATGTTTGCTTTTTTAAAGCTTTTATTATTTTCAGAGTATGAAAATTAAAAAAAAAACATTATTAAACATATCAATCAATTGTAAGGTAAGACTCTGTTGTACTATTAACTTCTAAGTATGTTTAAAGGCAGGGTACCACTATATAGTTAAAGCTGGCCTCAAACTCAGTCCTCCTGTCTCAGACTCCCAAGTGCTGGAAGTAAGGCCTGTGCTACTACACATAAATATATTATGTCTTAAAATAATTGAAAGAAAACGCATTGTGTTCAAATTTGTTCATAGTAAAAATGGTCTCATCCAAGTACAAAGACTGTGAGACTGTTCTAAAGGTTGGGGATTTAGAAATATAGATCTAACTAAGCCTAAAGATCTCAAATTACTGGCAAAATAATCAGAATTAACAAGTCTACACATTTGGCAAACACTCTGAGGGGTGGTGATTGCCGCAACTAGTCTGACTTGGAGATGGTGACAAGAGTGGACAAGAAGGGAGATGAGCTAAATCCTTTTAAAAGACAGCTCTAGAAAAAGTGGTTTACTGTAGAAGCAGGGAACAAAAACTTACTCGTGGGACTTCTTAATTACTATTTTATCCTGCTCTCTTCAGTATCTGAAAAAAGTCTTACTTCTATTCCTGGTTGGCCTCAAACTCAAAGCAATCCTCCTGACTCAGCCTCCTGAGCACTACAATTACAGCTGTGCACCATGGTATCTTACCTCTGTTCTTTACCTGAGACAGCTCCATCTTTTGCTTTCAATACACTGTTAAACATAGCCACCACAACAAGCTAACACTTCTTTCACTTACTTTACAACCTTAGCTAATACCTCTGAGTAAGTGGGGCTGGAGACATGGCTCAGTGGGTAAAAGCACAGCTGTTTTACCATAAGATTCAAGGCTCGATTTCCAGCAGCCCCATGATGGGTAACAACAGACCCTAATTTCAGTTCCATGGGATCTGATACCTTCTTTTGGCCTCCTCAGGTCATATACGTGGTACACAGACATACAAAAACTTAGTAAGTCTTTACCTAAATAGCTCAGTGACACAAATTACAGAAGAATTAGCTGTTTCTAGTAGAAGGAGTAGTAGGTGCCAAACTCAGGAATGGATAGTTGTGGTGCTTTCCTGTGTCAAGGAAAGTTACTAGTGAAAATAAAACCAACAGACCTAACATGTAAAGGGGAAGATAAAAGAGAGCAAGTGGACATGATGTCTAGCTGACATCCCACATCCTCCACACCCTGGTTACTGCTCAGCTATAAAAGTTGTGACTAAAAATCCTCAGTCCTTTCTTACTAGGCAGGAAACACTATTGGGCAAGGAGGTTCAAATAAAACCTCAGTGCTAAAAGCACCTATCAGTGGGAAGGGCATATTTTCAATACCTTTCCTTTCACTTTAAGAGTCTTTAATAAAGCCCAGGTCATTTGTAGTGCTAAGTGAATACTAATTGCTCAAAACACCACTGACATTCAAGTGATTTTTCTTTTAGTAATGTACATTTTTTCTTTAACCTACAAATTTGTATGCTTTCCCCTGTTAGGTTAATATGAACACTTTAAAAATCATTCTTAGGTACATAGTTGTAAGCTTTTAAAGCTATTTAAAACAGTGCTGAAACAGCTTTTAACAAAATACTCATTCTAAGTAATATTTGAGAAAATTAGTAAGTCTTTTATAACCAGAGTGCATTGGGGCAGACCAACTAGAAAGAAAAATGTAGTCACTGCTTATTAAAATAAATTTCGCAGGGTTTCAAGGTATTAAATGCTTTCATGATTTTTTTAAACAAAAATTTTGACCATTACTGAAAACAGATGGCCTCATCTTTGGATAGATCTATAATACATGGAGGTGGAAGAACCAAAAGCAACATTTTAAACTATATTATAAAAGACTGGAACAGCTAGACATGTGCACATCATTCTAACATTAGGCAGAAAAAGGAGGATCCCTGAGCTCAAGGCAGCTTGACCTACACATGGTGTATGACGGTTAATACAGGTTACGGTCCTGTCAGCTTAGCAGGATCTAGAGTCACTAGGGAGCGGTCTCTTGGGACTGTCTTGATTAGTTTTGTCAAGTGAGAAGATCCGTTCTACAAGTGGACAGCAGCATACCATGGACTGGAGTGGAGCCCTGGACAGAATGAAGAGAGTAGGCTGAGCATTAAGATTTATTGTTCTCTTCCTCCTGACTGTGGACAGTGTGATCAGCTACTTCACACTGTTGCCTTAACTCCTCTACCATATCTGCGATGGAACTGTGAGCCAGCACAAGACCTTTCTTTCTGATAGTCTACCACTGCAACAGGAAAAATAATATAGGTATTTTAAGCCAGATCCCACCTCAAAACAAACAAGAACTACAAAACAAAACAAAACAAAACTCAAAAACCTGTAAATTAACTATCTTCTAATGGAGTTAATTTTATATGATAATTTAACTTTTATTAAATGTGTATACTGGTTGGTTTTGTGTGTCAACTTGACTAACTTAACAAGTTAGTCATCAAAGGACCTTCAGTTGAGGAAATGTCTCTATGAGATCCAGGTGAAAGGATGGATTTTCACAATTAGTGATTAGTGGGGGAGGGCTTACACCATTGTTGGTCATGACACCCTGGGCTGGTGGTCCTGGGTGCTCTAAGAAAGCAGGCGGAGCAAGCTATGGGAAGCAAGCCAGTAAGCAGCACCCCTTCCTTGCCTCTGCATCAGCTCCTGGCTCCAGGTTCCAGCCTTGTTTGAGTTCCTGTCCTGACTTTCTCCAACGATGGACTATGATCTGAAAGTGCAAGCCAAATAAACCCTTTCCTTCCCTTTCTATTACTGTGGTGTTTCATCACAGTAGTAGAAACCCTAAGACAATGCGTTCTGAATTGAAGGACTTAAACACTAAGTACAGGCCTGAGTCAAAAGAGACAGAGGAGCATTTATTATACA
Organism: Meriones unguiculatus; assembly: GCF_030254825.1. Taxonomy (NCBI): domain Eukaryota; kingdom Metazoa; phylum Chordata; class Mammalia; order Rodentia; family Muridae; genus Meriones; species Meriones unguiculatus. The sequence continues at coordinate 61,815,434 of NC_083358.1, forward strand.
CAGTGAGTCTCCTGCTGGAGCACTCTCTGCTCTCTCCTGTACTGTAGACTGAGTCTAACAGGCTTGCTCCACAAACCACTTTCATATCTCCAGTAATACTTCTAAGTACTTTTTTTTTCTGGTTTGCTTCCACTAGGCCTATAAAAACTGTTCCTTCTAATAAAATGTAACTGATAAGAAAAAAATAAAATTCAAAAAAAGTCAAAACAAACCAACCAACCAACCAACCAACCAAAAAACTGTTCCTTCATTTTGCATGGAAGGTGTTATAAAATGCCAAATGGGAAATAGATCTTAGAGATTAGGGCTGGCAGCAGTGAAGCACTAGACTCAGTACAAAAGGTTATTAGGCCTCAGATTCACTTATGCTTGGCTATATGAAACACAATTTATAGGCATAAAGTTATTGTGTAATTCAAATGCTGACTTCCGTAAACTGCCCCCCCATATCTGGTTGCAGTCCTTGATCTGAGATTCTCCTGTCTCAATGTTGTGTAAATACTGCTCTGCAATTATCCCTTATGCCAATAAAGCAGCTTAAACAGAGCAGGGAAGAGAATAGGGCTGGACTTCCTACCAGCCAGGGCAGGAGGAGCTAGAGGAAGAAGTAAGGGATACAGCCAACAGGAGAGGTCCAGGTGACATCAGGAGAGGAGCCAGATCAGGGAAAGCTAGTAAGTGGTAATATCTCTGGGATGTACACTGGGAAGAAGCCATATTAGCTTAGAATAGAGTAATAACTGCTCAGTTATTGTGTTGTTAAGATTATTATAGGAATGTAATAGAGTCTCAATTATTTTAATGCTAGTCAACATAAGAAACAGAGGAACAAACAGTTTAACAACAATTAGCTAATATTAACTGGCAGACTGCTTGCTTCTGTTATTGCTAAGCTGTAACAGTTGAAAACAGTCTAGATATAACACGAGGCTCAACTAATAAAAACTCAATAGTAATATAATTAAGTTTAGAGGCATATGATCCAAATTTGGTGTCACAAAAACTGTATTAAAAAAACGGGGTGTTTTAAAGGTGCACTGACAAATATAGCAATTGGTAGAAACAGCTCTTATATGAGCTGCTTATATTTTAGAATTATTTTATATCAAGGAAAGGACAGAATCTCTCAATTTACCCTTAGTTACAAAGGGGGCCTGTGGGATAAATATTGTTAATTGCAATCATTCCTTCTTATCCTGTTTTCTAAGTTTGGGATATTAGTGAATAATCTTTTGTGGTTGAATAATGCAGTCATGGAATGATGAAGAGATGACTCATCCAGCTTCCTTCAGCAATTTGTCCCATGGGAATATGTCACTATAGAGGCAGAGGGGAGTCATAGCAAACCAGCTAAATCCGGTCTTAAACCTCTTTAAATCAAATCAAGCTTTTGAAACTTGCTGCTTTGATTTTTACATATACAAGGACTACCTTAAATGTATGGGAATCTAAATACAATACACTGTGGGTTTATGCCAACCAAGAAAGTAAAAAGCACACTGGACTTGGTAAGCTCATTTGAGACCTTGGTAACTTGGTTACTGAACTGAGGAATCAAGTGTTAAACCTGGCTACCATCAATATGTATTCTAAAACGTGTTGCTTTTTCTTCTAAAACTATAAATATGTACTTGATGTTTGAAATAAACTTTATCTAGTCACGAGAAAGCATTACTATTTGAAAGTTCTACAAATAGTTACACTTCAAACAATTCAGCACAGACAAGTGAAAGAGGAAGAAAAGGGAACTGAACAAAGTAACGGGACTGTTTTTTTGAAATCCCACTAGGTCACTTTTAATGCCATCCTCTTGTTGTTGGTGGTGATGATTAGAGACAACCCTGTACATACTAGGTGAGCGCTGTCAGTGAGCGACACCTCAGCCCCTCTTTCATGTTTTATTGGATAATACAAGTACTTCAGACAGAGGTACTTCATAAAGTAGAAGAAAAATCTAAGGGTGTTATTGAAAAAAAAAATGATTGAGCAAGTTCAAGCTCAGTGGCTCAGCACCAAGGAGGCAAGAGGGATGTGAGTTTGAGTCCATCTTGGGCTACGTGAATCATGGCAAGATCTACAGTGAGACCCTGTTTCCAAACAGCCAACCCACCCTCCCATCTGAGTACTTATCTGTCAAAAGAATAGATTTTATTGGGCACAGATCCTTACCCTTGACTTCTCAGCTAGGAAGGGTAAGGCTACAGGAGATACGGGTATGTAAATTGACAGTTCTATTAACCACATTTGTGCCCAATATTATGCACCATCTACCTTCTCAGACTTCTTTGCACAATTGGCTTATTATTACAAATAACCCCAAATGTAGTTAATCGATCTTTGCCTGAATTTGGCCAGATGCCAAGGAAGACTAGCTCATTATGGGACACAGGTGTGCTACTATGTACAGTGACTCTGTGGCATGTCCTGCTTTCCTCTCCACAGTTGAATGGATCTTGGCATGTTATATAAACTCACTCTTCCTTTGATCTAGTAGACCTGGCAAGCAACTAACTGAGTTTTACTAAAATTTATAAAGCCAGAGACTCCTGCTTAGACTGATTAAGCAATCTGTATTTCACTTATCTCAACTAAGGCAGGTAAAAAAAAAAAGGTAAGAGCAGAAAACAGTACCTTTTTGGTTTCAAACTGTGCTTCTTCCTGACAGCACCCTCTACAGTCGGGGTCCAGCTGAAGCAGGCTGAACTGTCCAAGAAGATCACAAGAGCTACAGAGCAAGTTGCTGGAGAAACCCAACTCTCTGCATGCCTCTGAGGAAAGCTCTGCCCCGAAAGCAGACACCTGAAAATGAAAGCATGGAATACAACAGTTCCACATTTACACAAAACCTCCTAAAAAGAGGAATCAGGCTGTCAACACAGAACGTAAGGAGCCTAGGTGCTGTTACATTTTATCTGGAGACAAATTCTTAAGTACTTTTGAACCCTATAGTTTTATATATTTGGTTTATTGTTGTTGATTTGCTTTTTGAGACAGTCATCAGTCCAAGCTGACCCTGAACTAGCTAAATGCTGAAGATGACCTGTCTACTTAAGTGCTGGGCTTAGCAGCATGTGTCACAACACGGAACCTGACAGCTTTTATTTTAGTGAAAATGAGGATCAACCAAAAAGTACAAAATATAACTTTAATGATAAGCATATCACACATCTTTTATTAACATCCAGTAGCTTATTAAAACAAACTTTTTTATAAGGAAAAAATTATTTCACTTTAAGGTCTCCATACCTATTCATATGGATCAATGAAGAAAGCTTTAACTTATCTGCAAACACATCTCCTCCAGGAAGGTACGAAAAGGGATGGAACCAAGGAAGACAAAGGAGACGCCCAGAAACCAAACTTTTGGTTTTAGGTATCAGCTCTACCACTTACCAGTTGTGTAACCACTGTGGGAAGCTAGCCTCCTTAAGCTTTAATTTCTACACGGGTACAGCAGTGGAATAAAAGCGCAGGCAAAACCAATTACTTTAGGCATTCAAGGGTTGAGTTTAATCCTGAGCACCACAAACAGGACTTTCAACTAAATTGTTTGAAGATTCATTTTTATGTATATGCGTCTCTGCCTGCGTGTAAGGACAGACGCTAATTCTCTGGGGCTAGAATTAGATGGTTGTGAGCTGCCAGATTTGGATGCTCAGAACCACACATAGGTCCTCAGGAAGAGCAGCACTTGGTCTTAATCACTGTTGTTTTGAATGAGAAATGTCCCCTATAAGGCTTGGGTATGTGAAATTTGCCTCGTTAGTGGCAATGTTTAGGGGTGGGGTGGTACAGCCTTGTTGGAATGTCACTGTGGTTCCATGAGGTCACAGCCTAGTCCTAATTCCAAGTCTGATCTCTCAGCTTCTTGCTCTGGCAGCCTGCTGCCATGCTGTCCCTGTCATTATGGACCCATAATTCTAAATATAGTTCTGTAAATTGCTTTGGTTATAGGATTTTATCACAATGACAGAAAAGTAAGTACGCCAACTACTGAGCCATCTCTCCAGTCCCCTCTTTACTTTTTTGAGACAGGCTCTCATTCTGTTGCCTAGGCTGGTCCTGAACTCAGTCTGTAGCCCAGGCAGGCTTTACACTTGCCATCCTACTGAGTGGCTGGGTTTACAGGCCTGGTCAATGCACTTAGGTGTTGTTCCTTTTTTTTTGGAGATTGTAATTTTATCCAGGACATCAAATACCATTTTACTTAACACTCCCTTTCCCTGAGTTTAGGCTTCCAAAGCCAACAGTTCACTTGATTTTCATTAGATGCTACACATTTAAAGTCGCTCTGATGAAATCTACTTTTGTTTCTGTACACGTAGCATTCCAAATGCACACAGCATGTGAGGTAAATGGCATTACTTCCCTGATCAACTGGTTTGCCAGGCCAGAGCCCTCTAGGCTCTTAACTTTTTCACAGCTATTTAACAGTTTCACAGTTTTGTTCTCTGAAGAGCTCTTAAATCTCTGACAGTCTTTAAGAGATCTTTATTACATTAATTATGTGTACTGCACGTGAGTGTGTGCACAAGTACGGGTGCCTGTGGAGGCTATAGCAGCTGAGGTCACTGCTGGCCGTTCCAGTCAGATTCAGGTGCTGGGAGCTGAGCTGGGGTCTTCTGCTGGGGTGGCACAGCTCTTAACTGCTGAGCCCTCTACCCCTCTAGCTTTGAAGACTTTTCCTGCCTCTGTAGCTTTTGTATCAGTCAGTTCTACCTCTCCTCACTCTTTGGCTTCCCCACTTTCCAGCTATGAATCCCTGTGCTCCTGATGTGTAAATATGGTCCTCAACTGCTGCTCATATTTTTCCCTATGTCTAAAATGCTTTCCTCATTTTTACCTTGTTAATTCTATTTATTTCCAAGAACCTAATCAGTGCCAATCTTCTAGGAAACCTTTTAACTTATTTTTAGCCATTGCACTTTTCTTCTCTGAGAAATGTAAAAGAGAACTACTCAAGAACACGGACATAAAAATTAGGGTTTCTGAATTGCTAACAACATGTGAGTGATTCAGGTGAGAGGCTTTAAGTTGTTCTATTTCCAGCCCTACACTAGCGTTTGTTTATTAAACAAATGATCTGGTAAAAACCACAGCCTCCAATAGGGGAAGTGTCAGACTGATTGTATCTGGTCGGTCTAGAACGAGGAGGGGTCTGCAAGCTTCTATGGGCCAGAAGGCAATTATGCTTTGTTAGCAAAATGGTTTCTTTTACAAATACTCAACTCAGTCACTGCGACACAAAAGCAATCACAGACAATGCAGAAATGAATGTTCCAATAAATGTCAGGGTTGGCTGAAACTGGCATACCGGCTCTAGTCCGTCAGCTTTCTCTCAATTGGCAAGATTAAAATCCTCTGACATTGCTAGTATGTCACCACAGAATGCTGACCATCTCACGGGCCGTTATCAGTAATATTCTAATCTGCAACATCTATAATAGCGTACCTCTATAATAGAGAATGTACCTAATCTTCACTACTGACCAACTATCCCAACTAAGTGGGAGGGACCTATGAGTTTAGTGGTGAGTTTTCTGTCGCTGATTCTAGTTCAGCTAAAAGACAGCGCAACTTCCCATCAGTTCAGTAAACTGTAAGACCTGTTTCACAGGGTAACTTGAAATCAGGAACAGCAACATGGCGGACTGGAGACAGCTGCATCCACATGTTCTTACACTGTGGTTGGCAGTCCTCCAATGTCTGTGTTTGCCTGTGTGCATTTGTGCTGTCTGTCTGCTTATACCCTCTACCCCCAAACATCAACTTTGGAACTTGGTCACCATGCTGCAAAGATGCCTAAATTAGAGACACAGCATGGACAGAACCACACAGAGAGCAACTGAGGCCCCAGCTGACATCATCAACAACTGCATGTTGCATCAACAATATGCAAGTCAACAGCCTGTAGATTCAGACTCCAGCCTTCAACTGGGATATGAGGGACCATGGGACAGAAGAGCCCCTGCTGTGTCAGTCTGAAAACTGATAACCCATCAAATCTGAAAGCAAAATAAACTGTTTACACCACTAGATTTAGAGGAATTCATTTTGTAGCCAGCAACTAAAACATGATAATAGCAAACTCACTCTCAAAACTGCAAACTGCTTAAGAACTTGCAGAAACGAGCTAGGGACATGGCTCAGGAGGTAACGTACTTGCTAAACAAGCTTGACACCTGAGTCTGGATTGTCAGGGTCCATCTAAAAAGCTAGGGGCTGGCATGTACATCTGTAATCCCAGCAATGGATGGAGAGTGCAAAGCCAGGTGGATCCCAGGACCTCCGTGGGGTCTAGATGAAAGGAAGAGGAGCTCCAGACTGAGCGAGAAAACCTTTTTAAAAACAGTGAAGAAATGATAGAAGGCTCTCAACAGACATTGGCTTTTGGCCTCTACACATATCCAAGTGCTTGGAGGAGTGCACCAACACACACACACATGCACACACACATACTGTCCTTTCATCAATTTTCACTCTCAGAAAACTTGTAGGTTTCTCTTGTAATTCTTAACAAATTTCAAATCAGATGGGATTAGAGAGAATGAATTTCAACATAATGAACACCAGAAGCATTGTCATTGCTGGAAGCTCTTACAGACCACCATACAGTTTTTTTTTTTTAAAGGTTTTTTTTTCTTTTGGTTTTCAAGACAAGGTTTCTCTGTGTAGCCCTGGCTGACTTGGACTCACTTTGTAGACCAGGCTAGCCTCCAACTCAGAGATCCGCTGCCTGCCTCTGCCTCCTGTGTGCTGGAAATAAAGGCCAGCACCACCACACCTGGCAATTTTAAAGGTTTTAATGAGTAATTCTATCCAAGGAGTGAAAGTACAGAGAATTTAATAGAACACATTTTTGGCTTGAGCAATTAGGAAGCTGATATTGGCAATTTTCATTTATATTCTCAATAAGTAAAGAGGGAATTCAAAGAAAAACTTGGAGGCTGTTACTTCCAAGTAGAAAGGTCTTTTGGTATCGAACTAGTTTTCAGGTATATTTAGGAAGTAAAAATTAGTAAGGCTTGGTAATTGTCAGTATGAGAGGTACACAAACGAAGGAAGGAGTCAAAAATGACATCTGAATTTTGAGTTAAATTTGGTGGGTAGCCATCATGGCATGTAACTAGCCATAGACTCTTCCTGGCATGAACATTCTTTCCAATGCAATTCTGTCACTCCTCGTGCACGGCTGTGGAGTTGATTTATTTACCTACCTGTGGCTTGGTCGTGAGACTTATGTTGACAGGTATAATGTGATGGGGTTTGGATCAGTTTAGACAGTGGGAGGAGCTTGCTTTCTACTTCTAACCTGTCTCCCAGAAGGGATATGTGATTTCCATGGCAAGGTCTTAAGAACCTTTTGCTCCTTTGGAGTGCTGTCCTGAGATCGCTGTGAAAAATAAGTTAGTCTAGTCTACTGGGAGCTGAGAGGTTATAACCAGAACTAAGTGGTCCCTGTTAATGGCACTGATTATGAATTACGGCAGTTTTGGATTTTTAGTTAATTTAACTGACGAGTTCAAATCATTGCATACGTGATGGAACTGCTCCACCAACCTAAAGGATGGTTAAATTGTTTAAAACATGCTTTTTTGGGGGTGGGGTGGGGGGGAGCAGGTATTTATTTATAAAACCATTGTCTATTGAAATTTAGAAGGTCTGAGGCGCTACTCCTTTATAACCTTTGATAATGGTAGCAAATGCAAATGCAAACAAACCCAGTTATCTCTAGAGCACAGAAAGTTTGGAGGGACGTTCCCCTAGGTGATTTCCGAGGTACCTGACGCCTCAGTAACAATCCTGTATTGCAAAGTAAGACGCCAAGAGTCCACCTTTTGTACAATGTAACAAAAGCAGAGATGATGTTTGCAAAATACTAGATGTACGAAAAGCAGAGTATTTAGAGAGGGACGGTTTAAAAACTTTCCAAAATCTTGGACAAATCACTTAAATACATGAAGTACAAAGCATGTAAATATATGGGGGGAGGACTTCCATAGAGGAGTTTACCAAAGTACAGCTGTTTCATAAATAGCTGAATAAGTCAAAACTAGGTTTTCGCTTTTCAGAGATTCTGAACCCATGCATCCTTGTCAACGAAGTAAAACGCTTGTCTGGACCAAACCAAGACGACGTCCCTTTAAGGTTTGCGAGTCCTGTGGTAGTTTCATTCATTTCTGTCTCACCAAAAGAAACCTCCCTCCTTTCTAAGCATTTATGCACCCACTGCGTTCTTGAAAACTCGATTTTAGCTGCCTGAAGTGAGGAGACCGTCGCCTCTAGAGCTCCGGCTGCAATTCTGCCACGTTTCATTGCGGATGGACGCGGCCGCTAAGGAAGCCCGTCCCGAGGGCGGCTCCCCTGCGTGGCCGCGGGCTCGACCTTCCTCATCCGAGCCCTCCGACCGGCCCCCAGGCAGCCCCAGAGGCGTCCACACTCACCGCTTGAAGCGCAGTCGCCAGCAGCAAGCGCAGCCCCAGAGCGGGCCGCAGCCACCCGCCCGGCTGGGCCGCCATCCCTGCGGTCCCCATCAATCTTCAGGTGTTTGAGGACCCCTGTGCGGGGGACGTCCGCTGCACTGCCTGATGCGACACCCGCCGCAGGAGGCCACCCCTACAGGTCTATTATCCTTCAGAGACCAGCATTAGTTAGGCGACCATAGGGGCGTGAAAGTGACCGATTATTAGACAGTCATTAGGTTCTTTTAGAGATTCAAGTCAGGCATTTTCCTAAACCGTCCGCGCCTGGGCTTCTCATTCGGGACATTACGTCGGATAGCCCCCTCTCCGCATCTACCCAATCGAGTACCGCCTTGTTTGAGGCCTGTGACAAGGAACCCAACCGTAAATCCAACCAAAAGGGCGCTAAGCGGCCGCTCTCCGGACCAATGAGCCGCACCGTAAGGGAGGAGGGGGCGGAGCCTCTGGTTGCCCGGCAGCGTGCGTCAAGGCGTGCGCGTGGCGGCCGAGGGGGAGGGCAGGGGGGCGGGGCGAGGGCGGCGCAGCCGCAGCCGCATCGCTGCCGGAGGAGCGCGCGGGCGCGAGCGAGCGACCGAGGGAGGGAAGGGAGGAAGCGAGGGAAGAGGGCGTGCGGCCGCGGGGTCCCGAAGCCAGGCAGCGGCGGCAGGAGGGCGCCAGGGCCGTCGAGTGGGCTCAGGAGGGGCGTGCACCGGGCGGCCGGCGCTGGCTCCCGCGGGCGGGAGACCGGAGAGGAGGAGGAGGAGGGGGTCGCCGCGGCGCGGCAGTCCGCGCAGCTCCCGGGTCGGGGTCTCCTCCCGGCGCCTCGGTCGCCCTCGGGGCCCCGCTCCCCGCCCCCCGCGGTATGTCTTGATCGCGAGCAGCGGGTTTCATGGGGCTCCTCAGGATTATGATGCCGCCCAAGTTGCAGCTGCTGGCGGTGGTGGCCTTCGCGGTGGCGATGCTCTTCTTGGAGAACCAGATCCAGAAGCTGGAGGAGTCCCGGGCGAAGCTAGGTGAGGCAGCCGAGCGGTGCGCCGGGGTCGGGCTGGCGGCTGGGCATTGCCGGGCGGAGCAAGTGGGAGCCCGCGGGGCGGTGGGAGGCTTGGCTCGGAGAGTCCCGGGGCTGCGCCCCAGGCACGTCCACTCCCGCCGCCGGGGAGGGAAGCCGCCCGCGCGAGGTCTCCGGCCAGAGGGCTGCCCCGTCGGCCCTCCTCGGAGAGAGGACCGAAGTCTGCGCGGGGCTGGCGCTGCCGGAGGACGCTCATCCTCTCGTCTCCTCCGAGCCGTTCTGGAGAGCCCCAGTCGTGTGCGGCGAGGGGGGCTGGAATTTGAATTAGGGTTACCAGGGCACGGCATGGTTTGTGGATGGTGGCCGTGGGGCGGGCCATCGAGGGAGGTGGGCAGAAGTGGAAGGGGACGCCGGGAATGCTGCGGGGTGAAAGCAGCTCACGGTAGTGAGTGGCGTGCCTGAGCTTGAGGGTCAGCGAGGGACGTTAGAAGTGACAGCCCAGGTAGGCTGGCCCTGCGGGACAGCGGAGCAGGTGAGGAGCTCTGATTGCACCGAAACGAGGAGGTCTTTATGAGTGCCACTCTGCTGGTTGGTTTGGGCTTGAGAGTGGGGTCGTAAACGTAGGTTGATTGCCTGTGCAAGAGGGGAACGTTGAAGGCTCGACATTGCAGGAAAATGAAAAGAGTGGGGAAAGCTAGCTATATGGGTATCTTAAAGCGTTTCTGTCAGTGTGGAATGGCCAAGGGTGCTTGAAATACTAAGTTGGAGTGTGAAGTTGTGCAACAGCAGACGAAAGCGCGGAGAGTCGGTATTTGGAAGTGCTCTGGAAACAGGGAGACTTAATGACGACACGTTTTGAGTTAGAAATGTACATGGCCCTTAAAAATCAGCTCAAAGGATGTAACTTGAATATGGGAAGCGGCTTTTGTGTACACTTTGACCTAGCCAGTTTCTTAAACATGACTTAAAGTTACCTTGAGGAACAGGTAACTGTTGCAGTGGATTAATTTTTAAGAAAAGAAGTACCAGAAAATAATTTAAATTTTATATGTAGTAGCTATTTCTGAGTTTTGGTAAATTTTACAGAAGCCTTGAACACGTTGTAAAGAATGATGTTATCAAAGAATGTTGAATATATTTGATTGATGTACAGCTAAATGTGACATAGGAGCCAATTGTACTTTCAGCCCTCATTTCTAGAGTGAAATATGAAGAACTGTTGAGTTTATTGACTGGATTTTAGAAAGGCTTTGTATGCTACAAACTTACGTGTCTACAGCAATTACAGTCGGAGTCTGGCCTCATTCATGATCCAGGTTTACAGGAAAAAAGTGACTCATAATACGTTAAATGAAATAATAATAAGTTAGTTAAAATAAGAATTTGTGTTTATTGTTGACTTTTTCCTCCTTGTCTAACATTTTTTTTTCCTACAGTGTTTGAAAGTTGTTTCTATACACCACCTGAACAATTTTAAAAGTTATGGGGGTTGCGGGGGGGGGGTGGTGGCTGGAGAGATGGCTCAGAGGTTAAGAGCACTGGCTGCTCTTCCAGAGGTCTCTAGTTCAATTCCCAGCAACCACATGGTGGCTCACAACCATCTATAATGAGATCTAGTGCCCTCTTCTGGCCTGCAGGTGTACATGGAGGCAGAACACAGCACACATAGTAGATAAATGGATAGATAGATAGATAGATAGATAGATAGATAGATAGCCTGCAGGTGTACATGGAGGCAAAACACAGCACACATCATAGATAGATAGATAGATAGATAGATAGATAGATAGATCTTTAAAAAAAGTTACCCGAAGATGTAGAATGCCATAGAATAATGTGCTTCCTCATGATTTTCATTCATTTCAGAAAAAATATCCTCTGCCAGAAATATGTGCATCAAATTAAATATTCTATAAAGGAAGTAGCAAATATGTACAAGAATAAGTAATTTTGAGAAATAACCCAGGGGTGACCATGGTGGGCCAGGTCTGTAGTTCCAGGACTCTCAAAACTGACACCAGAGGAAGGTGAGTTCAAGACCAGTATCTGCTACTACATGGCACTATCCCGCCTTTATTAAAAACAACCAAAATCGTAAGAAAGAAGGAAGAAGAAAAAGTAGCTCTCAAATGTAACAACACCCAGAGATGTAGACGTGACAGAGAAAGCGTGTAACTTTATGTCAGCCCATTAATCTTCTGACTAGAGTTTTTTCTAAATAGTTTATTTTTAAAAGACATAGGTATCTATGCTGTGTGGCCCAGGATGGACCAGAACTTGTGGCCTCAAGTGTTCTTCCGTCCTCAGCCTTGAGAGAAACTGTAAATGCCCTCCACCTTGCCACCTCCTCACTCCCACTCTTGAAAAATCAGTCTTGCTTAAAAGGCAGTGCTGAAAGAGACACTGCCCATTATTCTGACAGCGTAGGAAAGACAGATTAAAGGGTCAAGCTGTCATTAGACAAGTTTCACCTGTGATATTCTTATTTAATCTTCTAAGAATACCAGAAATAACTTTTTCAGTTACAGAATAATCCTTAAACTATATAATTTGCCCGAGACTGTATCAGTAGTAAGTGGCAGAGTCAGAATTGGAACTCAGGTATGTCTGATTTTTAATTGACAACTCCTGTAATTACACCAAGCAGTTTGAGACTTCAGCTGGCATTATACTACAGTTGAGCTGCTTGAATAGCATTTATAAATTGTATTATCAATGTATATATTGCTGAGAATGAATATTCTGAGAAAACTCAATTTTGACACAAAGGAATTGGCTTAATGTCTTGCCCTTTGTTTATATCCATGTAATGAACATAATTATATTACTCAACGAAATGGACCAAAATAGCTTGTTCCTACTATTGAAAAAGAAAACCTTTGGTTGTTTTCTGTAATTTTAAAATTGCAACATTAAAAGCACTTTTTACTTTGGCACTGGAAGGCTATTGAACATTTTACCCTTAAAAATAGTTTTTATTGTTTATTTTTTTCTATTATAGAATATTCCAAACAGAAGGAATGTCTGTTAATGACTGTAAAGTGACTTAAAGTCAACAGTATCCTGATAGGGAGATCTCCAATAAAGCAGTAGGTGTATTCAAAAATAACATCTATTCACTCCCTCTTGGGAAATTATTTAAATAGGAATTCCTGAACCTCCCATTATTATAGTTTTCTACTTTATAGGTTATTTTTTTCCTTAAAGCAAATATTTCTACAGCTTACTGATAAATATTATGCTTACAGCTTGCTTTTTCATTTAATATTATAAACCTTTTCCATGTTCTATTTGACATGCTCTGACTTATTCTAATAGCTGTCTAATATTTCAAATTATGCATGAATCCTAAGTTACTATGTGAGTAATAGGTAGTCATTGTGTCTCTACAACCTCCCGCACTTTTATGGCTTGTTATTTATTTTCTTGTTATTTTAAACCGTGTTGGAAGCATGTTTATGTGTCTCTAACTCTTTACCCTTTGATGTCATTTTTTATTAGGAGAATGTCTGGGTCAAAAAGATGTATGTTATTTGTTACAGTTTTTACCCTACAGGTTCTGGTAACCCATTTTTCCAGAACACACAAGCAGTGGAAATGCTCAGGTTTTATTTTTGCCACTCTGGGCTATGAAATGATATGTAATTAAATGATATATATAATTTTTACTTAAAATATTTACATTGTTTATTGCTTTGTAATTGTTTTTTTTTTAATTTGGGTAATTTATTACTTTTTAGTTATTTGGGTTTTTAAATGTTAACATAAATAATCTGTTCTTTATATCTGCTTTTTTTTTCTAAGTCTGCATTTGTCTCTCAGCTGTGGTATATCTTGTTTATATAGAAAGGTTAAATTTTATACAAATCTTATCAATTTAGGCAACTCGTTTTCATGTTAAGACTTTTCTCAACCAAAATAGTATATATGCTCTATACTTGAGTAGAATAATTTATAGTTTTTATTTTGCATTTGTCATTTAAACCATATATTTATGCACAGAGATTTATTGTTATCTTTTGATGAATAACCATTTATGGCAAATATTAATAAAGAATCTGTCTTTTCTTATGTGAATCCTGTTATTCGTATAACAGGATTTTGTTCTGTGTAAAGTTTTTGTTCTTTTAGTTCAGTTGGTTTTGTATTTCAGTCTTTTTCAGTAACCTAAAATTATTTAGACTCCAGGAACATATACATACATACACATCAGATGTTTGAATTTCCTAAAACTGTATGTAGCTTTCATTAGATTTATAAGAGGTGATGTGATTCCCTACTCTGGTATAAAAAGAAATCACAAATATTTAAGACCGTTTGAGCAACCCTCATCAGAACTTTAGAAGATCGTATGCTTCCAGGTCAGACTCTTGGTTACTGCTCTGTTGCTGCACATTAACACACATGCACTGTGGGTCACTTTCCAAGTGCAGGCACACTGAAAACTTAAGATCAGTGTCAGGCTATTGCTTAAGGTACATAGGAAACAGCAATGAACTGTGTGTTGAGATTTGGGTTCCATTGTTTACAGTTACCTCTGTAAACATTCCAAGTCTGAAAATAGTCTGGCATTTGAAACACTGTGGTTCAGGGTTTGTGTTTCAACCTGTAGATATTTCATGGTGAATAAGGTCAGTGTATTCTTTATAATAATGTTGACAACATTTGTCTCATTGTTTACATTTACAAGATAAGTACCTTAGTTATGAAGAACTTTTCTCTGGGAAGTTAGGCTTGGAAACTTTATTCTAAAAAAAAAAAAAAGGCAAACCTAATTTTCTGGCAAGATGGGTATGTTCAGGATGGTATGGTTGTAGATTGTAAACTTAATTTTCTAATGAAAATGTGAAAGGTTAGGGAGTTGAAGTGAAAATTGTCTTAGCAATAATTCAGAGCTGTAGGTATTAAAATTTGCTGTTTATGAAAAGTAAAGCTAGGACTCTCAAGAGCATGCCTGTTGCTTTTGTTGGCCGATAGAGCGCTATAATGAAAGCTGCTTTTCCTACAGAATTATGTGCTTAATGGTCTAATTTCCTATAGAGCCTAAGCATTTTAAATAGCGTATGTCAACCACAGGCTTATGAAACCACTGTGAGTTTATGAGTGTGTTAGGATGCAGTCTTTTAAATGAAAAATGTAGTTCTATATAGATTGTGCTGTGGTCTCTGTTGGTGAAATTGTTAACCAGTGTTTTCTCAAAACTCTACTGAAGAACTAATTCCAGATCAGGGCTAGGACTGTTCTTTGGAATTTGGTAGTTTTTGGAAAATGCTTGAAACCACACACAGATGAAGAGCAGCAGCTATGGTGGAGAGGGCTTTGGGTTGATGGGGGAACAGAACACTTTAGAAATGCTGGTTGACACATCACCGCATCTTGACAAGGATGTCGGTGATGTAGAGTCATCATTTGAAGCAGCTGATCTCATGATAATTCCAGGATGTGTGTCTCTCATCCCATTAAGCTTTCTAATCGTTCAAATATTCAAACTCTGTTCTCTAGAAAGAGCACTTGAGAAGCGTGCACGTATAGAAGAATTTGAGAGGGTTCACAATAACCTCATTATTTGCTGTTTTCTCCCCATTCACGAGTACCTGCACATAATGGCCTCTTTCTGCCTGCTTAACCACATGTCAGGTGCTCCCATTGGGCCACTGTGTATCTGACCCTGTCCTCTTCTGTCAGGACATGTTTCTAGAAGCTTTCTGTCATTCTGTCATAATTATTACCCCCTCACACACAGTCACACATCCTGCTGGATTCTTTGTGAACATATTTCTCTCCAAGCCCAAAAGAAAGAAACCACCTGCTAAGCTTTGTCTGTTAACCTACTCCCTTTTGCAAAAGGAACTCTTTTAACTTCAACAGTCACCGTGCATCTGCTGAATACTGTTGTCATTTGTGGTCTTCATCTTAGTGCATCAGCAGAGTTGGATGCAGCTAATCGCTTCTTTCCTCACAGGTGATGTTTACTGGGATCCAAGATACCGCACTGTTAGTTTTGTGTGTTATTCCTCCATTTCTCTTTCTGGTGGTAGAGATTCCCCTTTCTTCCTAAGCACTTAATTTTGAGAGCTTTAAAAAAAAAAATCTCTCAGCTGGTGATTTATATGTTAAAAACTTGTAAATACAGTAGTAGTTCTAGCTCAGGCCATTTTCTAAACATTAGACTTATATTCAGCTGCAGTGACAATTTGGTGGAAGGGGGGTTAACCGACTTTTCAAATTCATTATCTTCAGAACAGATCATATGATCTCTGTGTTCCTGTCTCACCCAAGCCAGTTTCTTTCCTTCTCATTTTGATAACCACTCCAAGTTTCTAAGGCTTCCTGTGACCATTTCTTTTATGCTGCATCTAATATATTTAATGAACGTCTTATTAGCTTCACTTTAAAATATTTGTAGACTGTGTCTGTTATTTACCAACTTTACTATCCTCACTCTTTAAAGATACTGTTGTCTCTGTTTTGCTGTATTTTCACTAGTTTCTGCTTTTACAGTTGATTTCTCTGGCTCAGTGCAACATGAATAAATGTGTTAAATGTTTGCTTTTTTGAGGCAGGGACTCGTGTAGCCCAGGCCAGCATCAAACTGTTCATATAGCCAAATACAACAATAGCTGTCCCCTGCAGAGTGTGCCCCAGAGCAGACATTTGTACAGTACTAGGAATCAAATAATCAAAGCTAGGGCTTCCTGCGATCAAGGCAGGGTACCAACTAAGTATATTCCCAGCCCGAAATCTGAGTTAAATCTTGTCATATGGAACAGAAGGTACTCATAGAACATACATCTCATAAGAGGTTAATGTCTAAGGTGTTTAAGGAACTCAACTCAGTAGTAAGAAATAATGTGATGTAAATGATCTGAAATGACATTTCTCAAAAGAAATTATCAATTCTTAGATATGCAAGAAAACTCAGTATTATTAATTATAAATTGCTAGGGAAATATGAAATGGGATGTTATCCACATTCTTTAGAAAGGCTGTTACTGAAAGTTGGAAAAATGTGGAGACAGGGAAACCCTTTATACATGTGAAAGGAATGTAAATTAGTATAGTCAGTATAAGAAAATGGGATGGAGGTTCATCAAAAAAAGAATTGCCTCATAATCCAGTAGTTCTACTAACTGGTTCTAGGTCCCTAGAAAATGAAATTAGTATGTCAAAATGATTTCTGCATCTCCTGTTTATAGCAGAACTATTTACAGCAGCTGAAACATGCAGTCAACTTTAGGGTCCATGATTGAATGCTACTTAGCCATGAAAAGAAAGGGAGCCTGGGATTTGCTCCTGCACACAGGAAGAAGTTATGTTAGTGGGATAAGGCAAGCACAGAAAGCAAGCACTGTATGATCTTATGGATGTGTGGAACCTAAGAAAGTTGAACCCAAGAAAAGCAGAGGGTGGACTGGTGGTTACCAGAGACTGGATTAGAGGGTAAGGGTTGGGGCATATATTTAAGGAACACAAAGATTTACATCAGTTGGAAGAGTAAGTTCAGAATTCTATTTAGAATGTGGTAACTGTATCAGTTACTTTTCCTGTTGCTGTGTTAAAAGCAACATGAGAGAAAAGTTTTGTGTTGGCTCACAGTCTCAGGTGCTGTCAGTTCACCATGGCAGGTAGTCATGGTGGTAGGAGCCGAAGACAGCTGCTCATATATCCACAGCCAGGAAAGTCATTAACACCAGTGCTCAGCTTGCTTTCTCCCTGTTATTCTGTCTACAACCCCTCAAGCAATAATAGTATCACAGTTACGAATCTGATTTAGATAATCCCTCATAGGCAGCTCAGAAACTAGCATTATCTAGACGATCCCTCACAGGTAGAGGCTACTCTAATCTGGATGATCCCTATCTGCATGTCTAGAAGCTTGTCTCCTGGGTGATTCTAGATCTTGTCAAACAGACAGTGTCAACCATTCCAGTGACTGGAGAGATTAACAGCGGATGATGGTCTTCTTACAAATTTGTTAACAAACCAAGTATGTCATAACAGAAAATAAGTTTATGAAGTATGCCCTATAAAATTTAATAATTTTACAGTGCAGGTATTTTCAGAACACATATATATATATATATATACCTATAACTATATCTATAACTATATATACATAGTTGCATTTATCAATTAAAAATATACTTTAGGCCTGGTATGTTAGTGCATATTTGTAGTCCCGTTTACTCAGGATGCACCTGGATGATAGCTTAAGATGAGTTTAAAGCCAGCATGGGCAAATTAGCCACACTGAATCACAATATATAAACTAGAGTATATTTTCAAAAGAAAAATGATAAACTTTATTGGTGTTCCAAGTGAGTGTAAAAAGGCTTATTCTGTTGTAAGGTGGCCTGTGCTGGACATGCCTGGGCTCTGATGCTGTTCCAGGCCTCTTCATCATGTTGTTTTCTTTCTGCTTAATTTGTCCTGTCAGATTTTGAATTCTTTTGTGCTTATTGTGGATTACTGTCTCTCCTTTCAGTTCATTGTTTCTTGAATTGTTTTGAGGTACCGTGATGAGGTGTGTAAATGCTTAAGGATCGTGATGTATGAGAACCCCACCCCCACCCTGAGACAAGTGTATGTGTTGGGACTCAAGTCCTAGAGCAACAGCATGGGGAGATAGTCTCCTCCTGCTGGCTGGCTCCTGGATTTTGAGCTTCCTAGGCTTCACAAGTTTGTGGAAGTAAAATTCCCTTTAGCGATTACTCAGTCTCGGGTGTTTTGTTATAGCGATATAAAATGGTCTGAGTCAGATGACTGCTTTGTGTGATGTTACTGTGGCTGCTTTTCTTTTGATGGGTATCAGTGTACTGTGTGTTTCCTTTCCTTGTTAGTGGAGGCCAGAGAATGATGTGGGATGTCTGTGTCATTTGCTTCTCCACATGTTTTCCTTCTTTGGGTATGTTTGAGTATGTGGTATGTGAGCCTGTGTGTGTTCATATTTGCATGTGTGCTGGTGCACATTTGTGTACAGGAGCATCTGCAGGTTGGGTGCATGCTCACGTGGGTGTCCTGGGTTAATGTCAGGAATCTGCCCTTCTGTGGTTCAGTGCTTCTTTTGAGGCAGGTTCTCTCAGTCAGACCTAGAGCTCACAGATCCAGCCAGTTTCACCAGCTTACACCAAAGATAGCCCATCTTTTCACTCTTGAAAGCTGGAATTTTATAGGTGGGCTCCCGAGTCTACTATTCAGGTTTTCCATGGGTTCTGGTGATCTGAATGTTAGTTGTCTTGCTTGATCCATTTCCCTGTGCCTCCACCTTAGTTTTGGAGATAGGCTTAGTCAGGGTTACCTAGAGGAACAGAACTGATAAAATGAAATATATGTATGTATGAATAGTGTGTATTATATGTGTATATAAAATACATTATTACATATAATACACACATGTGTATTAAAAAGAGGATTTATGAAATTGGCTTACAAGCTGTGGTCCTACTAGTGCAACAATAGCTGTCTTCTGATGGAAAGGACAAGAATCCAATAGTTGTTCAGTTCGCAAGGCTGCATGTCTCAGCTGGTCCTCAGTATGTGTTGGATACTGATACCAGTGAAGGAATGCCTCAGTGGCTGGATAGATGAACTTGCCAGCAGTGTGAGGGCAAGCATGAGGTAGAAGCTTCCTTCATAGCCTTTTATGTGGGCTGCCACCAGAAGGTGTAGCCCAGATTTAGGATGGGTCTTCCTACCACAAACCATCTAATCAAGAAAAACTCTTCAGAGTTGTGCCCAGCTGCTTGGGTTTAGTTGATTCCAGATGTGGTCAAGTTGACAACCAAGAGTATACATCACAGGGTATCTCATTGAACTTGTAGGTTAGTGTTTCTGCTACCCTGTCTACC
Source organism: Meriones unguiculatus (assembly GCF_030254825.1). Classification (NCBI taxonomy): domain Eukaryota; kingdom Metazoa; phylum Chordata; class Mammalia; order Rodentia; family Muridae; genus Meriones; species Meriones unguiculatus. The sequence goes on from NC_083358.1 coordinate 61,834,753, forward strand.
CAGTGAGCCCTGGGGATCTGCCTGTCTTCCTTCCCAGTGCTGGGCATTGCAGATGTCTGTGTCTACACCCAGCTTTTATGTCGGTACTGGGATTCAAACTCAGGTCTTCATACTCTCTCACTAACCACTTTACTCATTAAGACATCTCCGTTACTAAAGATTTCTTGTAAGCAGCATATTGTTGAATCTTACATCCAATCTTACAATCTCCTTTTTAAGTGGAATGTTTAAAGCATTTACTTTTGACATAATTCTTGATGTCATTGCCTTTAAATCTCTGAATTGCCTTTGGTTTCTCTGTTCTATCTGTTCTTTTACTTTTTCTGCTTTTAGAGTGAAAGTAGCTCTTTTTTTTTCCTTTGTTTTTTTTTTCTTTCTCCATTTTTCTCATTGGATGAGACACTTGCATGGCTTTGTGCACATGAATGTAGTTTCTTTATGAATTGTGGTACATGTACCATAAATTTAATTACAGTTGTTATATATCCATTGTTTTAAGTAGCCAATAATTTTTAAAGAAAATACAAACATCCTTTAAGACTTTTATGCTTTACTTGTGTATTTACCATTCTCGATGTTTCTGATTCTTTTGTGTTCATGCAGATTTACATTTTTTTTAATCCTGTAAGATTTCTATGTCATTACTTACACCAAAAAAAAATATATCTGAATTCTTTTCATTTTTATATGTCTGTAAAAGCATTTATTTGTTTATATGTTTGAAATATTTTTGCTGAGTATAGAAGTCAACATTAGTATTTTTGTCAAGCTTTGAAGATTTGGTTCCATGGTCTCTGCTGTGATTTGTATTTTGTTCCACTGTATGTGATACATCTCTTTCTCTTGTTGGTGGCTTGTATGGTTTTTCAACTAGATTTTAAGTGATTTGCTTCTACTTGCCCTTGCTGTTGCTTCCTGTGGCTCAGGTATGAAATGTTTTCCCACAGTGGTGTGTTGAGGGTGTGCACCCAGTGTTGTTTTTAGAGGGGTGGCTTCCGGGGAGGGCTTAGATTATGTGTATCACACAAGTGGATTGAATCCACTGATGGTTTCAAATTTGATGGAGTTATCGGGAGGTGGTGAGAAGTAGGATGTCAGGCTCTTTGGAGGGAGTGAACACTGTGGGGTCCGGGTAAGTGTGTGCCTTGAAGGATTGACCTTGTTACCTGGCTCTTCTTTCTATCTCTCTGCTCCATGGCCACTGGCATCCACAGCCTTGCTCTCATGTGCCTGCCTGCACCTTGATGTGTTTCAGCCCAGGCCCAGAAGGAATGGAGTCTGCCACCCATGGGATTAAACCTCTTGAACCCTGAGCCAAAGTAATCCTTTCTTCTTTTGGTTTGTTTTTCTCAGATATGTTTTTACAGTGATGCAAAGTTGATTAAAACCCTTGGGGTTTATTGAACTTTTTTGGATCTGTGGATTTATAGTTGTTGTTATGTTTGCATATTTGGGCTATTATTCTCTTCTGTGTTCTTTCCCCTCTCCTTCAGAAACTCATATGCATATTAGGTTGCATGGACTTGTCGAGGGCTCAGTGATGTCTGCTCATTTCCCCAGACTTCTTAATATATGTTCCTTTAAATAGCTTTGGCATTGTCTTCAATTCAGTAATCCCCATTTCTGCACTGTATAATCAGCCTTTAATCCTAGCCAGCGCATTTCTCTCCCAACAAATTCTAGAAGTTCAATTTGGATGTTTATAAGTTATTTTCTGTTTGCATCCTTAAGATGTGCTCGCTTTCTATAATTCTTTTGATATTCTTGTTTATTAAAGCCTGCCTTCCCTGTTGTATCTGAGTAATTTTTACTGATTTGCATTTCTGTTTATTATGGCCAAGAATTTCTTAGCGCTATACAAATTATCCAGGTGGTTTTTAACAGGGAGCCAGGTGTTGTAAATTGTGTTCTGTTACATATTGCATATTTCCATATTTCTGTAAATATTCTTAAGCTGCATTGTGGGACACGCTCAAATTACCTAGAAACAGTTTGATTCTTTTGAGGTTGCTTTTGATTTTCTCGAGGGGAATTCCTGTAGCCTTTAGTCTACAGCTGATTCTGCTCTGAGCAAAGGCAGTATTTTTGTCGTTTCCTTGAGATGCTCAACATTAATGTCCTGTGTATTGTGTGGGTTTCCAATGTAGCCTGCAGGAGCCCTGGGTAAGGCAATACACCTGTGTCTTGAGTGCTGCTGTAGTTTCTTCTCAGCCATAACTCTTGGGCCTTGTGCTCATTCTGCAACTCTGTCTTAAGTATTCCTACTAGGAAATTCACTGTCACCATTTCCCTGAATTCCCAACTCTAGCTTACCCCTCCCTCTTTCCTCTTCCTCCTCCTTCTTTTTCTTTAACTTTTTACTTCTTCTTTAACCTGAAAATTCACTTTCATAGGAGTGATTTGCCATAAAACATTTCATACTTTCTAACCAGATGGCAGAATAAAAGAGGTTTTCCTTGTGTTCCTGTAGCAGGAAGGGGTGGGACCATTGGAATCTGGGAAGATGGAAGACTGGGGTAGGAGGTCACTTTGGTTCAGAAGTTAGAGTCTCCTTGTGAGCTGGCACTGTCAGCAAGATGCTGTAGATGTGCTAAGTGGAGTCTGTTTGCTGAGAGGAGCCACTCCTAGAGTGTCGTTAGGTCAGGCTCAGAAAGCTTCAGTACAGACAGATGGAAGGAAGGTGTTGTCCCCTCTCCCTTTTGTTTTGTCATTGGGTTTCTCATAAACAGCTGCAGCCCTCCCTGCCTGATGAAGCAGACCAGTGGGCTAGTTCTACTGGACTCCTGCTGGGTTCCTTGATTACAGCCCCTGAGTTTAAGTCTCCCTTCTGTACTATGGCCTGGAAACTCTTTTCAGACTCCATAGATCCACCTCATTTCCTTTTTCTCAGAGATCACCCTGCATCTGATTTCCTGTTAAATATCTAATGTCTGAAAACATTGCACACATTATCCACTCTTTTCAAGTTAGAGAGCCCTGTTATGCTGTCTTGGTGTGAGGTGAGAGCTGGATACATCTTGATGTAAGCCCAGATTGCCTTAGGACAAAATAGTGAAGTAGGGTAATCTATGTTACAGTTTACAACTAAAGCTAATACTGTAAACTCAAGGAAAGAATCATGCTTTGGTCTTCTCTGTCTTCATAATCTAAGCCTGGTGTTGAGGTCAGGCCCTTTGTAAATTGCTGATTCAAAGGCAGAGGCAAGACTTACTCATAGCTCGACTTCACTTCCCATGGGACTGTCAACTGACCATGAATTAGTTCATATAAGTTCTATCAGTTTTGCTCTGATCTCAGGAACCAGCCACCTGGACTCCTTAGGCAGAGCTGAGTCCAAGATGTAGGCTTTCAGACTGACCTAAGAAGCACTTGGGTTAGGGAGAGGCTCTGCTTTTCCGTGATGTATGTGTGTTCTTGCAGGGTGTGTATGGGACTGTTTTCTTCAGAGATTTATTTTCTATGTTTCTTTGGTAATACTAGGTGTTACCAAATACTAGGTATTGGTAGGCTAGATCATAGGGGATGGTGGTTCTAACTATAGTCAAGGTACAACTGTATAATGACAATTATAGCAAATATGTTACAGTTATAGAAAACACATTAAGGTTATCTTAAGGAAAATATTACGATAGTTCTCAGATGCTCAACTTTGTGCCTGATTCTAGGCAAAGCTAGTTAGATTGTATCAAATGTGATTATGATACAATGTCAAGGACAGTGCATTTTAACTGGTATTGTTGTATGCTCTGTTGGAACGTGGAGTTTGAGGCTATAAATTGGTTTGGTATTTTGTAGCGGTTTTAAGATTGCATTTGTAGGGAAAGTTTAGTCTACTTTTCTAAATCCCAGTACAGTTTAGAATGGGTCCATTCAGATTGTCTGGTTTTCCCCCAAGTTTGTGACATAGCTAAAAATAGGGTAAGCACCAAGATGACTTTAGAGACTGATCAGATGTCTGTTGGGAAAGGGGACTTCTGTTGGGAAACACTTTGGATTGTGGTTCAATGTGTTTGCCACCTCAGGCTAAGTTGGCACATCTCTAAGCATAAATTGTTTGAGGAGGGGTAATGAGTGATTCAGAAGTTTTAAAATCTGGTATGTATTTTCATTATTTTGAAGGAAAACACTATGAAAAATGGCTGATCAGTCTAGTATTTTTGTGCTATAAAGATTAATAGGTTTTTGCATCAGAGTCCCCATGGCTCGCTTTTAGATCATGAGTTCTGTGATAAGTGCTCTTGTATTTTCAAAACAGTTCATGGTGTAGTGTTCCTTTTAGTTAATAGTAACCTTAAATTTGTTTAAAAGATCTAGCTATGTAGTATACACATATCAAAAATCTTACTGACTTACGAATTTTATTCAGTATCCGATAAAGCCTAAATTCTGCTCTGTTTTCATCCTAAGAGCTTAGTGAATGATTACAGCTCTCTGTTGTTCCTTTGGGTTCTAAGGTATGATGCAAAATATTTATTTTTGAAATATTCAGTGATGAGAAATGTTGGCATGAGATTTGGAGCTTTGAGTAAAATTGAATTATTGGCTTAAAATATAAATCGTAGAGCCTGTTGTGATAGCATGCCTGAAATTCACACACTAGGATGCTGAGCCAAGAGGACAGTGAGTCCAGGCTTGAGCTACACAGCAAGACCCTACCTAAGTAAAGTAAAGAAAATGGGGGAAGCCCTTCCTCAGCCTTTCGCGTAGCGTACTGTAGTTTTGTAGTCAGTTTTGACACCAAGATTCTTGATCAAATGATGCATACTTGTGGATATTCTGTGTTCGGATATTAGAAGCTGCCTCCAGTTGCCAGCATTTTAAACTGCAGTACAGTTTTAATGCTTTTTAATGAAACATACTCAAGTCTTTCATAAAATGTGAGATGTTCATAGTGTACTCTATATCCTTGGCAGAACACCAAGTTAAGCTAATCGTTTCTTCCATAGAAGAGCTAATTAGAAAGACTGGCTTGACATGATCTTAGGTGTGTTTTAATAGCTTGTTCATTTTATTAAATTGGCTCGAATAAAAACCACTCACCATTGCACTCAAGGACATAAATTCTTTTGCTCATATTTTGAAGGTTGAAACAAATAGAAAAGGCAAACAGACTTGTGTGGTGATATTTAGTGTCCTGGAATAGGTTTCCTCGCATGGAAAATGAGCGGTGTGTGTGACCTTTGCCGCTGATGCTGGCAGTTGGTTGTGAGAATGTCGGTCAAATTTAGTAATCATCCTGTCTGGGATGACTGATAGGTTGGATGAGGTGCTATGCCCTTTTCTTTTGTCCACCGTTGGAACTTTGTGATTAATTAAGCCAGTGACTAGTTACTATCTGGTCTTCCTCATGACTATTCCTACTTCCCTTTGGTCTCTTTCTTCCTCATGACTCTTCACTCTCTAACACCTGCCTCGTTTTTCTCGAGTGGTTGTTTTTCGTCTTCTCTACTGTGACCTTTGAAGCTTTACTGTAATACAATAATGCAGTGCGTCACTGTCATACACTAGGTGGTGTGGTGGTTCTCACTACACATAAGCATTACTCCTCGGGGCTTGTGAAGATCAGACAGTGAAGGTGAAGATGTTTGAAACTGTGAAATAGTATAGTTATGAATTAGTATCAGTAGTTACATCAGTGAGCTGGCTCAGTGTCTAAGGGCACTGCTTGAGGGCTAAGGACCGAGGACCTGTGTTTGATCATGAAGCCATGGTGGGAGGAGAGAGCTACCTTCCTCAGCTGTCCTCTATCTCTGAATGCCTCAAGGAGCACATGTTCTCTTTCCTCCTCAGTAGATAAATAAATGTAAAATGCAATCATAATAACCGTCATTACTTTCTCTTTGCTGTTGGTGTCTCCATGGTTCAATATAACTTATAGTTTACCTTCCTTACTACTGTAGACTCTCCCAGGGCCCCAACCATAGGGCTGTGTAACTCTTTTAAATGTTCAGAGAAAGAAATGGTGCAGTGTGACTGCCTGATTCCACAGTCATTAGCTGGTTCTTTTCTAAGGGAAAAGTACTCACACTGGTAATTTGTATATTGTTTTTTCCTAATGATAGTAATATATTTTCATTTATATTATAGAAAACCTTTAAGACATATTACTGAATTCTTATCACTGTTTCCTTCTAATCCATGCCAACTTGACAGTTTCAGGATAGATTTTTCTAAATTACAAATTAAGTGGTGACAGGGGAATTGTTAGGTGTATATATATGTATAGTGCTTGATTCCTTGGCTTTTTCATTTTTTAAAGCATTAATGATAGCTAGATTAGTGGAAGAAGGAAGAAAGCCAGCCAATTTTCCCTCTTTGGCAAGGCACTCTGACTGAGTTTCTCTAGTTTGCTGTCAGTTTCCTGGTGATTCACCGTCACAGTCTCATATAGAGGCAAATGTGCAGGTGTATTCTGTGCCTTAGGTTTAGGGAGTTCAACATTTTCACACAAATACAGCTTGTACCATTATGTTTATTGCCAAAATTATGAGAGTAAATATAGAAAACACTAAATGCTTAAAATCTTACAGCTTTAAAAATTAGCAACTCAGAGGAGGGGCTCATAAGTCCCTAACCCCTTGCCGAGGAACAGTTGACAGTTGATGGTTCCTGGGGGAGGTGGCCATTTTTTTAAGGGTGTGGCCTGGGCCCAATTACGCACTAGTGAGTGGTCTCCCACCTAGGAGTATAGGGGCACAGCTTGGAGTCAGTAGGGTGTGTGTGTGTGTGTGTGTGTGTGTGTGTGGTCTGTGTTTGTGTATGAGAGAGAGACAAAATTAGGACGAGGTGGGAGGAGAATGTGACCCAAATATAGCCATATATTAAATACTCAAAAAGTGACGTAAGCACTATAATAAATTATTAAGTCAGGTGAACAGTCATTTTGCCAACCTAAAGTCAGAAAATTTGGGAGATTGGCTGGCCATAGTTGGGCATGCTTTAGCATCAGCTGTTATGGAGGTTGGGGCAGGAATATTAGTTTTAAGAGTTCATGGCTAGCTGGAGAACATAGCATGACCCTGTGTCTCCATGGAAAAAAGAAGGAAGGAGGGAGCAATTGGGAAGATTAGAGTGGTAGAGACTGTGAGAGATAAACTGTGATTGCCTCAATAATTTTGTTGCTACTTTTCCAGTCAGTATAGCGTGATTCTTAGGTACAAGTCACCCTTAATGAATATTTAATGTATAGTTGCAGGACATAGTTTTATGAGTAGAACATTGTTTGATTTGCATGTGATATTTTATGGTTATTGTCTTGTATAATTTTCCTACTTAGAAGTAAAAACTCTTTGCAAAAGATGCTTGGTTTGTTCCATGTATTTGAATTTTAGCTATATTTTAAGACTTTTGGTGCTACTGGGAATTAAACCCCCTGAGCTGTACATGCCAGCCCAATATTATATTTATTATATTATATTAATAATAATAATTATTATTAGTGACTTTACCAGTCTAGAATTGAGGATGACAGGATCTAAAAACAACATGACCCTTTTATATTTTACCGTCCTTCCTCTGTTCTTTGTGTGTGCAGTTGTGTGTCAGTGTTTTGCTCGAATGTGTGAACATGGACCACATGCATGCCTGGTGCCCACTGAGGTCAGGAGAGGGGGTAGGATGTGGTGGAACTGGAGTTATGGACGGTTGTGAGCTAGGTGGTGCTTGGAACCCAACTTGGCCCTCTGCAAGAGCAGCAAGAGCTTTCAATGACTGAGCCGCATTTCCAGCTCCTTTTCCCCTGTCTCTATGTGAAATCTAGTACTTTCTGGTGGAAACTGTATCTTAATTTTCATTTTTGTTCTGAAAACGTTAGCATCTGTTAGTCTGGGCTTTGGGCAACTACCTTTTCTCTAGAACAAAAAGACCCTATAATTTTCCAAGAGATCTCTCTAAAGTTTATGCATGTTGAGGGAGGGTAGCTTACTTTTTTTGCCTCTTCTATTTAAACAGTGTTGTAAGAAACCATTCTTCCTTGTTCTCCTAAGTTAAATTAATTTGAAAACTTAGACCTTCCTGTATAACCATGTATGTATGATTTTGTGTTCTTACATGAATTAACAATCTCTGAAAGGCCAAAAGTTGAGTATTTGTTCCGTGTTCCATTCAGCAAGGTGGTTGTGGTAGCACTGGAATTGGCAGAAATGTGAGAGGCAGAGCTGAGAAGTCTTGCAGACTTAGTGAGATCAGAGTGTCACAGCATATTGAATAATGCTTTTTAAAAAGTCACCAGACACTTAGTGGGAGAAATAATATTTTTGTCTCTGTAAAGAATATTCTCTGAGGTACTTAAGAGACACTAAATAAGAATAGGTTAAAGTTGTGTGTAATGTAGGGGACATAGCAAGTTTTAAGAATTCCTTTTAATTATCCTAATGCTGCCACCCTTTAATAACAGTTCCTCATGTTGTGGTGACCCCCAACCATAAAATTACTTCATTGCTACTTAATAACTGTAATTTGCTATTGTTGTAAATTATAATGTAAATTTCTGATACTTCTGTGAAAGGGTTGTTCAGCCCCCAAAGGGGTAATGACCCACAGGTTGAGAATCAAAGACTTACATGGTGTTGAATATAATTTGGAAAGATCATCCATCTAATCATCAGGATAAGTGAGGATATTGTAGCAGTAATGACTGTGATGTCTCTATTTTTGCTGTAATGTTGAAAACAGTCATTGTCAATGTAGAATCCATCCATGGAGAATAATCTGTGTAATAATTATTGAGTACCTTTTCATAGAGACCATGTTATTACTTAGAAAAAATTATGGTGTAGGTAATCTTTTATAGTACATTTACTTTCTGATTGAGATTAAAGCAATAGTTCATTGAAGTGTTGCTTAATTTTTTTTTAATTTTAGGAAACTCTTTAAATAGTTCATAATTTATTTATGTAGCCATAATTGCTAAGAAAAATATGGTTTAAACTGGCTATTCTAAGACATAGTTTTCAAGTACTTAAAATACGAGTTGCTAAATTAATACTAAAGGTTAAAAATTGCTGACACATAACTAAGAGATTTTCAGATTGCTGTTGGTTTTTAACTATTCCTCAGGTCATCCATACTGTACTAAACACAATTTTTATATATTTATTTATTTGAGACAGTGTCTCACTATGTAGTCATGGCTGGCCTGGAACTCTCTGTAGCTCAGAGATCTTCCTGAGGTTGTGTGCCACTGCACCCAGCAACAATTTTCAATGGCTGAAGAAGTGTGCAGTCACCATCAGACCACTCGCAAGCCTAGTGTGTTTCTCACATACACGGGTATGGCCAGTGGCAGTGGAAAGGGAGGATTTATTTTAGCTCATGTTTTCAGATTTCACTCGTTAGTCCTTGGCTGCTTATTTTGGGGCTGTGGGTGATAGTGGAGTGTGTGGATTAGAAGGCTCTTCCCCTCAAAGTGAGTAGGAAGCAGAGGAAGAGGAAGGAATGGGGCCCAGGAATACCTTTCAGAGGAATGAGGGCAGCAACCACCTTCTTTGTGGAGACACCTGCTCCTAAGATTTCCAGTAGGAAGGTAGTGCTACTAGATGCTATTAGAGGGTCAGCACAGGAACCGGGGAAGGACAGTTTTGTGTAGGTCGTAGCACCTGGTTGGGAAAGGTTTCTGAGGAAAGCGATGCCAAAAGTCCAGAGCTTTCATTTTAGGGTAGGGATCATGACTCATACTGAGATGATGATTTCAGATTTAACAAGTGGTGTCACCTGCCTGTCCTCTTCCCATATTAGTGTTACTGATAGAGTGTAAGTAGGAGAGCCACTAACGCACATAAAGTCAGGCACAGCTCTTCCCAAGTCAGGCCGGACAAGCAAGGAGACAGACGAATATACCACCTACAAGTCCGTGCACAAACTGACCTCTACAGAAGCTTCTGAACACAGTTCTGAGTGAAGGGGCATGTTTATAATGTGCTCCTAAAGTAACAAAACAAAAAGGTAACTGATACTACTGCTGAGGTCTTGTAGCACATTCCTCTGTCAGCCCTTCTCTGTTGGCCCTCCCTCCCTCTTCTCCCTTTATCTCCTGCCTTTGTCTTCTTGGTCCTGTTTTTGTCGTCGTGTTTGTTGTTAATTTTCAGCAAGATGCTTTGCTAATAGATACTATATTTTAATAGTTTTGTAGTCATTTTCATTGATTTGGACGGCGGTGGGGGGGTGTTGTTGGTTTTTTTTGAGGCAGGTTTTTTCTATGTAGCCTTGGCTGTCCTGAATTTGCTTTGTAGACCAGGCAGGCCTTGACTCACAGAGATTCACCTGCCTCTGTCTTCCCGAGTGCTGGGATTACAGGAATGACCCACCATGCCCGGCTCATGGAGTTTTTAATACTATAATTACATTTGCTAATACTGTTGTTTCGTTTTTCAGTATCATGTCATATTGCTTTGGTTGCATTACTGAATTGCATTATTGAACATAATCGGTTTTGGGCTTTATCTTTAACAGGAATAATAGCTACTGTGTATATATTTGCAGATTTCTCTAGTATCTACTGTAGTTAGTTAATATATAATGAGTGCTTTTACCATGTTTTATAAATTGTATTGTTATGTCATTGCATTAATTTTTATAATCTTCTGAGGCATCAGCATTATCTCTGTTTATAGATGAGTAAATTGGATTAGACTAATTAATTTGGTTACACAGTGTCACATGGTAAGGAAGTAGTTCACACCCCAGTTTGTGTTTGCTTACAGTGTAACCTGCACTGACATATACACTTGCATAGGTGTGCATGTGTAGAGACCAGAGGACCATCTTGTTGCCCATTGGGCACCATCGTTTGTTTGGGGTTTTGTTTGTTTAAGATTAGGTCTTTTACTGGCTTGGAACTTGCCAGTTAGGCTAGACGGTCTGGCCAGGGATTTTCCTGTCTCATTTCCCCAGTGTTCATATTATAAGAATGGGCCACCATACCTGGCTTCCTCTTTCTTCTTCAGCCACATGGGTTTTGGGGATTAACTCAGGTCCAGTCCAGTCCTACCTGCTTCCTCTAGCCCATACCCACACTTTTATTCATTTTGTGTTTACCCGCTCTTTCATGCTAGTTAGATGGATTGTGTCTCGGGCAGACTAAGCCTGCCCTCTCCCTTCTGATCTTTTCTTCCTGTCTTCCTCCTCCCTCCTCCCTCTTTCCTTGCTTCACTTGTTGAACTTTGAATCCTCCTGCCTCAGCTTCCTTTGTAGCTTGTATGACAAGGCTGTGTGCTTTACCTGTCCTGCTCTTACTTTAGTAACAGATCAGATAAAACCTAAAACCCACATGTATTTGTGCTTTTGGAGATTAGCCTCAAAATAAGTATTTTCAAAATGATTGTATTTTTGTTACTGACAAGATGTGTAGTCAGTTGTATCTGTGCTCACCTGTCAGTGAGTAAAATGTACAGTAGCCATCCCACAGCATCTAACAGCCCTCCTTAACCTCTTTGCTTGCAGACCTGCCACTGATCTGTTAATGGGCTCTTGGCACTCTGCAGCCCTCTGCATAAGGACACAAATTCATGGTGTTTCTCCTGATGGGGCCTCACTGGGAGAACAGCAGGTGTGCGCTGTCAGGTGCCTTGTGTATGTGGAGATACCCGCATCCCCAGTGGGGGCTCAGTCCAGAGCTTGAGTGAGTGAGCGTATGTTCTTACCTAAGTCACCTCTTGAAGCTTTGAGAGAGAGCATGCAGAGACTCTTCTGTGAGGACCAAGAACTTTGCAGACTCCATTAATCCAATGTTGTCTTTTCTGTTTTTTGTTTTTTTTTTTAATGATGGGTTTCTTTTCTAGTGATTAAAATGCCAATCACTTTCAATTAAATTAAGTTGCTATGAATAATTCTTCATGCCCCTCCCATTTTCTTCCCAATTAATTATTTATCCCGTCTCTCTTTTGGCAGCGTTATTACTTTGCTTTCTTTGGGAAGGCAGAACTCCCTGCATGGCTTTTGTGATTGCCCTGTTATAAAAACAGTGGGATAAATGTTCACATGCTCTAACTTTTCTTTTTGGGGGCCTGTGATGGGTAGGATTAGTGAAAAAAATAAATAAGCCAGTGAATGTTGGCTAACGTTCAGATGTTTATTCTTTTGTTCACATGCTGGTAACTTTTTACAAGTAAGTTTTTCACACGGTCTCTTTGAAAACTAAAGGATTTGAGATAAAGTGTGAATAATTGATTAGCCTTCACCCCACAGAAGTGCAGGATGCATTAATTAGTTGTTAGAAAGCCCAGGAAACAGCACACTGGGAATGCAGACTACTGTCTGATAACCAGTTTTGAAAATCAACTGGGAGAGAAGTCTTTTTAAAGGAGATGGGATCCAAGTTTATGTTACAGCTTTTTATTCTGAATCTAGGTTTGTGCTTGAACATATGTAAAACTTAATCATTTAAAAAAATATAGTTGTGAAGTATTTATGCAAATGAATTCAGTTTAAATTTTTTGACATATAAAATGTGTAGGAGGGCTCATTGAAGGTTTGCCTTAACTTTTTTATAGGGATAAACCATTTTCATCATTATCATTTGGACTTTTAAAAATACTGATGAACATAAAGTTTTATAACATAAAATACTTGTCTTCCCAATCTGAAACAAGAAATCATGCTTACATATTTTTTCAAGTATTAGAGGTATTTGTAATTTTCTCTCAAGGTTTTTTTTTTTTATTTTGGAGATAATATTTTTTCATGTTGCCCAAGCTAGCCTTGTCCAATTCACAGTCCCCTAGCCTCAGCCTCCTGAGGCTAGGATTACAGGTGGGCCACTGTGACCAGAAAATTACATTTTCTAGACGTTGGCTTTGAAAATTCCCCAGAGAGGCCGAGTGGGGACGGTGCATGTCCTCAACCCCAGCACTTGTGAGGCAGAGGCAGGCGGATCTCTGCGTTTAAGGCCAGCCAGGGCTACACAGAGAGACTGAAAACACGCACACACACACACACACACACACTACACAGAGAAACTGAAAACAGAGAGAGAGGAGAGAGAGAGAGGAAAACCCACAGAGATGATATTCTTTGTTTTGTTTTTGTTGCTGTTAGTTTTTTGTTTTTGTTTATGTGATGACATTTGGAGTTGTATAAAAGACTCATCTTACTTCAGGGTAAATTTAAACCAGTTGCAGATTGGTACAATAGTGGGAAGAGATTTTATATTATTCTCGAATTCTTGATGCTTATTGCTCTTTTCTGATCAGTTTACTGTGAGGTTATTTCTGTGGTGGGAAAGTTGATTTGTTTGAATTAAATTGTATAAGGGTAACTGTCTTAGTTAGGGTTTCTATTGTTGTAGTGAAACACCATGACCCACAAGCAAGTTGGGGAGGGAAGGGTTTACTCGGCTTATTCTTTCATATTGCTGTTCATTATTGAAGGAAGTCAGGACAGGAACTCGAGTAGAGCAGGAACCTGGAGGCAGGAGCTGATGCAGAGGATATGGAGGGATGCTATTTACTGGCTTACTTCACATGGCTTGCTCAGGCTGCTTTCTTATAGAACCCAGGACCACCAGCTGAGGGGTGTCACCACCCACAATGGGCTGGGTCCTCCCCATTGATCACTAATTGAAAAAATGCTTTACAGCAGGATCTCATGATGGTGTTTCTTCAAGTGAGGCTCCTTCTTCTCTGATGACTCCAGCTTGTGTCAAGTTGACACACAAAATCAGCTAGTGCAGACACTTAGAGAAAAGTTACTGTTTGTTGTTCCCCACAAAGTGTGGGGTTACTTTTCTTTTCCTATTCCTTACCATTGATTTATTTGTGTATTCGTTTTAGAATACTGAATCAAGTTTATACTGTTAGTATCTTAGAGTTGTTTCTCAATCTGGGTTATACATTATGTCCCATCAAAACATTTAGAAAAGGCTGGTTCCTGAGTCCCTACTCTGTAAAAGTTGAGTCAGTTGGAGTGTGGCCTAGTTCTCACCTCAAGTGTTCATGTGTAAGTCTTATTGAGAGTGTTCAGGAGACTCATATGGGACCTACTACTCCCTGCTCATCCACTTTAGCTTCTTTTTATTAGTTCTTAAGTCTATCCTTATTTTTTTAATGTTTTTGTGATAAAATACCCTTACAAAAACTACTTAAGTGGTCACAGTTCCAGACCACAGTTTATAATATGGGGTATTCAAGGCAGCAGGAAGTCAAGCATCTAGTCAAAGCACACTAACAGGAAAGAGCAGAGAGCATTGACTGAATGCTCATTCTTCCCTTACTTTCCTTCTCGTACAATTCAGGCTCCTCTACTCAGGGAATAGTTGTTGAGTGAAGACATACCCACAGGTCATCCTAATCTAGGCCGTCTCCCATTGAGATCCCCTTCTCAGGTGCTTCTGTATGTTGTCAGGTTTACAATTTAAATGAGGCATCATAAAGTTCTTGATACAGACGACCATCTATGCCTTCAAGTTATAGATGAGGGTGTGTGTGTGTGAGCGTGTATGTCCATGCATGCTGCCCACATGCACTTGTATGATCTTTGCCTCCCGTGTTGTTCTACTGCTGGCATTACAGCTTTGAGGAATTGTGGGGATTTGATCTCAGCTCCTCATGTTTGTGTGGCAAGTGCTTTACTCATCGTTATCTACACAGCCTCTTCAAGTTTTAGTCTGTGACTTTTGGGAGCCAACAGGATGGTTCAGTGGGTAAAGGAACTTATTGCACAAGCCTCATGACCCGAGTTCTAGCCCTGAACTCTACGTAAAGGTGGAGGAGAGAACCTACCTTGTGAAGTTGACCTCTGACTTGTGCATACACACTGGCATGCACACACACGTGTGTGACCACCCACTCACAATAATACACAGATACAAGTTAAAATGAACTTTTTAGTGCTACATTATTTTGAAGATTTTTACCCCATTTGACTCAAAGATTAAACAATAAAAATTGCAATGATTAACCTACATTTAATACTGAGCTATCATTTTTTTCCCCAAATATAAGGAGAAATAACGAGGTAGGTAAAACAAGACCGTTTTTTTTTCAGCTCAGGAGATATTTTTAGAAGATGAATAAAATCCAGCTCTCTTGTTTCCTCCATGCAGCTGTTCTTCATGTTTGTTTTAAATCTCTACCATATTCTTTGCAATACTTTTCCTCTCACATTCTCATGAATAAAATTTTGAAGTTGCATGTGCATATGCTATTAACATAGTCATCATCCTGATAATTACTGTTTAGGTGATTTCATGTTGTTTTCAAATTCACTGGGCTGTAGTCAAAGTCCTGTTAGGTTTAACAGGTACTCAGTCTTCTGCTCAGAATAATTGATGCCAGTTGGAGAGACTCTGATGTTTACCTTATCTCGTGTTTATATGCATAACAATAAAGGCCAAACTCTCGGGTAACTTGGGAAAATAATGATTTCATAATACACCGTGAAGTAGTGGAGCTATTTCCAAAGAACCTAACTAAAGGCGCATGGTCCTGACACTTCAGTGTGCTGTAGGCTGAAAAAAGACATGATGGACAATTTTAGAGCAATCAGTTTATAATTTCTGATTAAGGGAGATGTCACTGGTCATTTTTGGTGCTTGCCTGATTTTAGAAGTCCTGAAAATTAATTAAATAGTGTGATGATAATGCTCTCTGTAATACACTTTGTACAAAACTACTCAGGTTTACTTTTCTATGAAATATATAATATGCTCAAAATATTTCTTCTCCTTTGGCTAAATTTTTCGGTTAGCCATGGAGTTTTTACTTAGAAGGGCGGAGTTTGGGTTGAGGGGTGACTTATATGATTTTCTCCTCAATTATGTAGTTACCATAAGCTTGTATACCTGCCTCATGGCTTTATTAAAGTGTTTCTCCACTTAGGAAATACCCTGATAATCAACATTGACCCTGTGCCTTCTCTTTCTTTCATAGTGGCCGTTGTGTTTATCTCTTTCAGAAGAAACATTTTCTCCCAAATCAGTCTCTTTAGTAATGAGTCAAAATTAGTGTGAACAATTTGAGTGGGAAATTTCATGAGCAGAAACTTAAGACCGTATTTAGAGGTTTAAGTAGTTGATTAACACTTTTTCATCTGGGCATTTTTTCTTTTGTATTTGAATGTTGAGTCCTGATTATTTGAAGACTTTTCTGTTAAAATTTGTAAATGTTTGCAGTCCTAGAATATGGGGACACAGGATGGATTGATTCTGCTGTGTAAAAGTCTGCTAATGTGTGTTGTAATGTGATTATGGCTTGTGGACAGGAACCTTGGGTGGACAGATTTCAGTGCTGGCAGTCACGATGGACACTGCCAGTACTGTTTACCCCAGCCAGCTCTTTCATCTGCGGCAAATAATCTGTCAGATCAAACACCAGTCCCTGTAAGTTTTAAGTAAAGAATGGAGTTCATTCTGGCTGTAATTTACAATGTACAATTTAAATAGGGTTATTGATTAGATTATCTTAATTCTTTATCCTGTTCTCTTTGGTTCACATTAAAAAGGGCTGAAATAATACCGAAGGGCATAAAAGATGGCATAAGCATTTTTAGAATCCTACCATATAAGAAATTACTTTAGAAATATTTTTTTTCTTGTTTTAAAGAAGAATCAACTTTGAGAGAGCCTGTTTTTCTTTTTTTTAATGTTTTTTTAAATTTTTTTAATATTAGTCACAGTTTATTAACTTTGTTTCCCAGCTGTATCCCGCTCCCTCATTCCTTCCCAATCCCACCCTCCCTCCCTCATCTCTTCCTTGCACCTTTCCAAGTCCACTGATAGGGGAGGAGGTCCCTTTCATCTGACCCTGGTTTATCAGGTATCTTCAGGACTGGAGTCTGCTTTTCTTGAATGCTGTTTAACTCTGTGGAGTTGAAAATAGATCCATGTGCTAGGGTGGAGGATGGGAGCCCTTAGTGCTAGCTTTGTTCCCCTTCCCCCTAAGAATAAGTAAGCTTTTCTTTATAAGATAAAGTTAGTGTTGTAGTTTATTTAAAACATCAGGAACACTGTAACTCTACTCTTTCTGCTTCTAAACTAGCATCCTGTGTGAGCTCTCCTTTAGTCAGTGATTTCCTGATGTTTCCATATCTTTTGCTGGGGGTGGGTGGTCAACACATATTGTAGCATGCAGAGCCCCCGCAGTTCTGGCCCAGCACAACTCCCCCACTCCTCCCAAAAGGAAAATATCTCAGCCCTCAGCCCTCAGCCCTGAAAACTAAGGTTCATCTTTGATTCTTGTTTCTACTTTGTATATTTACTTACTAAACTTTTGGATTCACCCCTCCTTTTTTTTTTCCTCCAAGATTTACTTTAAAATTTGTATCTTAACTAGTGGGTGATTTATATAACAAGAATGAGATACAGGAAGTCTTGTTCCTTTTAAAAATAATGTTGACCTTTAAGGTCTAAAATTAAATGTGAAAATGTACGATTAAAGGCTTACTGAAGGGCTACTAATAATAAAATTTGAATATAAAGTACTAATTTTAGAGTAGTGAAAAGATGGCCAAAAGATTCAGAGTAAGACATTTATAATTCATGTCTAGTGAGGAATTGTGTTATTTATTCACTTACATATTACTGAATACTTACATTTTGAATGCCTCAGTCTGAGCTTTGCGTCTATTTATCTATTTATTTTAAAGATGAGTTTGCTCTTTATTCTAGACTGATCTAGAATTCACTGTGTATCCTGAGCTAGCTTCAGACTAATTCCATGCCAAGAATGATCTTGAACTTCTGATCCTCCTGCGTCTGTCTCCAGAGTGCTGGGATTACAGAAATGTGCTACTACCACCCTGCTTTAGAATAGGAAACTTTTGAGCTATGACTTTGAGGATAGGATGGCCAGTAAAGTTTGAGTAGATTAATCAGAAAACGTTAAGTGCTAGGATGAATTTGTTTCATTTAGCAGCGAAAGTGAAACATTAGGGAAAAAGGTAGTTTATTCTAAATAGTGTTTTGCTATCTAATAAACATCTCTTTCTTTCCTGGGTCCATGTTTTCCTTCAGTCGTTTAATGGTCACAACTTGAATGGCTTTATGCTCAGGATGGGCAGATACCAAGTTGCTCTGTGTGTTCTCCCCTTTACCCTTTCACTCTCTTCTTTTTTAACTCTCCAGCCCCCTTTGCTGTCCCTAATATTCCCTTTTCTATTTTCAGGTCACCTTTTTTTTTTCCCCTTCTACTTATTTTTTCCAATATGGTATCTTCTAGTTCATACATTTTCATCACACACATTACTACATTATATGCAGATGATAAGATTGCATTATCACATCTGAGTAATAGTCCATTGGCTACATGCGTGTCATACATTTTAGTCTTGCTTATTGATGGGCACATGGGCTGACTCCTATTGCCAATAGTGCTACAGTAAGTATTCTATACAGCCATCTCTGCTGATGTATATAATCTGTGCTGCTATGTATAATACCCAGGAGTGGAGACTGCTTTCCAAATGGAGCTATACTAATTTATAATTTATATTTCCAGCAACAGTGTGCAAATTCTTAGTATTCACTCATTCTTAATAGCATTGTTATTACCTAGTTGATAAATTTTCTTCCTTCCTTCTTTCCTTCCTTCTTTCCTTCCTCCCTTTTCTTCCTCCCTTCCTTCCTCCCTTCCTTCCTTCTCTCCCAGCCCCCTTCAAGTCAGGGTTTCTCTGTATAGTCCTGACTGTCCTGGAATTTGCTCTGTAGATAACGCTGGTCTCGAACCTAGATATCTGCCTCCCAAGCTCTGGATTAAAGACATGCACCACCACCAGCTGGCTAGATAGTTTTTCTTCATATTCACTCTAGGGCCAGTGAGATGGCTCAGTAGGTAAAGGAATCAGCCACCAAGCCTACTAACCTGAGGTCAATCCCCAGGATTCACATGCTGAAAGAGATAACCAACTCTTGCAAGTTGTTCTCTGATTGCCATATGCATCTTGTGGTGTATACCCACACACATACCTGTGCACACGTACCTACCACCCCCTACACACACATAAAGGCAGTAAAAACTTAAAGAGCTAATGATACCCATTCTAGCTGGGAGGAGATAACTCAATACAGTTTTCATTTGCATTTCCCTGATATTTGAAGTGTTTGGAATTTATTTCATGTATTTTCAACTATTTATACTCTTGAGGTCCATGTGTTTGGTTGTGGTTTTGTTTTGGTTTTTTTTTTTTTTTTTTTTTTTGGTATTTTTCTTGTCACACATTTTGAGTTCTGTATATGTTCTGGATGTTAAGCATCTGTCTGATGAATAGTAACAACTTTGTTCTATTCTGCAGGCTGTCTCACTTTGCTAATGGGGCACTTATGTTTGAGATAAGATCTCACTATAAACCTCAGGCTAGCTTGGAATGTGCTGTATAACTAGGCTATCCTCCAGTTGATGACGCTCCTAATGAGCCTCCCAGGTACTGGGACTGTAGATGCGAGCGAGACACTGTACCCAACTAGAACTTAACTCTTGGTGAGGCCAGGGTTCCAGCACACACCAGCCAAGTCTTTGCCTTTGAGCCATACCCCCAGCTAACTGTTCTTCTTGATAGCAAAGATAATGGCTCAAAGCCTGTGAATGCTATGGTGAGCCTTCCAAATAACGGCAACAGGCAATCACAGTTCCTGAATCTGAATACAGTCACAAATCATGAAAGATAATATTTTTAATACTAAGTCTTTTTTTTTTTTTTTTGACATAGGTCCTAATGTAGCCCAAGCTGGCCTGGATCCATATCTTTGTCTTTATCCTTACGAACTCAGAGAATCATGAAGCAATGCTTATGTTTACCGGACATTGTTGTCTTTGCCCTGCCTTCATTATAAGTTTAGCTTCTAGCTAAAGTTTCTTTCTTTGGCGTATTTCTGGTAGTCAAGCTGCTGCATTCTATTTTCTCCAAAGCCAGTGCTTATTGTTTTTATAGCTCTTTAAAATGTCCTTGTGAGCTTGTGTAGTGTGCTTCTCTTTGGAGTACCACTAGCAAGCAGCAGAGATCTCAGAAGAGCCAGTGTTTGAAGTGCCTTTGAAGGCAAATGGAATCTGAGAAAGGATTTTAGGAATGGGTAGGAATTTGACAGGAAAAATTAAAGTAGAGAGCATGGCATGATGAAAGGTCTGAAAATGGAGGCGCACGGTGTGTTCTTTGTCAGAGAGGTGATGTGATGTAGTAGAAGTGCAGACTCTTGTCACACTGTCCTAGGGGTGCCATCGGAAAGAGAGGAGGAAAGGATCTGGAAAGTTACTGTAGGTTACACGTCCTATAGCATGGCAGAAAGGCTTGCTACATGTCCAACTTCATTAGGCCTTTCATGCAAAAAAGTCTCATTTAAATTTTACAAGTAATAGTTTTATATGCAGATAGTCTCTGAAGACTCTGTTTTGGGACACAAGGAACCAACAAGTTACATTTGAATTCACATCTCTTTAAAAGTAGGCTGCCATCCTGGGTACCTCTGTCTAATTAGTATTGATTTCATGACCTCGGGACTTTATAGAAAAACCGTAAACAGTCTGAAGCTTGTCCTTGTAATAGTACTAGATTGTTGTGTAATCGAAGAACCGTGGTTATTAGTTTGTCAGACTTGAGAAGAACCTCAACCATGCATTCATTATTATGGTAACATAAATTAGAAGCTGAAAAAAGAACACTGCCTTTGTTTTGAAATCTGAGGCTCTGTATGTGCTGACCAAGTGCTGTAATTCCCAACCTCTGAGAATCTTAAAAACAAAGGTCAGGTGCTGGTGGAGTTGGGTGGCAGATTCCTTGTAACTGCAAGACCCAGGTTTGGTGGCGAGGACCAGTGTTTGTTTTGGGTTTTGTTGTTTTAATTAAAGTCTGCATATCAAATGTTGAGAGCTATACGTATTGAGCAACAGAACTTTACACATTGATAATGTGAAGTAAAAAGAGCTTTGGATTTGACTTGTAATAACTGTCTAGTGAAGTCTTGTGAGCCCAAGACCAAGTGTGATCAAATGCTGCGCTGAACTAGATAGACCAAGACTTCACTAGTCAGTTTATCTATTAGAACTAGGCTGGAACAAACCAAGCTATTGCTTCCAGTGTTTGTATTAATTACATCAGTAGTATACATGTCTCTTACTGGTTAGGAGGCTGGCTTGCTTAAGCTCTGGTCATAGTTAGCTGAGCTAGAGCAAATCTCTTGAGATTCTTTTGCAAAATGCACATGCCAGCCTCTCATTGAAAACCACTTAGTTAAAGTGGCAATCAAATGAAGAGTGTCTTTTAATCAGTAAGCACAGGCCCTGTGGTTAGAACAGCATGCAGAGCATCCTTGCATTGTTGCAACAATGTGAAGAATGTGGTGCCTGACAGCCCAGTGATACATCACAGGTGCCTCTTCCAGCGTTCACTGCAGACCACTTTTGATTCAATTACCATGCATCCTTAAAATCTGCTACTAAAAGTTAAGCTTATGAAAGCATAGTTCTTATATGCTTAGTTTTATAGATATAATTTCCCTTTTCAAGAACTGTGAAGGGCCTGAAATATTTTTGCAAGCTGATGTACTTTACTTCCCTTTTTAAGAGTTGTGGTAGGGAGACCCAAAATCAGCATTTTTGTACTGGTTTTCTGAGTTCTAGCCAGGGTGACAGAAAGTAGGATGACACTGTACTTGTAACACCCATTTTCAGGAAGAACTCTGAGTTTAGGGAGCGTGCATCTGGGCTCTGCAGAGATACTATTTGTAATTTCCAATGTCATTGCTGTCTTACCACCCTGACAAGACAGTCTAGCTTACAGGGCATGTAAAAATATAAGACCAGTAGGTGCTTATTTCCCAGGAAGCATCTTATTATTGCAAATAAACTAAGTAATCCGTTTTTCTCCTAGTCTAAATGAAATAGTACAAGGAAATATTTTTTACTTCATTCTTTTTTTTTTTTTTTTTAAGGCAGGGCCTCCTTTCTTAGTCAGGCCAACTTGGAACTCATTTAGCTCCAGCTGGCCTCCAATGCACAGCCGTCTTCCTGCATTATCCCTCAAGTGGTGTATTTTAAAAAGTTCTTAAATAAGATGTCAAGAGCTGAGCCTGGTGGTGCAGGCCAGTAACCTGAGCTGCGTGGGGGAGCCTAAGACAGGGGGATTGCAAGTTCCAGGCCAGCCTGTGCAACCATGTAAGACCCTGCCTCAGTTAGATTAGCCACGGCTGACGCTACAGCTCAGTGGCAGAGCCCTGCCCTGTGGTTCAGTCCCCAGTAACCCTCTGCCTTAAGTGTTCTATGTACTCATTGTTTTAAGCTTTATTTTATTTTCTATATATAAGTGTTTTGCTGGCATTATTTGTCTTTGTACCATGCGAGTGCCTGATGTCAGCAGAAGTCAGAAGAGGGTAGACGAGAGTTACTGATGCCATGTGGTTGCAGGGAACGAAACCACGGTCCTTTGGGAATAGCACTCTGGACTCTGACCTATTTAGTCATCTCTCCAGGCTCGCTGGGTACACTTTCTTGTTCATTCCAGAAAAAAATCTGTTTGCAACAGGTAACATGGGAGTTAATGATATTTTCTTCTCCTGGAACTTGCTCTGCAGACCAGGTTAGTCTCAAATCAGTGGCGAGCACTCCTTTATAGTTCTGACATTACAGGTTGGTGCTCTAAGCCTCGCTAACTCGTTTAGTTTTGATAGATTGTTCTGCTGACTGAATTGTCTTTTTGTATATCCAGGACCTCGGATTTAGCCAGACCACTTATCCCTTGCTTGCTATCAAGGTCCAGATATTATGTACTGTTTATATAGATAGGAAAGATTGTGTGTTCCTTTATTCCAAGGTATTATGTCCTAGGTCCTTTAACTTTTTTAAGTGTTGGAAGAGGATTTCATCAATATTATAACAAGTGGGACTTTTAACATAAAGTATGAGACAAAGTAAAGAACTGACAATGAAACATTTTCTGTAGAAGTATTTTAGATATTGTAAAGCAAACATAAAATATCAATTAAATTGAATTATCTATTTGCAGAGCCAGGTATAGTGAACCTCTTATGTAACAAAAGAATATAAGCAGTTTTCACAGCATGAATGGTGCAGTGATTATATAAGAAAAGGCCACACTTTAAAAGGGTGCTTATTGGTATTAAAGCAATGTTAAGACACTGAAAAGTAAGTTTCAGAAAGTTCAAACAAAAAAATTTGTAAAAAGAGACAGGAAATGTGACAGAGCATTAACAGTTGGAGGCAGTATTGTTCCGACTGAGACTACTTGATCCCGGGCATTTACATGAAGGATCTGTTTCATCGTGCCTCTTCACCCAAGTTCTATTTTAGGTTTGTAAATTTTCAAGATAAAAAGTTCAGGGAAAGAGCAGCTTTCACTTTGTCTTCTGAGCAGAAGTTCCTGGAGGTGTGCCCTTCTTTTTCACCGGTGGATCTGTATGAGTTTCTACAGCTTTCAAAGGAGAAGCGGTTTTGAGTTGAGCATCCTGACACTGGTCTGAGCAGCAGATGATGCTGTGAGTTGGTTCTACTGTCTGGTGGGAAGACAGGAGAAGGCGTAGAGTGAGACATCTGAGTGACACCATCTCTTTTGTTTGTGTTTCAGTATGTATTTGTTAGACTTTATGATTGTAGACTGCCTGGGCTTGTTCCTTTAAAGCAGTTGGAATGCATGTGAGTGAATGTGCACACTCTTTGACAGTTCTTCCCTGACACACAGGCTTTCAGTGCTGCCACAGGCTGGTCCAGCACTCAGACAACTCAGGGCTTGCCTGTTCCTGCCTTTGTAACTTTCCACAGACTACCTAGATTATTTAGATTTCTGTTAAGGCTCTTGACTTGGGATTTTTCAGACAAAACATTTCTTTGAAAGTAGTTTTCCATGCCTATTATGAACACATTGTTAATAGGCTCACCAGACTTAATGCTGTATAACTCAATTACTTATAAACATATTATTACCTCAGAGATACATTCCAAGACCCAGTGAATGCCTCAAGTGATAGCTCATGTTTTACACTATGTGATGTAATACTTTTTCCAATAAATAGGCACTTACTGTGTACTGAGCCATCTCTTGGAATTTAAGGTGATGACATCAAAACTAGCACAGATTTCTTCTTACTTCTTTACAGTTCCATAGATTTGTAATTCCTACAGATTTAAGCAATCTTAGTTCATGTTTTCCTTTCCTTATTAAGTAAGAACTTTTCCTGTTTCACTGAAAGAAAGCCCTTTCAATGTTTTCATTTGCAATTCTCAATCTTCAGTTTATTACCGCCAGGTTTGATAAATATAATAGGATTACAGAGGCTTATGTACCCCTGTGACATTATAACTAAGACACAAGTAACTAAGACAGCCACTGAGTCACTCAGAACACAGGCAGCGCACACAGTGTGGACACCACTAGGTAAAAAGGTGAAATACCCTCTCCTGGACAGAGCTAGCTGCTGAGGTGTCACTCTGAACAGTTTCGGTTTAAACCAAATGAATGACATGAAGATTTTTTCTATGTAAGATTTCTTCTTGGTGGTTGACCTAGGTGACTGAACCCACAGGAAGTGAAACTGTGAGAGGGATTGCGGTGTTCCATACACAGCTCCTTAAACTTGGTTACACCTCCACACAGCAGGTGCTGTCACTGCCTGTGACATGAAAGCTATGGCAGCAGGAGAGTGTTTCCGAACACATGGTAGCCAAGAGTTGATCACAGTGGGTTGAGAGAAGAATCTGATGTGTTTCTGACAGCATACACCTGTGTTGTTCATATGACTTCACTGCAGCCTTGGTTCTGAGCACACTGTATGTGCTCTCTCTACTCATGCCGGTTCACCATATGGTGCCAACGAATGCTGCCTCAGACACCAGGTCTCAGACCCAGGGCTATTATACATTACAAAATGCAGTATGTTTTCTGGACATGAGCTGTTTACTCTTACAGAAATGAAAGCTTTGATTACAGAAAAGAAAAAGCTAGTGTTTTCTTTTGTCATTTTCAGCATGTAAGTATCAAATTAGTATATCATTAGGTTGAATTGTGCTTGTGTAAGCATTAAATTGCAGTTTGTATTCTTGACTTTTAAAAAATAAATCATTAAATAAAATCTGGCTTGGGATTGTGACTTCTAAAATAGTCCTAAACATACTTCTGCAGTTTTGTCCTACATATTTATGTGACGTGGTGTTCTCAACAGTGAGACTTAGAAAATCAAAACAGTGATCCACTGGGAAAATATTAAGATCTGACAGCATTAGGTGTTACCCAGGTTTAATCCTTGTTGCAGAAATAAACACATCCATCTCATTAGAATGCAAGTTTGCTTTTATGTATAAAAATTGAAAAATTATATATTTATCAAATAATTGTTTTTAAATTTTTAATGATTTGTTATCTGTAGATGTTTGATTTCATGACCTGTTTTATATATCCAGGTTATATGCAAGTCTCTCAAGCAAACTGGAGTTTAAGAAGCCCTGTGAGCTGGACATGGTGGCACATGCCATTAGTGCCAGCACTCAGGGAGGCAGAGGCAGGCAGACCTCAGTGAGTTCGAGGCTAGCCTCGTCCACAGAGCAAGTAAACTCTGTCTCAAAAAGCAAAACAAAAACAAGCCTTATTAAGGAGTCCCTTTGTCTAAGAAGTTGATGACAATAATTTTCCACTAAAGCAAAATTCCAGGCTATAAGTTATTCTTACATATATTGCAAGGTTTTCTCTACTTTTTGTTGTTGTTTTGTTTTGTTTTTCTTCAGTATCTCAGTGGAGAAAAGAATATGATCAGGTTAAGATAAGTGTTAAATGATAAAGCAATGGAGTTAGGACTAGAAAGGCTAAGTCATTTACAAGTTGAATATTTTTATTTTTAAGTTGAATTATAATTTGTCTTAGGGAAATGCACATATTTTAAGTGTACAGCTTGAATTTAGTTTTGAATTTCCGTCTGTATGAAACTAAAAGTAAACCAGTTCTTGGAGGGACTTGGGTCTTCTCAATGTGGACTTCTACGTGGGGCCATGAGTGAGATAGTTGGCTTCACAGCACAGCATCTGAAGAGAAAGTAGAGGTGCTGCTGCAAGGTGCTAAAGATATAGGGGCGCTATAATATGCTTCCAGTAAGAAACCTGGAGAATGTCAAGAAATTCTCAGTATTCTTCTGTGGTAAAACAGTTCTCTTTCCATGCATGTGTTTATGTATCTATCCTATTATAGCTAACAGTTATGGACACCCGGCCACAAGTAGGTTCTTTGAATGTATTTCTTGTTTAAAATATTGGGTGGACTTGTGTATATGTAGTGATCAGAAGACAATTTGAGGTGCTGGTTTGCTCATATCATAAGGGTCACAGATCCAACTCACGTTGGGGATCAAACTCTGAATTTTCAATCTTGGCAGCAATGGCTTTATCCATTCCATCTCTGACCCCTGAATGTATTTCTTGATAATATCTGGTCAAGTAAAGGCCTCAAGTAACAGTTGGGGTTATTTACTAGGGTGGATCCATTGCTTAAGAAATATACAAATGGTAATAATTGACTCCTTGTTTAAAAGTTTAAGACTTACTGATTTCTGTTTTGTTTTTAGTGCCTTGAATTGAACTCAGGTTTCCCACCCTTCCTTCCAGTTCCAGTCCTTATAATGCTAGCCTAAGGCTGCACTGCATCTCTATTCCACAGCCTCAGCCTCTCAGGCATGCTAACTTCGCTCTTACTGAGCTGCATCTGTCTATTTCCCTCTTCCCATCTTCCTAAATTTTGGTTTTATTTGGTGGATAGATAAAGAAGGTCTCACTTTATAGCTGAAGTCTAAGCTGACCTGAAACTCTCAGCAATCCTTCTGCCCCAACCTCAGAACTGGGATTACAGGAGTGAGTACACCATACTTGGCAAGCTTGTCCCACACTCTGAGGAAAGTGGGCCAGTAGAGAACCTAGGTTAATCCAGTTTTTCCTAGGGGGCAATTTTTCTGATTTAATGGCTGAAAAGGAATCAGGTAAGTCCTTAAACTCTTCATAACATACTAAGGCCTTTGTGCTTTGAGCTGCAAAGTTTAAAACAAATGTTTCCATTTGACCATGTTGGCTATAGAAGACTAACGGTAATGAAAATCTCGTTTGGAATTAGGTGGAGCTAGAGGGATCCTGTGGGGGAGGGTGAGAAAGGACTGCAGGAGCTAGAGGGGTCAGGGACTCCAAAAGAGAATGGCCCACAGAGTCAACTAACCAGGGCTCACAGTGGCTTACAGAAACTCAACTGATGATATCAGGAAGCCTGTATGGGTCTGACTTAGGTCCTCTGCATATGTTATGGTTGTCTTCTTGTAGACTCCTAACAGCAGGAGCAGGAGTTTTCTCTGACTCTTTTGCCTGCTTGTGGGACCCTTTACGTCCTGTTGGGTTGCTTTATCCAGTATTAATATACGGTGATGTTCCTAGTCTTACTGAAACTTGATGTGCCATGTTTGGTTGTTATCCGTGGGAGGCCTGTCCTTTTCTGAAAGGAAGAATGGATCTGGGGAAAAGGGGAGGAGGTAGTGCTGGGAGCCCGTGCTGCAAGGAGAGGAGGAAGGAGAAACTGAAGTCAGGATGGAATAATGTATAGGAGAAGGAAAAAAAATTCCAGGAGATAAAAAAACGAACAGAAAGAAAGAAGGAAGGAAGCAAAAAGAAAGGGAAGAAAGAAATAAAACCTGGTTTGAGTAATGTGAACCCACACAGAAAGAAGTTGAAAGTAAAACATACACATTCCCTTTCAGATTATCTTTTGTTGTTCTGCTACTTTGATCCTGTGTTCCTTAGAAAAAGCCATGTAAGTGCTGCTGGTCTTTTGATGCAGTTAGATTCTGAAAAGCCCTTTGTAAGTAAGTAAAGCATCTACCCAACATGCCTAGCCTACTAGGTCCTACAGCAAGGGCACCCTGTAGAGTATGAGTTGTTTACACCTGTGGATCAAGCTGGTTGGGAGCTGCCTGTCACCTTCACTGAGTTGTACTGTGTAGTTGCTATTCAAAATTTGAAGTATGTTTTTTACTGGATGTACCATTGTAATTCTTAGAAATAGTGAATCAGCCATTCTAAGTTAGAGAGCAACCGTATTTGGTGAGAAAGAATTATTTTTTGTTTGTTTGTTTGTTTCTTTTTATAGGCTGTTACCAAAAGGACTCAAATACAGAAAAACAACCTTTATACTCTGGTGCTACTGCATTTTATCATAAAATATTTTGTTCTTGGAGAGGTTTTCTCACTTGAACTTTGGGTAACATTTTCTTGCTAGTTACCTACACAGATCGGTGTAATTAAAGAATTTGATGAAGTATCAGGATTCTATGAAATAGAACCTCTTTCCTGTCCTTGAATCTTTGGCCTAAGAATACATTGCATTTGACATCAGATACTGAAATCATTCACAACTTTGCCGTTTGAAATTCCACATGAGGATTCTGTGAAGGGCAGTGGTGCACTGAGGTGCAGTGAAAGCTTGCTGGGCATGCAACAGCCAGGCAAGCCCAGGATCTATACCCAGTTGTAGATGTTTTGAATGTAAACATGATATGTAAACAGGTTTTTGTTAAAATTCCCAGTTGGGGATTTTAGTTTGTCTCATGTGGAGCGTGGTCTTTGCCAGCTGGGATTAGTTGAATTCTAAGGACCTTGAGGGCTGTAAATATGACAGCCCAGGGGAAGAAGGAGCAGCTACTTGGAGGATGCTTGCTGCAAGTTCATCCTGCTGCTGTATGTGCTGTTTGCTGATTACCTGAACATCTGGATTTCTGGACAACTGATTGGTATTGCTCCCAAAAGAATCCTATGACCCCACCCAGCAGGAACCAGCAAAGAGGATTCCGCCACCTGTCCCTACTAACCTTCTTTCCTTCCTACCTGGTATTGGGAGGTTGGAAGGGAGGTAGAAGTGTTTGTTTAGGAACCCTAAATAAAGTAGGTATGATTTAAAGAAAAAAAAAAATCAAGATTAACAGTATCCAGAAGAGCACACACAGCCAGCAATGACAGTGTACAAGAATGTCAGATCTCCGTGGCTGATTGGTTACAGTTGGGCTGACAAGGCCGTGGAGGCCTGCTGCATATCTGAGATCTCAGATGACTGCTAACTGACTTCCGAGGTTGTGAATCTCTTCTAGTTTTTTTTCCTCAGCTCTGGGGAAAACTGACACAACAGAAAAGGGTGATTTTTTTTTTTTTTTTTTAAATCAAAAAGTACAGCCTGGTGTTATAGCACGTGTTTGTTACCTAGCACAAGGAAGGCTGAGATATAAGGATGGGAAATTTGAGGCCAACTTGTAAGGCCCTATCTCCCAAAGGTTGGAAGGAAGGAATAATGTAGGTGTGCTCAACAAGCTTTAAGACTAAAGGTATTTCAGAGTATTTTTTATAAGTGTTCTCTCATACACACATACATGCAGACACATTTATAGTTCACTAGACTAGTTTAACTAGTTTAACTGGATGCACTAGACTAACTATAGAACTACAACTAGGGAGTTTGCTTTGTTTTCCTGGGTGGTCTGGGGCAGTATTAGTATTAGTGGTGGCAGTAGAAATACTGTCTAAATTATACAAAGAATGTGAGTACTTCACGTGCATAAAGCTGTTTTGTGATAGTCAGGTAGATTAGCACAGGTATCCTTGGACCAGTGGACTCCATTGAACATCACATCTTTGCCTCACTCTTGTAAAGTACTTAATGATTAGAAAATTCTGAGTTATATTTTAAAGATGTATTTTTAATTTTTAATTATGTGTGTGTGTTTGTGTGTAGCTCTGTGTACATGAGTACATGTGCCCTTGGAGAATAGAGGTGTTGGATCCCCAAGAAGCTGGAAGTCCATACAGTTGACAGTTGAGGACTCTGGGAATGGATCTCAGATCTTCTGGAAGAGCAGCAAATTCTCTTAGCCCCTGAGCGGTCTCCTCGGTCCCATATTTTAATTGATTCTCTTAATCAGCCTTATTTAAAAAAGAATTGTATCTATCTTTCAATAAGGTGAATAAGTAAGGAAGTTAGGAAGAATAGAAAAGAAGTGCAGTGAAAGTAAGCAGATTTACAGATAGTATTAACATCACTGATCTTGTCTTAACATTCAGGCTTTAAAGAGTAAAAGGCAGGGAGAGGCTTCTGTTCCCCCTCTCCTTTCCCCATGCTGTTACAGATTGCAGATAAATGCCCAGATTATAGCTGTCACTCCCCCACACATCCAGCATCCTCTGGAAGATTAGGGTCTGTTTGCATTCCTAACACCATTAAGTTCCATAGTCTGATTTACAAATGAGAACTGTCCTTTACTGTGTATCACTCTTATGCCAACGCTGCTTCTTTGTGTTGTACCATTGTAAAGCCTTTGACTACAGGTTTCCTGATGTTATTTCACTTTTCACTGTGTAATTTCAAATTTGTCTACAGACTCTCAGGGTTTCTGTTGCAGCTGGGATTGTTACTGAAGGTTGTTTCAGGAATTGTGCCGCCTTGTCTTCTTTTGTAGGTACCTTCTGACAGATAGTGGCTCTGATCTTGGACTCTTACCCACTAAGTGAGCCGCCCACACCAGGCACTTCCCTGACATTTGCTGGCTACCTCTGCTTGCTGGCCCCGTTCCACTTGGTTTCTTACAGGTCATTCATTACTTCTCTCTCAAGGCATTTCTAGAATATTTGAGTCTCCGTGGGCTTTTCCCTGAGAACAATACCTACTGTAGATTACCTTATGTTCATTTATATATTTGCATATTTAGCTTTCCAGAAGAGCTACCTGCTGCCCTCTTCTGGCTTCACATTAGAGGTTGCCCTTAAGCAATTTTTAATTTTTAATCTCTAGAATTTTATCAGTGTCTTGGAAAGACCAATGATTTCTCAATCCTGGCTTCCTTTCGAGAATGATTTAGATGGATTTTTCTTTTAAACTCCCAGTACAAGATTTTCTGCTTTTGGAGATTCTTATTTAATTAAAAGTGGGGGGAGGAGCTGTTTATTGGTATGTTAAAAAACAAACAATTCACTTGGGTGTTAAAGGCCTCCAGCCTGTGATTAAATCTGACAGAAGATGGGCCTAAAGGACTGGTACAACTTAGCGGTAGTACTCACAATATAGAGTATCAGGGATAAAAACTTAAGATGAGGAATACAGGACTTTACCTTCTGCAGGAAACAAAACAAAAAGCCAGTATAATTTAGGCCAAAAGAAAAAGGCCTGCATAATGTCTTCCAACTTGAGCCTGTGCTGGTTTGGTAATTCTATCCAGTGAAACCCACTGGAATTTCAACAGTATTTATAGCAGTCAGGACTAAGGGAAGTAAGTTGACGCTAATTTTATGGAATCTTAACCCTCTATGATTTGCTGTTAAAAAGCACCAATGCTAACATCTTCCGTATTGGTTTGTGACTGGAGTTTGGGAGCAAAGGACGCAGGGACAGCAGCTCAGCCACTGTCCCTACTACACCGGCCGAAGAGATGAGCACTGCTGAAATGGAGAGAATGGAGGTTTAACATGCTGGGAGGAAGAACAAATAAAGTGGTCCAGTGCCCCCAATCGAATCTTTGGGTACCAACATGATCTTTAGGTTTCAGAAGAAAGTAATTTTGGAGCATATGTGCATAATTAAGCAGTTGTGGCTAGACTATGGGCGGGGTCATTATTAGTTTTGGTTCTGCAGGATGGCCCAAAGAACTCCTTACAACTTTCTGTCATTTTGGAAGGATCAGTGTTGAGCCTACAAGGTGCTTGCTTCTGTTCCATTGTCCTTAGGGATATTTGCCTCCATGTTGGAGGGCCTGTCCTTTGAGGATATGGTATTCTTGGAATCCAAGCTGATTGTCTTGTGTCTGCACTTCAGCCTTGAGAGGGGATGAGATGGGTTGGTAGACACTCCTTGAGCATTTCTCCTGACTGCAGAGTTAAGCACGAGTCTGGTCCAGAGTAAGGAGACACACACAAACAAGAGGAAGAGGGCAGGCTTCATCTTGCATTTTTTAACAGTCACCTTGGGGGCTCAAGTGGGAAGTCAGTGTTTTAAAACAAGAAACACTAATGCATAATACATGACTATAAAACAAACAAAAAACCAGTGTGGGTGTTTGAGAGTGCATGCACGCATGTATGTTTTTTTAAAAGTTCTGGATATGAGATATTGGTGCTTATATGTTGTGAGTTTTTTTTTTTTTTCATCTTTGGTTTCCCTTTTTGTGTGTGGGGGGTCTTTTGAGACAGGGTTTCTCTGTGTAGCCTTGGCCGTCCTGCAACTCACTCTGTAGACCAGGCCGGCCTTGATCTCTTATCTGTGTGCCTCTGGCTCCTGAGTTCTGGGATTAAAGGCTTGTACCACCACCGCCTGGTTGAATTATTTATTTTAATTCTCCAATCTTTGGTACATATATAATTCTTCTAATCTCGTCTGTGTCTGTAGACTTTTCAAATGCTTTTGATTTGCTGTTTGTTTTAAAATAGGTAAATTCACAGTCTGCATTATAAAGCTTAAGGTGTTGGCAGCCATTTGGTCAGGGTCGATGATGCAGCATGCTGTAGAGCGCTGCAGAACATGAATAGGGGCCTGGGTTTCATTTCAGCACCACAGACATCAAGAGCCATGTATTAGGAAATTTAATTTCAACCTTATTGAACTCATTCCACTCTCTTTAATTTACATAAAGGATATCAAGCAGTTATCCAGTTGAATAATTTATAAATTAATGTTTTTAAACTGAAGGAATATAATAAGTATATTTTCTTAAACTCTTTCTACTAATTGCATTTAAGGTTGTTCCAAATGTGTGATACTTAGAAATACATGTTTTCCTTAGGGAGCAATTCCTCCTCCTCTCTGATTTTAAGCCATCTTTCTACTAGTCTTCCTCCTTATCAGATAATTTATTAAATTCTGTTAATACAAACCTCCCTCCTCCCTCTTAGCCTGTCTTACTCTTACTCTGGAGGAAAGCAAACAGTGGAAAAGCTTTTTTCTTTCTTTTTTTTTTTTAAGATTTATTTATTTATTATGTATACAATGTTCTGTCTGCATGTGTGCCTGCAGGCCAGAAGAGGGCGCCAAATCTCATCATAGATGGTTGTGAGTCACCATGTGGTTGCAGGGAATTGAAATCCTGACCTCTGAAAGAAAAACCAGTGCTCTTAACTTCTGAGCCATCTCTCCAGCCCTGCATCAGCTTTTTCTGATGCAAATAGGGATGTGTGAGACAACGTTGGGCCTTGGAGTAACTGGGTTTATCGACATCTTCCTTTCCTTTGTCTCCCTTAAGAGTTCTGGATAGTGAACCCACACCTTGTATGTGCTTCCACTGAACTAGTCCTCAGCCCATGGAAGACAGCATTGCGTTTCACACTGCCTCTAGTATAATTTGATTCCTGAACTACTCTCAAATGTATATTAGGAGCTCATTGTTTATATCTTATACATGATTTCAGTACTTGCTTTCCATTCCCCGAAATGATTATTTTTTTCTTTTTTTTTTTCTTTTTTAGTTTTTCTTCAGTAGCTCTCTTCAGATGTGTCTAATTGACTGTATTGCTCATCAAATTAAAAAAAAATTAAAACAGGGTCTCACTGTGTAGCTCTGGCTGTCTTGTAACTCACTGTGTAGACCAGGCCCTGCCTCTGCTTCCCAAGTGCTAGTAATCCTTGCACTATGCACTATGCCTGGCCCATTTCAATCTTGTGTTTAGTCATTTTATGTTTTTCTGTTGTGATCTTTGATTGTTCTTTCTCATATGCTTCTATTTTTTATTTTGATCTTTTATTTCTCTTTCAAATGTTTTCAATCTTTGAAAACTTTTGCTCATAGTAAGCATGCTTATGTAATTGCTGTGTCTCTTCTGTCACTAGGCATGGTGTTATGTGAATGCTGTGCTTTTTCCATCACTATGCATGGTATTAGTTGTTCAAATATATTTGAAAAGTTAAAGCTGACATGAAGGACTGTCTTGTAGAGTTGTATTCTCCAGGGATAAGGAACTGTATGAGAAATGCCAGGGTAGTGTCCTTATGGAATGTGGTGAAGAAAATAAGCTGCTTTTCTCATCTACCAGCTAAAAACTCTTAGTTTTCCAATATAGTTACAAACTTTCTCTGTATTTTTATGTTGATATTTACAAGCCAACCTGTTGTTATAGATAGAGCACAAAGGCACTGACCTTTAATAACTTACCCATATGTGCTATAGCTAACCAATACTAGGCAGACCACCTTGGGTGGCTTTTTGCTTTCTGAGGTCCTTAGATGTTCTATGGAACATCCAAGTATAGAGTGGTGCACTCAGACAGTGGCTACCTCCTAACCTTCTTTAAAACCTATTTTTAATTTACCCTGATGTGTATAAAGTCATTGGGTAGGTTTTTGGAACCTCAATTAGGAAAACTTTTAAGAAACAAAATTTCTGAAGAAAGCATCTTGCTTTCTTCCAAAGAAAAACATCCTGTGAAGCTTTCTTCTCTGCTTTCCCAAGATGCCTTGTCTGAAGTGTGGAGGGCTGCTGGGTGGCTCAGCTTTCTCAGGGAGGACCAGAGATCCTTCTCATTTAAATGTTGGACTAACCTAGTGATTTCTAAGGGCTAGACTTTTGTAGTAATATATGTTTATTATAAACACATATTTATATTAGTATTTCTGAGATTTTATAATTATTTGAAGCAGAGTAGTTAAGAATTATAAAAAAAAGCTTGACAAATTATTTGTTTAATTGGCTTTTTTAATTTAATAGGTAATAATCAGATTAAAGTTATTTACTGACAGTTCTTTTAATTAAAAGTGCTTTAAATCATAGGTAAAAAGACAGTTTCAACATTTCCTAACAGCATGATTAAATCTTGTTTAGTTTATTCTTTCTATCAGTACACATTTTATAATTAATGTCTTAATTCAAATAAACATGATTAAACCAGTTTTCTGTGTCAGCAATTTAATGATACTGAGAAGAGCTAGGAAGAAATACAGGTTGGTTGTGAATCAAAGTGCTAAATGAACCTGTCCATACAAACAAAGAATTTTAAGCCTGCTTTTTTTGTCTACAGGGAGTGGCATTAACCTGTCTGTTATTTGTGGAGAAAAAAGAAAATTACACAAGTAAATTAAGAAATGGCACAAACACAAATTTAGAAGCCTTTGCAGTATTCATAAAAACTCCTTTATGCACTAGAATAATTTTTAGATTAATCATTTTGATATTTATACACTTAATAGATGCCAGTTAGCACTACTAACTTTTTTTTTCTTCAGAAGAGCTCCCCTAAATCACCTAATGCTAGAGCAGTTGATTGATGCGAGGTGTGGAGACTCAAATAAGCAGGACCAATGAGATCTCCTCACCCATTACTTTATTACCTAATTTTTCAAGTTCATTCGGTCAGAAGTATTTATTAATGGACAGTTGTATATAATAATAATAATAGTGAAGATTGACATTATTCTAGTTACAGTAGGGAACAGGGGCAGGAAACAGGGCTAAATACCTCCTCTTTAGAAATCAGCTAAATAGCTGCATGATGTGGGTATAGTGCCAACCAAGAAGTAAGTGTCACAGATAAGGAATGGTAAATTCTTTAGAACTCAGTTCACATAAAAATCTTTATGCATAAAAGACTTTTAAGAAGTTAAAAATTAAGTGTTGGTGAGATGTGGTCAACTTTTCTGGAAAAACCTGGAAGGGTCTGAGAATAACTTAGAGAAATGAAGAAAGCCATCTGAACCACCATGTTAATATGGGTTGAGTCAGGAGCGCGGTTTTATAATGGGGTCAGCTTAGGTCATGTGTCTACCCGTAGACTTAACTAAAGCATGGCTGTAAAGGTGCAGGGTTTCAATACATGGGTTTTTACGCTTTCAGTCTTAGAGTAGAGGAATGAGCATTTCATAGAACATTTTGCTCCAGCCTGCCAAAATAGCAAAAATTATTCATGTAGAGTTTTGTGGTGGGGTTGGTTTAAATGTGTTCATTATTGCAAAATTATGAATTGTGTGAGAGTCAGAAAAATATTCCAGGACCACCATTCCCTTTCTAAAGAAGAACCAATAGTAGTTCTTACCTTCTTCCAAAATGTAGATGAGGAAGAGCTTCTTTCAAATGCATTCTACTAAGTTAGACTCACTTATTGCCAGGCGAGGACACGGGCACATGTAAAAAGGCCAGAATGTTAGAAAATCTTGGTCAAGTGCTTACCAAGAAAGGCTTTTTAAATCAACAGTACAGAAAGAACCACTAATAATCAACAATAAGAGGCAGGCATAGTGGCGTGTGCCTGTTTACCAGCACTCAGAAGTCTGAGGTAGGAAAATCAAGACTTTAAATACAACTGAGTTGTACAAGGAAACTAACATACAAACAAAAGCCTTAATGATAAGATAACAAGTCGCATAGAAAAACAGGCAAACAGTATGAGTAACCAATTCACCAAAGACATCATACAGATGGCAGATAGGTATACGATAAGATGTCTAACACATGTCATTGGAGATGATGAAATTAAAGCCAGTGAAAATCCACTCTGCACACATGTAATGGCTAAACCTCCTAATGCTGACTGGGACATGAAGCAGTAGGTATTCTTCATTGCTTTTGTGAACTAAAGTCAGTATCTAGACACTGTCACATTGCTGTCCACATTATGGACTGGACAGCCTGTAGTCATCGCTGATGAAACTGTAGAATAGTGTTCAGCAGTGAAAATGAAACTGTAATTTATAGCAACATGGACAGAACTTGAAACTGCTAAATGAGAAAAGCCAGACTCAGAAAGATGGTACTATGTTCACATGCAGAATCAGAAAGGGTGATTTTATAAAAGTTGAGGTTAGCATGGTACTTCGAAGCTGGGGAACGTGTATTAATGTTCTTGCTACTGTGACAGAATACTTGACCAGAAGCAGATTAGAGAAGGAAGCTCTTTTTCTCCAAGTTCATTTCATTATGCAAATAATGTGAAAATGAGAAAAACCCAGACTCTGCATCTGAGCCAGAGCAGACAGCACTTGGATTTCTGTGCTGTGCTGCTTTGCTGTGATAGCATCTGAAGGCCTGACTTTAAATCCTAAACCCGCATCCTGTAGCTCTTTGCACTGAGCCTCAGATTACCATGCAAGTTATACATAAGGAAACTCAAGAAATCTCTAGTCTGTAAAGACAGTGCATTGTTGGCTGCCTGGCTCTGAGTGGGACCTGCTTGGGATGTTAATTTAGAGGACCTTTTTGAGATTACGAAGATACCCTGTGTTAAGTCTGAAGAAATTGCTCAGTGAGTAAAGCCCATGTAAGTTCCAGGTGAATGCAGGAGCCTGCTGAATCCCAGCATGTGGAGACCCCATCCCCAGAGCAACATTTGCCAGACCAACAAACTAACCCAGTACAAGGAGAGACCATGCCTTCATGGATAAGGTGGAGAGTCAGTCCTCCACATGCATGTACACATGTGTCCATGTGCCCACACACTTTCAAAGAGACACACGTACCTCTCATACATACACAGGAAAAAAGTACTGTATTTTAACTATTTTGTCAAACTTGCCATATTATACACTTATCATATATACATTATACTTCTGTGTGGGTTGATTTTAAAGCCAGTGTTCTTGTCGTTGAGTCTTGTTTTCCATCTAAGTTTCCAAAATGTGATACTTGGAATTGAGTAGCTGGGGATTAGAGTTAAGAGCCATACTGTTGGCTTGCTTGCACATTTATTTTATGTAAGTCCTGTGCTTATGCTTAATTCATTTTCTTCTGAGTTTCTAAGGACTTTGGAGGAGAAGTGACATTCACTTGTGTATTTTAAAATCATCTTGCTTTCCATGTGATTTGACAGTCACATTATTTGGAATGGAGATCAGTGTTTTCAAGTTTCAGTTTGTCTTTATTTCTTAAGGCTGTTCCTATCTTGATGTAGACAAAGAAGTACTGTTTTATAATTTGTGGTCTTCAAAACACTAA
Organism: Meriones unguiculatus; assembly: GCF_030254825.1. Lineage (NCBI taxonomy): Eukaryota > Metazoa > Chordata > Mammalia > Rodentia > Muridae > Meriones > Meriones unguiculatus. Next base: position 61,872,587 of record NC_083358.1, read on the forward strand.
TTGGCCACATACAAAAAGGCATCTTATTTTTTCCCCTATGATACAAAGTTGGTTGCTCTCTCTTGCCTTAGAAAGATCAAAGGCTAAAGGCAGAAAGTAAAACATTGGCATGCTGTTTGGGAAGTAATATGTTTAAACAGAAATTCTAAACCTGAATGGGACATGATGGCACATGCTAATGAGGTTTTCACAGGAGCTCAAGGGCATCCTGGTCTTTGCAGCATGGCTCTCAAACAGAAATAATAATAATAACAACAACAATAATAAATCTGAATCATGGATAAGCTGGTAAATTAGATTCTTTAACGCCAAGGGCAGAGCTTTTGATGCACAGTAGTTTTTATATAATAAAACTTTATGATCTCAAGATAGAAATTTATCATAAGTTTTAAGTGTATATGCTTTAACCTAAATCTGAAGGAGTTTCTAGTTAAGGGATTGTTTATTCTATGGTTGTTCCAAATACTATGCCATTGTTTTAGATTTATGTATTTGGCCTGGATATTTGTATATGCTCCACATACATGTTTGATGCCCATGGAGGTCTGAAGAGGGCATTGAATCAGCTGGAACTGGACTTAGAGTTGTGAACCATTTTGTGGATGGTGGGAACTGAACCCAGTTCTTCTGCAAGAGCAACAGTTGCTTTTAACCAGGCGCCACTTTTCTAGCCCCTTATGTTACGTGTGTGTGTGTGTTTGTGTTTTAAAGCATTTCTGGCCTGGTCATGTTAGCAAACTCCTGCAAGTTCAGAACTCTGGAACTTGAAGCAGGTGGACCTCAAATTCTAGGCCAGCCAGGCTATCTAGCAAGTTTAAGGTGCCTGGGTTAAATAGTGAGACATAAATAAGGAAGAAAAGATAGGAGGAAGGAATTTCAGATAGAAAAACTGTATAATTTTTTTCTTAGGATGTATTACTGTGAGATTAACTCCTTTTAGGGGAGTACAAGGACTGTTAACTGAAGCTCACTGTGCTTATACTGGTTCCTCTTCAGACTGTAAATTGGAGGGCTTAGAGAGGTCTAATGATTCCTAGTTTTGCTTAAAAGTAAAGACTTAAAATGCCTTGATGAAAGTATCTTGGGGATTTTTTTGGTCTGAATTCCTTGACCAAACTCACACGCCTAATTGGTGAGGTGTCTGGGTCTCTGTAGCTGAGACCATTGCCTGTTGCACATCTGAAGTGTTTGGAGCTCATGTTTTACACAGCTGGTGCTGTAGACCTTGGTGATAGATTTTGATTGGGAACTTGTCAGTCATTGTAGCAGCTGCTTTAGACCACATTTATCTAAGTAGAAGAACGCGATCTGTTCAGAATTTTTAAAGTTGTTGCCATGGCAAAGTGACTTGCTATCTCATCTTATCTTTGCCATTGAAGTGATGTGTTTGGCTCTTGTTCCCAGGAGGGAGAGTGGACTGTTTTGTTGGAAAGCTTTTCTTAGGACCATGCTGAGTGCTTCCTTAGTGAGATGGAAGCTGGACTAAAGTTTTTGTTGACCTCTTATGTTCAGCTAGGTGGTCTTAGACATGATAAACCAGGAACATTTTTAAAGAAGAAAAGTATGAGGCTAATCGAACAGTACTTTTAACAAGCCAAACTAATAACATATCCAAATTACATGCTCTGAAAAGAACCTTAGTTTAGTCCACTATTTCTACAGTATGAGGCTACATGTGAATGGTCCTGTTTTTATAAAGTTGTGTATTTGTGTTTTTTAAAGAAAGTAACATGCTTAGTTTCTCTTGCTGCTCTTTTTTTTTAAAGATTTATTTATTTATTACTTATACAGTACTCTTCCTGCATGTAGGCCTACACACCAGAAAAGCGCTCCAGATCTCTTTACAGATGGTTATGAGCCACCATGTGGTTGCTGGGAATTGAATTCAGGACCTTTGGAAGAACAGCCAGTGTTCTTAACCTCTGAGCCATCTCTCCAGCCCCTCTTTTCTTTTCTTTTTTTTTTTCATTCTCTTGAAAATTGTGTGGTAATAATGTGATATTCCTTCCTTGTTTTTCTGTCTTTCTCAAGAGAGGTTCTGTTTGTGTATCCCATGCTGACCTAAAAATTCCCAGTACCTTTTGTCTTGGCCTTCAGTGTTGGGATTATAGGCATGTAACCCCTGCTAGGTCTAAGTAATTTTTAAAACCATTTAATTCATTTTTATTTATGTGTGTTTATTGATTTTGCTTGTTTGTGTGTGGGTGCATGTGTGTGTGTGTGTTATATGCACACACACAATATGTACCTATGGAGGCCAGAGGGGAGTTGGATCCCTTGAGCTGGATTTACAGGTTGTTGTATGCCATCTGATTTAGGTGCTGGGAACCAAACTGGAAAGGACTTATGCAAGAATGTCATGTGCTCTTGACTACTGAGCCAGCTCTTAGAAGACTCATAATTAAGGCGGAAACTAGTCCCAAACTAAAATCTACTCTTTCCTTACTTGATTTTGTCATTAGACATGTATAACTACAGATGACTCATCTTACTTCTGTAAATGGCAATCAGTTGACTTATTTATGCTTTAATTTGAGAGGACTCTGGTGGAAAATGGCTATCACTGTTTGCCTCACATTGACTTGGCAGAGCTAAGACATAGTACAGATTTATAGTGTCATAGACCAGAATGATGCAGACATTGTGGTGACATTTACTGAGACAGAATTCTGAATCCTTGAGCAAAAGCAAAAGAATTCCTTTTGCAAAAGAAGTCTTTTTCGTAAGGATTCTGACTTGAGGTTTCAACAGCCCTGCCATTAAGAAAGCTTTTAACCCCAGTCCCTTTCCAAGGCAATACTATAACCCTTATCAAGCAAGTCTTTCTAGCCTTCCAATTGTTTGGTAATGTTTTTATGGCTGCTTATTTTTCTGGTCAAATACTGTTCCCCTGAGCTACACCCTAACACCTCAGCAACTCTTCTCTGTGTTGAATGATGCAGAAGTGCAGAGAGGTGGAAAACATAAGAAATTGAAACAGAACTGAGAAAGTGCAGGACATTGATTTTTGTAGCTCTATAGCTAAAAGCCAATAAAAACATCGTAGAGAACTAAAAATAGTAGAGGTTTAGAGAATTTTAAGAGTTTACCAGTTCTTATAGTCTAGGCTTCTTTGGCTCACTTAAATATCAGAGAGTGCTCCTAGGTGGACCATACTGTAGGATGTCTGTTCTATCTACTGTATGATTCAGCAGCACTCCCAACAGGTTGTTCCTCCAAAGGAATAAAATCATGACTACCATAGCTGATACGTGGAGTCAGCCAAAGTGTCCATCAGCTGATGACTAGATTTTTAAAACATGGCATATAACACGGTGGAATATTATTCAACCATAAAAATGAAATCCTACGGTTGTGCCTAGGTGAATGAATCGGCAAGACATTATATTAAATTAAGTAAGCCGTACACTGAACAACAAATACCATATAATAGCAGTCATTTGTGGACACTATAAACTTGGTTCATATATGGAGAATAGAAGTCACTCCAGAGAGAGTGGGTGGCGGGAAGGGGCTAGAGAAGGAGCTTAAACAGATAGGAGGCATTGGTTCTGGATGGGCAGTCCCCAGCAGCCCTGGACACAGTTCAAACGCAGAAGAGTACAAACCTTTCGAGCATGTGGGGGTGATGAGGGAGAGGAATCTGTTAATTGTCCTAATATGATTATCATTCATGTGTCAAGATTCTCTTGTTGTACTTCATAAACATAAAGTTGCATCAGCTAAAAGTAAGTACAGAATCATAAATTTGTCTTTACTGGACAAATTTACTGCAGAAGAGGAGGAACAGGCATTATCCTTTTGCCTTTTTAGCTCTAAATTCCTGTTTGGACATGGCATTGTTGAGATCTGTTCTCTTCTATCAGCCTTCCAGCGTTTGTGGTCATGAATCAGTTCTGCTGCATTTAAATAGACTAACTACAATAGATATATTGTAGTTAAATTAAATGTTGAATAAATCTGTGGCTGTGTAATTTCACATGTTGCAGGATATTTAATCGTTTGAGAATATTCCATAGAAACTACATAATTACAGATGCATTTCAATACAGAATAGTTTTAACTAATAGTTTTAAGTAGTAGTTTTAACTAATAGTAACTAATAGTGATAGTGACTAGTACTTATGAACTATAGCTGTTTATCTCATTTCTGTTTTGCCTAAGAGATGAAATGTTTTCTTGGAAAATACTTAAAAATTTGTTTGTACTTAAAAAATTTTAACCATATTTACTTTTTAAAAATTGTGGTAAAAGATGCATAACAAAATTTACTATTTTTAATTACTTTTTACGGCAATGGTTATTGGTTTTAGTAAAGAAAAGAAAATATCTTTTAGTCCTTGGTTCCTGGTTCCTTCATACTACATTCATTTATGTTGTAATTCATACTCTTGGGATGTCTGAATAGAGTAAATCATTTCCCATGCAGTCTTAAAGAATTTACTGGCTACAGCTCTGTTCTCGTACTCATCTCTCTAATGTGTTTGCATAGTAACACAGTAATAGTTTATAAATTGCTTTCCGTCTAGGTAGTGAAGTCATTCCGGTATTTCATGCTAATGATACAGAGTGGGTTTTTTTTTTTGGCATATATTGATTGTATGTGTACTGTGTCATGTAAAGACATTTTCATATAAGTATATAATATACCCCCCTCATATAATCCTCTCTTCCCTTTGTCTCCTTTCACCCTCCATTTAATTCTCTTTATTCTCTCAGTTTGGCTTCTACTTTTATGTCATATATGCATACTTGATTTTCTGTGTCTTTATCTTGTCTCGGATTCATAGATGAGAGACAACATGCAATATTTGTCTTTCTAAGACTGACTGTATTCTTACTGTGGTAATCTCCATTTGCATCCATTTTCTTGCAAACAGCATTATTTCATTGTTCTTTATGGCTGAATACAATCTCTCTCTCTCTCTCTCTCTCTGTGTGTGTACTACATTTTCTTTATCGATTTCTTTGCTAACTTTGTCCATTCCTAGGTTGGTTCTATAACTTGGCTATGGTTGATGTTATTGCAGTAAACACTGACTGGTGTGTATTTCTGTGATAAACTAACTTAAAGTCCTTTGGGTAAATACCCAAGGTGGTATAGCTGGGTCATATGGGTAGATTTACTTTTAGAATTTTTTTTTAAGAAATCCATATTGATTTCCATATAGCTGGATTAATTTATATTTTCACCAGGAGTGTATAAGGTTTCACCTTTGCTCCACTTATGTCTCCAGTGCTTGTTATTTGTTATCTTTATGACTAGCCATTCTGACTAGAGTGAGGTGGACTCTCAACATAGTTTTACTTTGCATTTTGCTGATAGCTAGAACATTTTTTTCACATTTATTGGTCATTTGTACTTCATCTTTTGAGAACCTATATTTAACAGGTTTAAGCGTTTCTCTGACATAAAGTACTTTGACCTAGCAACGATCTCCTGTATCCTCAGGAGATTTCTTTGTACCATACAAGAACTCTGTACCTATTGAACAATAACTCCCTATTTTTACTCCTCCAGCTCTTGGTAAATACTTATATTCCATGTCCCTGTGGATCTAACATTTCCTGGTATCATATGGAGTAGAATCATGCAGCATATGCCCTTTTCACTTGGCAGACTGTTTTTAAGGTTCATTCATGATCTGGTGTGTATCAGAATTTTGATGTTTTTTTTTTTGGGGGGGGGGAATTTGAGACAGCATTTCACTTGGTAGTCTAGGATATCCTTGGAACTCATGTCATCCTCCCAAGTGTTGGCACTGCAGATGTAAGCCACCATGCCTGGTGGAATTTTATCATTTTAATGCTGAGCACTGTTGGATTGTGGGTTCATACTACATTTGGTTGCTTTTGATCCAACAGCCAGCATTTTTAACCCTGTAAAATAGATAGATGTTCTAGACAGCCTCAGAAGTCATTTCACTGTTCATACATCTCTTAAACATGGGATTAGATGATTATTAAGAATGTAAGATGATTGCCGGGATGAATATCTTTGTAGAATTAAGCCAATAGCTGTATGTTGACCTGGTGGCCTGCTTTACAATACGCCAGTCTTTGGAGTTCATCTTGCCCCAGCATTCTTTAGGAGGAGACTTCTCCAGTCATTCATTCCCTAGCACAGTTAAGAGAGCCTGAAGGGAGGCGTCTCAGGGTCTACATGTGCAAGCATTCAATAAAAGCAAGGGAAATGAGGTGCGTGGTATATTCAGCCTAATCCTGTTTTCTTCGTGGATTTAAGTAGCTGTCCATGAGCTACATGCTTAGAAAAGATAGGTTATACTGTGCCACTTCTTACAGGAGTAGTTTTTCTACTTGAATAAAACTATTTCTAAGTGTCTTGTAATAATTTACAAGAGATTAAAAGGGAAACCTTCCTAGTTTCCTAAATATTGGCATCCTGTCATCTTTTTTACAGTTTAATATTGATATTCATTGATTGCACGTTAAAGGCATGGAAGCTTTTGGAGGGTGCTGCGGTGCTTATTGACGATAGAGATAGGGATAGAGATAAAGTTCCAAGATGTCCAAAGCCCTTGGTATCGTCTCACTAAACGTAACATCTCCCCGTTGCTTGCTGTTTGCGCCTCCTTACTTCCCTCTACCTCAGCTCACACCAGGTACAGTTTGGTTCTGTGACAACTATAGGGAAGAAAGCAGCCACATGGAAGAAGGAACTGACACCTGCTTCTGTGTTCTTGTTTGTTCACTTATTTGTCTTAAAGAAAGCATGACTCACTCTTGCTTTATGACAATCACTAAGTTTAGGAGCTCCATCTGCCGTGTTAAAATGATCCTTACTGTTTTTAATGCAGTAATTTATAAAGCATGATTAAGTCACACAATATATCTGGTGTGGGAAAGGGGGATGGGACCTGGGGAAGGGATAGAGTGAGTAGGCCATGAGGGCAGAGAAGATAGAAGGTAGAGAGGGAGTGAAAGGGGTGCCAGAGGGAGAAGAGAGAGATGAAGAGAGCTGGGGTGGCAGGTAGATCCTTTTATCCCCACAAATACCTGGCATACCTGGTGGTGGCATCAAACAATGACGGAAGACATTGCTGGGGCCCTGAAGGCAGTCCCGCTGAATTGCCTGTATGCTAACAGTAATGAGTTTGACTTCATTCTTTTCAGAAAATTTAAAAAGCCATTTCCAAGATGCTTGGATCTTGTTTGTTGTTTTGAAAACCAGCCCTAATTTCCCAGAATAAAGGATTATTTTCTCTGGTATGTTTAGGCCATGTATCTGATTAGTTATGTCAGTTCAGCTCTGGTTCTGCAAGGGCATCTGGAGAAGTTGGTTTTGGTGTGCTGTCACTCTGGAACAGCTGTTTTCCCAGAGGGGATTGCTTCTGTTCCACCATGCTGCCTCATCATCATAGGTGATTGCCTTCGACTGGGAGGTGATCTATCCTGCCAGGCCTGCTGTTGCTTGGGAGTAGTTTGGTCCCTTGTCATAAAGATATTTACTGATCAATCTTGTCATTTCTGCAGTCCAAGGGAACTGCGGAAGAGAGTGACTTTGTAGGAAAAATGTTTTAAAAAATGGAAATGGGACTTGGTGTAGGCACACTGTCCTCCAGCTGATTGTAGACATAGGAGACATGCTCTTGGCAATCAGCTCTTGCTCGTGTGTTTCTGGGCTGCTTTCTCCTATGACCTGGAGGGTGTGTACTTCTTACCTTCAGCCAGATGCCATACTGAGTTGAAGTCTTGACTATCTTGTTTTAAATTTCCATACTATTGGAGCACATTGAATTCCCTTGGCTTTATTGTGCTTACTACTGTTAATCTTTTAATAAGTAAGCAGTACATGTAAGAGATATTATTAACTCTCATTCTACTGCAGTGATTATTTTTATTCCTTCACGCAATTTCAGATGCTTAAAACAATGTCAAGACCTTCTGTATATACTGTAAATAATCTGGAGGAAAGAATGCATATTCCTGAAGTCTTTGCTTTTCAAGAATTGGAAATGTTGGGGTGATCCGTTGTCTTAATAAATCTATTAAGATTCTTGATTCTAAACAAAATTTCCATTGAATGTCACTTTAGTATAATCTTTACTCTCCAGATAAATGATTAGTAATATAGGTAGGTCACCAGAATGTCAGATGTGTGTTCATGCTAGAGGATCTGCTTTGAGTTTTATTTCTACAGCTACATTGTACATACACTCTACAGTTAAATCTTTCTGCTTAGCAGAATGGGGTCACTTCTCAGTTTCTGCACACAGTGATGCACAGACAGTGCAATTCATTACTGGAGAATAAGAATGTTGCTTATTTATTCACTACAAATTGTCCAGAAATAAGATAGAGCAGGTGAACTACATTTCAGGAGTTTTTTTTTAAGTACATGATTAGATGCAGATACCTTTTTAAATTTCTTTGCTTACTTTAGAATAAACTATATCTACTCATTTTATAGACAGATTAAATAGACCGTGGTTCATTTGAAGACTGCCAGTCTAAATTGTAGATTTTTAAAAACAGAAATTCTTAATGGTGTGTTATCAGCTGAATTCATACTGTTTCGGGGATTAAGAATGAAGGATGTTGGGGGGAAATTCTCAACCTTATGACTCGTAAGCAATTCTGATGAAAGGTTTGACATTTCATCATGTCATGGACATGGTTACAGGAAATGCTTGTCTCTTACTCTATCTCAGTTCCTTCCTTCAGGTTCCCACTTGTTTTTGCCAATTATATATTTTATAGTTGAGGGAACACTTTGCTTTATCTTGTTTATTTGCTTAAGCTGTTTGCCCTGTAAGCAATGCTATCTGTGTAAGCCAAAGAATTAATGATCGGAAACAGGTTTTGTTCCAAATCTCCCTGAAGTACCACATGTACCAAATAATTAAGCCTTCAATGCTGAGAGCTATTTATTTCACAGAGTATTCAGAAAAGGAAAGAGCACCAACTGTTCTTCTCTTCTTCAGCGCTGCTTTCAAAACAGGGTAATATTGACCTCAGTATTAGTTTCTTTGTGAATGTGGCTGGCACTGACTATTTTTTTTCAGAAAGTGTGGCACCATGCCCATTGTGCACCATGAGTAAGGGGAGAGAAAACACTAGTGGACTGGTGAAACAGCAAAATCTTTTATTACCCCACCACATAAGCAGAGTACGTGATCTGTCAGGGCCACAAGACAAGGACTTGGGAACCTTGTTTCTTCTGGCAGCCCTGAGCAGGAGTGGAAGCAGGGTTTATAAACAGAGAAACTCCAAGCACCTGGGCCAACTTTCCAGTTATAATTTTCACCAATCAGAACTTGGAGATCAGAGACTTCTCCCAGTGGTCTATCATTGTCAACTGAAATACAATGTAAGTGTTTTTGCCGAACCAGTCAAATTCATTTGTTCTTTCCATTGTTATGAACAGTCATAATGTTTTGGGGAACTATTACTGCTTAGAGAGGTGTTTGGTCAGCTTAGGTAAACTGGAGCCAAAATGGCGGTACTTAAGACAACTTCCTTTTATCTGCTCCCAACAAAAGTTTGGACCTCAGTTTGTCTTCACCAAGTAGCTATCAAGGCTTCTTTAAGATGTCACAATGGGTATCATGCAGGAAGAATTTCAACATTAATAGTTCTTCTTGCTATGCTTCGAGTCCATAAAAACAATCTTTTTATCTTTCCAGAAACATTTTTTTAAGCAGAACTTTGATTCATTCTACAGAGCAGATATTGCTCACATTTTATTCCAAGTGTGCCTATTTGTGTTGCTCTATTCTTTGCCCTTCTCTTTTGAGGCCTTGCTTGTCTTTTTCCCTGGGATATATCCACATTACCCCCTCTCTGCTGATACTTAAAAGATTGTTCTCAGGAACCCTCTGGAGCTGCTGTGAGCTGAGTATATGATCACTGAGGTGAGCACACACAACCACTCCCTTCCTAGCCTTGCCACTTCCACATGGGCCTTTTTGATTCTGTAGCGTCTGGGTTACTCTTTATTATCCAGATTGCCAGAAAGAGAGTCACTGCCCATGCTGCTCCAAATAAAGGATGCGGGTTTCTGTCCGCCCAGCTTCACTTGCAGTGGAGGTCAGACTTCGAGACTGAAAACTTTCTTTAACATCATTTCGTTTCATTTTTTTTCTCTCTGTCTGTGCACACATGCATGCCATAGTATACATGTGGAGGTCAGAGAACAGGTCCCTCTTCTACCGTGTGGGTCCAGCATATCAAACTTAACTGTTCGGCTTGAAGGCAAGCAGCTTCACCTGCTGAGACTGCTTGCCAGCTAGAAGATTGAGTACTTTCTGTTTAAGGTCATGTGAAACAGATAGAACTAACATTTTATAAAAGGCTTTTCTAAATCTTTTGAGGACTGAGATTTGATATGGTGATTTGAATGAAAATGGCCTAGACACTCAAAGGGGGTGTCATTAAAGGGGGTGTGGCATTGTTGGAGGAAGTGTGTCTATGTGCTTTTTAGAGAACTCTTATGTGTCTGCCAGAACATACATTATAAAGGTTTTATTATCCTTATTTTTAGTTAATTTTAATTTTGATTAGAACGTACCTTCATATAGAATATAGATACAGTTTTATCATTAAAATGAATGCTTATTCTTTATAACCCATTAGATTTTATGTAAATGATGTCACTGTATCATTTGGACATATTTTAAAGATTAATTTATTTCATGTGTATGGGTGTTTTAAGCCTGCTTATCTGAATGTACATGTGTGTTCCTGGTCCCAACAGAGTTGAAAAGAGGATGTTGGATTCCCTGACACTGAAGTGAAGGATGTTTGTGAGCCACCATGTAGGTTCTGGGAAAAAACAAATCCTCTGGGAGAGCAACAAGTGCTTTTAAGTGCTGAGCATCTCTCTAGTCCAATGCATTGACTCTTAACAGTATTAAAAATATTGTATTGATACTTAACACTGAATAAATGTGGTTTTCTAAAAAGGGTGCTTTGAAAGTCCCTTCCATTTCTTTGAGAATTTGTATCATTACACATCATTACACATTTACATAAATTCACATTTACCAAATTATACCAACAGGGAAAACTTAATTGAATCATTTTACAATCATATAATCTATTCAGTATGATTGCATTTGCTCATGATGCAGTTTGGTAAACTGGTGATTGTTGAGATGAATGGTAATGTTTCACAGATAATGTAGTTTTCTGTATTTCAGGTTTTAATGTTCTTCAGTTAGTATATGTATGTGGTGTATAGCTTCCTGTCTAGTGAATTGCTGTGGAGGACTGTATGTCTGCAGTGTTTTCTGGGATGTGCAAGAGCTCCATCTTCCAGGATGATGCTTGGAGTACCCATAGGAAGGGGCTCAGGTCAAGAAGACGCTCCTATGCAGGGGAGGGCGCTAGAGGATCACCACTGATCAGGTATGTGACCATTTACTGAGGAAGAGAAGGCCACCCCCAGGTGTAACTAGCAAGGTTTATACAGCCCTCCTGGGGACTGCCTAGAGCTCAGCTCTGTGACAGTGGTGGAAGAGGTGGAGGCTGAGGTGTGAGACAGTGTCTAAATTACTGCTCCACTGCAGTGAATAGACTCCAGGACCAAGCACAGTCTTAAAGAAAGCATGGAACTGGGGTCTTACGTACAGTGCAGAGGGTTAGATGGTAATGGTCATCATGGCAGGAAGCAGACAGGCATGGCACTGGCACAGTAGCTGAGAGTGGTACATCCTAATCCACTGGCGGCAGGCAGAGAGAGACACCAGGCCCTGGCGTAGGCTTTTGACACCTCAAAGCCCACCCCCAGTGACACATCTGCTTCCTAACTTTTCCTAAACAGTTTACCAGCTGGGGTCTAAGCCTCATTCTCATTCAAAACCAGGAGACATCAAGAGCCAAAACTTGGTATTTAGATACCAGGAAGCTGCTTGAGCAGGACAGGCCACACCCTTATCTTTCCTCTCACTGCTGTAACTGACCAAACATTACAGAACAGTTTCAGTTATTTTTTAATCTGTGTATTTATTATAGTGCTAAAGATCAACCCAGGGACATGCATGTGTTGGACAAGCACTGTGTCATGGAGCTAAACCCCGCTGGAACTGTTTGAATAATGCCGCATTGTTGACAGAGAATTACATTATCTCTTTAGTCTCTGGTGGATCTTGTTCTAGGGTTCATTCTGTTTACATGAGCCACTATGCAGAAACTCAGACTAGCCAGCAGTTCTCATGTGTTTGGGGAATAAGGTGGGAGCAAAGAGCACGGTTGTGTGACACCAGCTTTGGAAGTGGCTTCCTGTGATCTGATGCCAGAACTGGGTCTCAGCAGGAGCTGGGCATTTGGTCAGTCTGGGAGTCTCTCAGCCCCTTGATCTACACCTGCCAGGGAAAGAAGCTGCTTTACTGAGAAAAAAGGAAAAGCCGTTTATCCTCCTGGTAGTCATTAGTGCGGTGTGGGTACTACAATGAAGGGGGAAAATGAGCAAGGGAGTGATTTTCAGAACCCAGAGATGCCATTTGGCAGCAAATTGCAGACTGCATATTCCTCTCAACCTTGATCTCAAGCTGCTATTACTTAGTACCTGAAGATGCTGACTGGAAGCCAGCTGCCTCTGAAATTCCCAGGTAGACATGGCATAAGTGCCCGCCGAGACTCCAAGATACAGATTCTGCACTTAGTGGCAGACGTTATCCAGGAGTGTCTGTGACAGCTGTTGTTCATCTAAAGGGATTCCTAGTCTAATGATCTAAGAGCTTTAAGTAGGGACAGCAGAGCAGTATGCAGTCAGCTTGCTCAGATGAACTGGCCACACACTGATGACCATCCCTAGTACTGAAAACTGGAAAGAGAAATTCTCACTATGTCTTTCTCTTTCATTTCCTCAACCACCCAAGTGTCTGGTATGTCATTCAGTAGATTATAAACATCAATGAATGAACTGGCACATTGATTTGCGATTTCACTCTAGATTGTTCTTAACACTCAGGAGCCCAAAAAGGGAAAGCACTAGAGACATCGGGCCTGCCCAAAGAGGAAAATTGTTTATCCCTGACTGAGCTAATGCTGAGTCATACCTGCCTGATGATTCCCTCACTTAGAAGGATTAACAAAAAGGTGAGAAAATATATGTAAAATATATGAAAATATATCCTTGCCAGCGGAGTATGTGGCCTCCCTTGGCACTACCAATCTTGCAGTTGAAGCCAGTTCAAGAAGTTTGGTATCAGACTCGCTGAATGTTTGAGATCTGATGGTGTGTGTATTTTGTGCTATGAGATGATGGACAGCCTATTTTTGGCTTCATCTGTCCTGAAGTTTGGGGTCAGGTGGAGTTAGTGAGATCCCCTCCACCCCAACAAGAGCAGTCGTTCCCAGGGACTCTTTGATGCCTGGCTCCCCTACTCTTGGTAAACAACAGCCAGGTCTCTTAATGTTCATTTCTTTCTGTGGGATGTACAGGCCACAGGAGAGGACAGATTGACAAGTAACCAACCCTATTGCTAGGGTATTGACACTAGAGAGGCATCCCCCAACCCCCTGATACACATACCCTCATGGAGATTTTCTCATGGCCTCAACAAATTAACAATTAAAGGGGACATCCATTTACCATATTAGAGACTGAACCCGTGAGGCCCCTTAGGAACTAACAGGAAGAAGTTGTAGGACATGTAAAAGTGTTAAAGAGCAGAGAATCAGACATGCCCCTTGTTAAACCAAAAGGCGTGGTGGTCTGAGTCTGGATGGTGCAAGGAACTGTGTCTCAGGGGTGCTTATGAGAGGATGCAGTGGTGAGGTGGGGCACATCCTGCTCTCTGACCTCCCCAGCATTAGGGAGACTGAAGCTATGAAATAGTCACCTCCAGCCTTCCCACTCCTTTCCTGGATGAAGTGCAGAAAGACTGACATTTTAATTTTTCTATTATGGAGACAGCATGAGGAGCTGCTAGAAAAGGTTCAGGTTTGTCTAAGGAGAGAAAATTAGATGAAAGGCTTTGGAGAGACGTAGTGCTTATGGCAATGTCAAGTTTATAATATTGCAGATTTAGTATATTTTCAAATATCTATTGGAATAACTAAATATGTCAATAACCATGCTAGATAAATCCTAGAGGAAATAATAGACATGAATGCCGGCTTGCTTCCTGTTTTGTTGGAGCTTAACAGTGTATTTGGGGATAGTAAATAAGGACACAAGTCAAGCCGTCGAGAAGCGGCGCCGTGAGAGAGTAGCAGAAGTGATGCAGCCTGCTGGGAGCGGTGTGCAGGGCAGGTCTGAAAAGGTGACCATCAGGATGATGAGAAGACACTGCAGATGCTAAGCTGAGTTACATCAACATCTGCTTTTTCCCAAAAACCAATGAAATATACACAAGAAAATATTCTTTTAGTGCTTCGAACACAAACATGGCAACAATAGCCACTGTGCACACAAAAGAAACCTGAAAGAGACTGAAAAGAGGAACCCCCATTTTAAACTATATTCCTTTTTATATAAAATTTTCAGAAATTTTCTACATGTGCTGCCTTTACATCATTTCCACCTATCCCTTTCTTCAACTCCTGTGCCTCCTCATCTCTGTTATTGTTTTGTGTGTGTGTGTTCTTGTGCACATGTATTCGTGCACATGTATGTGTGTGAATTCTGAGTTTGTATGTGTATGTGTTTAAGGCTGACTGCTTGGAATTGTATAACTTATGGGGGCCCATCTCTCTACCCCTTCCCATTTAGCTTGTAGCTCTTTATCTAGAAGTAGGGTGTAGTGATAATTTTGGATTTTTGTTGTCTTTAAAAAAAACAGAAATATTATAATATGTTTTGTTTTAATCCCAGGTGTGGGGATATGGGGCTGCTTCACAGCAGCTGACTATGTTTTGTCTCGTGTTCTACCAGAGGCGTGATTTTGCCAGCTGCAGATAATTTCTATGATTGTGTGACGTTTGGAATTCTGGGGGATTTTTCAGAGGGTTTATAAAGCTAGGGCCCTGAGAGAATTGATAGTTTGTTGGTTGGCTGTTGGTTACAGTTTGTTAAGAAAGTGGGTTAGTAGATTCTCCACTAGGGCTCTTGACTTTACGAGCCTTGGGTAATATTACCAGTCAAGCTCATATTGAGCTTGCCTTAAGTGAGATTAGTTGCTTACCCCCAAGATAAAAGTACCTCTGATGTACCTTTCTGGGGGAGGGCTGCTCATTGTTGTGGTCCATAGGCTTTACAGCTGAGTAGGACTGTTAGTTGCTTTCCCTCCTGGCCAGCTTGCATAGCACCTTCAGATACTATGCGAGCTAGTAAGAGGGATGGCTTTAATGCTGAGCTGCACAGAAAGAAAATGGGAGGAGAATTTAAGAAGAAATAACAGAAATGTGGCCACAGACTGCCTTCCACATGTAATTGCTTTACAGGCCAGAGATCATCCCATCTGTGAATCCCTAAAACAAATTTAAGGTGATCCTTAAAACAGATGTAAGCCTCAGCAAGTAAGTCATGGTATCCTGGACCACCATGCACCTTTTCAAGCACATCTTTCCCCAAGTAGTCCAAGAATAAAAAGATGTATGATGAAGTAGACAAGTGATCAGGAACCTGCAAAAATAGGTAGCGAAATCAACTCCACAGTTGTCAGGTCATGATTATTAGGCATGGGTTTAAGACAGGCACATTAAGGAATTGTGACACCCCAAAACAGCTGCAAAGGCAGTCATCAAAAGTAAAAGGTTTAGAACCACACATACAAATGGAAACCATAACAACTAAAACTGAATAAGCCTTCTGGCTCTGCCTGTGTTGAGTGCATAACAAATGAATATTCCTACTTAAATACCATAAAAGCTGGCCCTTATTTATAAAATAGTTTTGTGAAAGGCTTGGAGAACCGGAGATAGGCTGCACTTGAGGGGCTTGGCTTTTGGAGAATGAGAAGCTTCTAAAGTGATTTCCCTGTTTATTCATTTGACTTTCTGTTTGAGAGGTTTGAAAATTCTCAGTGCTGGGTGGAGCCTAAGCAAAAAATAATTTTATGTAGCTCAGAACTCTAGGAACCAAAGCTTTGTGCTGGAGGGAAAACAACTGTAGGATTTGAGTATTTTCACATAGTATCTACGCACATTCTTCCCCAAGTATGGTAGACCTCCAAGCCCAGAGCAAATTCCAGCAGCTTGGGGGATACACATTTTTGATGATTGAGTATTTGAAAAATGTTTGTTACATTTTTATTTTGCTTGGGAAGGGGCCTTGGAAGCATATGCATGGAAGTCAAAGGACAACTTGGAGAACTTCTCTCCTTCCATCATGTGCTCCCCAGGGGTTGGATTCAGATCACCAGGCTTGGTGCAGATGCCCTTACCCACTGGACCTTCTTATCTGCCCTTGATGACAAGGTACTTTGTCAAGTCTGCAGCAAGTAACTAATACAGAATTCAAGTCCATAGCTGGTAGTAAGTAGGATGGAGAGATGGCTCAGTGGTTAAGAGCACTTTTTGCTCTTGCAGAGGACCTGGGTTCAGTTTCTAACACCTATATGGTAGCTCACAAACTACCCGTTAACTTCAGTTCCATGGGATCTGATGCTTTCTTCTGGCCTCTGCAGATATCAGGCATATACATAGTGTACATACAGATAAGCAGGCAGCACACTTAGGCATATAAAATAAAAGAAAATAAATTTTTAAAAAGAACCGAGGGTGAAAACAAACAACCTAGTAGATGGCACACCGCCCTTAACAGTGCAACAAACAAACAACAAACAAACAAAAAACCAACCAAAACCAACACACACATACATTTCAAAAACTTACATCTCCAGCATATATTCACCTGTATATAATTATTTTCTTCCTAAGGGCTAAAGTTGAAAGAGAACCTCTACAAGAAATACAGTAATAATCCAGGGACTAGATCTTTTATAAATACATGGAAGAGTTAGGGTGTTACCTGAACACCAGTCATGTTTAAAGTGTTAGAGATTATGCAAGCGAATACATCCTGCATCTATTACCAGAATGAAGCAGAGCATGGTTCTTATTGACTTTTCAGTAATTGTGCTGTTCTGTGCAGGAGGCTAACATCTCTTAGAAGTGGGAAATACATTGGTTTACATATAGCTCTTACATATAGCTCATAGCTGTGTTTTTTATCTTGCTCAGGGTTTCCATTGTGTATGCTTTTATATGCATCTGGCTTTTAAGTGGTTAGGGAAATCTGATGTAAGTACTAAAGTGTCTACAGGATCGACCAGCACTTAATGCATGGCCAGATGCATTTAGCATCCCCGGGAACATCCAGTAGCTGGGGAGCGTGCTTTATACAGGTCACTGAATATTCTTCAGAGCTGAGAGTCACTCTTAAAGTACTTCTCAGCTTGCTTGTCTAAGTCAGTAAGTACACTGCACTGGAGAATGGCTAGGCAATCAACAAAGCAAAGCTGACGAGTTGCTGTGGTGTCGCATGTCTGTTTTTCTTGCTGTGTTAGTAGTTTTGCCAAGAAAGCATAAGTTACCCTTTTGTGAGAATTATTAATTCTGGATTCTTTTTTAATGAGGTGGATGTTACTCACTTTATTCTTGCATTTCTGTTCCCATTCACATATCCAGTGTCGCCTTTTAAAAACCAGTGTCCCTTGGGACCAGCAAGAGGGCTCAGTGGATAAAAACGCTTGTTGCACAAACACGACAACCTCAATTCCGACCCTGGAACCTTTGGTGGGAGGAGAGAGAGCGCCACCCAAAAGCTATTCTGACCTGTACACATGCCATGGTACATGTGTGTCCTCTCAAACACCCCTCTTTCTCTCTCTCTCTCTCTCTTTTTCTCTCTCTCTCTCTCTCACACACACACGCACACACACACACACACACACACAGAGATACACGCACACACAAATTAGATATGTTTCAAAAACGTATCTTTAAGCCAGACTTTAACTTTTCTCCGTGTTTATAACATCTGTTGAGTGTTCGTTGAAATTCACAGAAACTAGTATTTTGTTACTTTACCAAAACACAGGTTAGTATCCAGGTCAGTGTATAGAGATTCTCAGGCAGCTCTGGACTGGCATTCTCTGACTGTCATCCAGAGAAGTATTAGAGAGACAGACTCTTGGGCCTCACTTGAGGCCTATTCACACCTGCATTTCAGTAAGCTAAAGTGATTCATGTACACATTGAAGTCTGAGAAGCATCGATCTGAACCCAACAGCCTCGTCCCTAGTGCTTGTTCCTCTAGCCTTGTGCATTAGGAAGTGTGCAGCAGTGGTCACAGGCGGAATCATGTTCAAGCTTCCAGGGAATATCTCAGGGCTCGTGTGACCACACTTGGAAGATAGTATTACTAACTTTCCTCCTGATGGTTCTGCCATGTTACCATTTATATCCTCATCTTGTCTTACCTAATGTAGTTTTATATCTTCAGCTCTCAGAGATTTGCTGTGTATTTCTGCAAATCTTAATACTGAGCTCATATGCAGACCTAATATCTCTATTTGGGCTTTTACAATGATAATACTCATCATGCCAAAAATAAAACAGAACGTTGTATATCAAACTCTGTCCTCTCCCCGCTCCTTCTTTGTAATCATTGTGTCTTCTCTATTAGGCCTAGTGAAATCTCATTCTCCAAGAGTCTTCTAAACACTTTTCCTCTATTCCTCTACAGTCATTTCATCCTCCTTTCCTTTATTATAGTCTTCTTTTACATCTTTTATATGAGATGGCAGCAGAATTCATGTTTCTAGTGCAACTCTTTCCACTATTTCTATTTCTAGTAATGCTTTCTGGGACTAAAATTTGTGGTTGGAATGCATTTTAAAAAAGTAAAATGTTATCTTAATTCACTAAGTTGAAAATAGTTATGCCATGGGCTGGAGAGATGGCTCAGTGGTTAAGAGCACTGGTTGGTCTTTTAGAGGACTGGGGTTCAATTCCCAGGACCCTCATAGCAGCTCACAACTGTAACAGTTCAGGGAATCCGGCATCCTCACACAAACATACGTGCAAGCAAACACTAGTGCACATAAAGTAAAAAATAGTTTATAAAAAAGAAAATAGTTATGATAATAAGCATACCATCTAATAGTTTGGTTAGAATATTAGGTTTAATGCTTCTGTGTTTTACAATTAATTTAATCATCATAAGTAATAATTAGCCTTTGACATACCTTAGCTCATTAGGAAACAAAAGTTCAGTGAAAACAGCCACTGTGGACCTGTTCTACAAAGTAGCCAGTCTCTTCACTTTGAAGTGCAGACAAAACAGTTGAATTGGGTCTGACAGCATAACATCAAATGAATAGTGCTCATTGATTTATCATTATTACCTTCTTGAGGCAGAGTCTTGCTGTGTAGCTCAAGCTGGAACTCATTGTGTAGCCCAGGCTGCCCCCAGCCTATAATTGCCTGTTTTACTCTTTTGAATTATAGGCATGAGCTACTGTGCCTGTAGCTCATCTGTAGGTTATTATTTCATGACATGCATTAGATTATACAAGTTTAAGCCTAACAAAAATTTTTTTTTGACCTGAGGAATATAACAGATCATATCGTCTGCATTGTAGAGGGATAGAAATTTGTGCAGCAGCTAAATGTTCTTTTTGTTTCTGCCAAGTTGTATGCAGAGCATACCTTTCAGCTTTTGATTTTTTGTTTAGAAACTTGAAGATCAGAAGCGTCCAAACTGGGACAGGATAAGGGTGCTAGCTGCCAAACTTGATTTTGTGAGTTCAATTCCTGAGCCCTGCATGGGTAAAGGAGAGAACTTTCTTCTGCATTCTCTAGCTGTCCCTGACCTCTATGTGGGGTCTCACACACATACAAACACACAGACGCATGTGCGCACATGCACACACACAAAGTAACACAGAATTTCTAAGTATCCAAATTATTTTTGTGTCTAGCTTGGAATGAGAGGTGAGGACTAGGGTTAAATGGCATTTAGCATCAGAGTAGGTGAAGTAGCTTTTACATAACAGAGTTTATTCCATAAAACAATCCAAAATGTTACAGTGTATGTGGTAGCTTGCTATACTAGATTGATGATGACATGTAGAATTGTGTACTTTAAAAGCTAAAGGAGCTTGCCAAGTTTGACTTGGTGCATTTTCTACTGTCTTTTTCATTAAAAGGCATGGCAAACATTTCGCCTTTCATGGCTCTGTGCACTGCAGCTCTATGGTATGGGGGGTGGATAATGGTGATAGCACAGTGGAAATGTACCATTTTACCATGGTGAAAGTACTACCCTCTTTGCTGTGGTAACTACACAACAATTTTAACAAATTTACTGGCAGTTTCTGTTGAAGAGTAGCCATTTAAAGATACTCAAAATACCAGTCACTCAGGATCTGAATTACCAAATTACCATTACTGGCTCCACCATTAGTTTCTAGGGCTTTCCCTTTGTTTAGCATGTACAGGAGTTTCAACATTTATTCAAAGAGCTGTAGCCCTGATAATCCTACTGTACTCTCTGAAAAGGTGAAATTATTTGTGAAAAGTGAAAGCAAAAATACTTCAAAATGACTTCATGCTGACGTAATTGCGGAGGTAGTGACAAGTGTTATCTGCAAACACTTTGAGCTTTACTGTGTCTCCAACTGCCCATTCATCTCTGGGCTAAGCTTTTTTAGTGTCATAACAATCAACCCTTTGAGAAGTCCACTTGAGAGATTGTTTACCTTGTCCTTGAACTAATGGGGGCTCTCTGCAAGGAAACTAAATTTAGTATACCTTCTAATGTTTACTTTGAAATGTTACAAGTTAATGAAGAGAAAGTACCTCCTGTACTGTAGAATTTGAAATGAGAAAACGCAAAACATAAATAATGTGCATTAATAAGATGTGGGGGAAGAAGGCTACTGTCCAGTTCCTGTTACTATGCTTGTAGAGCATTTGTTTCTAAGTCTCATGGTAGGTGATCTTGGTAACTGTGATTAAATTCTGAAATGTTAAAATTTGTACATCTCACAAAATCTCTCTCAAATGTTTCTACACAAAATTCTTATTTTTCCTCTTCCTTTTAGAAAATGATAATCATTTCTTTTTTCCTACCAGGTAGCTTGTTTAGTATACTTGTTTGGCCACTAACAGGGATCATGTCTCTCCAGTAAGCTTTGTTCTTTGTACTAATATCTTTGCTATGAATCTTGAATTCAGAAGGATTTTTTTTTTTTTTTTTAATGTATGAAATCTTTTGCCTGCTGAGAGGCAGAATTGTTTTTTGTGCATGTTGATGTCTTAGTTAAGGTTTCTTTTGCTGAATAAAACACCATGGCCAAAAGCAATTTGAGGAAGAAAGGATTTACTTTAACTTTTATCTGTCAGGTCACACACTCCCATTACTGAGGGAAATCAGAGCGGGAGCTGACACAGCGGCCATAGAGGAGTGCTGCTCACTGGCTTGCTTAACCTGTCTTCTGTAGCTCTCAGAACCATCATCCAGGGGTGACACCTTTTACAGTGGGCTGGTCCCTCCCACATCAATCAACAATCAAGAAAATGCCCATAGGCTTTTACATAACAGAGTTCATGTTCCATAAAATAATCCAAAACATTACAGTGTATGTGGTAGTTTGCATTTTCTGCATTGAGGTTTCCGCCTCTCAGATGTGTTGAGTTGTCAGGAAACTAGCCAGCACAGTTGGTTTTGTCTTGATAGCTCAAGAAATTCTAGAAGACCCAGTCTTGTGGATCACCTGCTTCTGTAAATTTTTTGAATGTAAATATTTTGAATCTTAAAATAGGTTAATCCTGATGCCTTTTCAAAATTATAGTCATATTCATTACATACAAACATTAATTTGTGGTAGTGCTACTTCTATACATACTTACACTATGCTGGGAGTGTACTCCATAGCCCTGACTTTCCCCTTTTCTCTATGTTCTATTTCAGGTTCATTCATTCTCTCTCCAGCGTGTGTGGGCATGCACACAACTTTACATACACACACTCTCCCTCCCTCTCTCTCTAAAATATACAATTCTTCACCTTTATATGTCTAGTAAGTTATGTTTAACATATCTCTAATTCATGTACTTCTCAGAAAATTACAGTATTTTATTGTTTGTGACTAAGTAAGATTTTGTTGTGTATACATGCCACACTTTTAAAATCCTCTTTTGACAGGCTTCTGGGCTGATTCTTGGCTATTGTGAATATCACAATAAACAAGGCTACACAGGGCTGTAGTGATTTGAAAAGGGTCTACAGTCAAAGACAAAAGTTGTTGATATCAAATCCAAGGATAAATAGATGTCAGTGATTACACCTTTGATAAAATACTGACATTATAAACAATGACTTTATAGCAGTGGTGGGTTCAGTAGAGGTTAAATGAATATAATTTTCTAGCATCTGTTGGTTAATTGGCGAAGACCATGGGCAAGGAGGAGTTTAGGAAGATGTGTAGAAACTGAGGGGAGAATCTTAAAAACCCAGGAGCAGTTGTCCAGAAGCCTTAATGATGAAGTTCTCTTTTTACTGTGATTGCATGATTCTAAAATGCACATGTCTAATAACAATCATCCATTATAAACTATTGTTTCTCGATGCTGTTGTGACCTGCTTAAGAGATCCTCTTGCAGAGGTAAGCTGGGATGGTCTGGAAGGTAGTGTAAAACCTTACAAGTTGGTTCTTGTTCTTCACCCACTCTACTGCAGCTTAGTGTGTTTGGACTGATGCTTCTTCATTGATGTAGCCCTGTACTGGGATGCTTTGGGATAAGTGTAATGTTGGAAAAAGATACATTCTACTAGTGGTTTGGAGAGCAGTGGTGATTACTTTCTTAACATTCTGTCTCTCTACATTTTTAATGTTAAAAATAATTCTAGTGCACACTTAATTAAATGAAGAGAAAGATGTATATTTAGAGCCTTAATTGTTTTGTATAAAAATCAAATAGGACTTAATGCTATTTAAATGTTAGGTACAAGGCATTATTCCTGTTAAATTCTATTAGGAAGACATAGTTGTATATGAATATATTAATGAAGTTCCTCAAACACAACTGGCAAGTGCTGCTGTAATAGGCTATTTAATATCCCAGTGAAGTCTAGAGAAATGTTCATTGCTTGAGTTTTTCTGTTTTGTAATGTTTTCCCTTATGTTAAAATGCATTACTGATGCCTAGGAAGAATAGTGAACTAAAACAACAACAACAAAAAACTTTAACATTAGCATGGCCTACTTAGCCTTTCATATTTTTTTTTTCTTTTTTCTGCCAAGAAGCTCAGAAGCAAACATTTGGTTGTCCTCTGAGCTATACAAGTTGCTGAGCTTGCTTGCTGTCCACAGCACAAGCCAAGTATATTCAGGAAAGGCATCAAGGTAAATAGTGCACGGAGCATTTAGTAGTTTAGGGGCGTGGTTTGCGTATAGAGGCTGTGCATGCAGAATAACTGATGGGCCTGCTATTTATTAAAGGGAGCAAAAGGCAATTCTACACACAGGTGATTACAACAAAGTGGCTAGACATTTTAGCAGCATGTCTCTGAATCACTCGTCCACTCCATCTGAAGTCAAGTGAAAATTCTTAATGAAATGAACCAGGTTTTGTATTGACTTATTTATTATATATGAAACTATTGTGATTATTCCAACTAAAGTTTGAGTCACTTTAGTTAATTCTCAGTGGTAAAAATTGTGATAAAAAATTAATCTTTGAGTGTTTGATAATTTAAGATATTTGCTTAATCTTTTTTAGCGATAACTTTTATTCACTTCTGAGTTAAAGACAACTCATTATTAACATTCTATTTATAACTTTTCTCATCTTTGTACTATGGTTGCTAGTAATTTTTGTCTACAATATGGTTTGAGTAAAACATCAATCTTATAGAAGAGAAGGCATTTTACCTAGTTTTTAAAAATGTATTATCATTTTTTTATGGGTATGAGTGTTTTGCCTACATACATATCTGTGCACTGCCAGTGCGTCTGGTACATGTGGAGGCCAAAAGAAGGTATTGGATCCCCTTGAACTTGAGTTAAAGATGATTGTGAGCCCATGATGTGAGTGCCAGGAACTGAACTTGGGTTTTCTGCAAGAACAAGCAGTGTTCTTACCCTCTGAGCTGTTTGTCTATCCCCCACAACTGGTTTTTAAAGTAGAGGTGATGATGTATGGAACGAGGGAAGAGTTGAACGCCTTTTTTGGCAATAACAATAGCTTATTGGTTGAGATCTGTATAAGTTACAACTGAATAACCTTGTGATTCTTTTCCACAGTCTTATGTCACAAAGAAACTGATAAAGTCATGTAGAAATTTCGATTCATCGATAGGTTAGATATGACTTCTAGGTGCCAAAAAAAAAAAAGTTATATTCTAGAATACCCTTTTGTATGCATACTCCCCGGCGCAAACCAAATAAGATCCTGAGAAGTATATGTATTTGTATATGTGTGCATTTTCTATCTACCTTTATTATTTTTTCTAAGACAGTGCCTCACTTTGTGACCTTGGCTAGCTTTCAACTTGTTATCCTTGCTGACTTGTGCCTTAGCTACCCTAAATGCTGGGTACAGGTGTGTGCCATTGTGTCTGGCTTCTACCTTTACACACACACTTCATGACACTTAGGTTCTAGCCAGGTTTTGGTGTGTGTGTATGTGTGTTTTCCTACTGCAAAATGCATAGCACTTCTTATATCTCCAATGAGACATAGCCTCACAGTTAAGTTTTTCTTACTAAGTTTACTCAGTGGTCATGGTCGTGTAGTATTTAAACTGTATTTTTTAGAGTGACATATAGTTTTAATCATTTATGCACAATACTATTGCATTGTTTTCTCGATCCTCATATCTATCTCAGTTGAACCATGCATTGAATTCTCTCTTGTTTTCTGTGTGGTTCTTCATATCCATTAAAAGAGACTATGAACATTCTCAACTGTTATCTTTGCTTTCAATGGAATACAATGGTATAAATAATTTCTATCTTCTAACCTTATTTACAAAATTAAAGAAAAAAAATCTACACTTTAAATTGTAACGTAACAGCTAAAAATGTGTTAAGATTTCTGAACTTAAGAAAAGCGAAACCAGATAATAATAGAGCATTACTTAAGTCAGGAATTTTAGATTCCTGATGACGATGTAAGTAGAATGGTGTCTGGGTTAGATATCACAGAAACCAAGTCCAGCCTGCCTGAATTCTTCCCTAAACATGTGTGTTGACGGAATCAAATAAGACAGTTCCAACAACTGTTATGCAGAATTCTGCCTTATTAATTTTCTTTTCACGACTCATGATCTTAAAACAAAATAATGTATGACATATTAAAAGCCATATCCTATCAGTTAATAGCTCATATTGGGAATTTCATAATTACAGTGTGTCTGGCATTTCAACAGAAATGAAGGGTGATTGTTTATGCTATGTTTTGACCAAACGTGCACTGTAATATTCTGAAATAGAATTGCTGGCGAAGTCACTTTTGAAACCTTTGTTTAGTTCATCTACTCCAGTGTCACTGTCTGGAGGCTTCATTCGGATCTTAAGTGGACTTGTCAGCAGCAAGGAGCCTTTAGTAAAGTGTGTGAGTGTCTTACATCCTTAAGAGTGAGGGGGCCAGAGCTGAGTAGTAGAGCTACATGTGCACAAGGTCCTGGGCGCTGTCTCAGGTATCACGTAGTAGTCACGGTTGTGTGTCAGGTAGGTGAACCTATTAGGAAGCAATGCAGGTAGAATTTAATCTTTGGGCATAATGACTTTATATTCTATTTTATAGCTTAATAAGGCTGGACAAGTCCTATTATAGAAAATGCCCTTTTCAGCTAACGTGTAAAAACTTTAAACCTGGGAAAGAATTGTCTTGCTCCCTAAATATCACTGCTGTCCCCGATGGGCATCATGGGTACCCATCCTCATCCCTGTCAAGCATTCAGTACAGCAGGTGTGCTCCTTGGGAAGTAGTCAGAAGAAAGGTCAGCGGACTCAAATTAGCTGCAGTCTCAGACATGGGAATGCGAGATTCAGTGTCCTCATCATTCTTCTAGACTACTGTTCCATAGTCAGCACACAGCATCACAGAGATGCACTTTATTTTCAACAGGTGCCATGGATATATACACATAAAGCATTTTTGATGTCTGCTTTATTTGTAATACCAATCTTTTTCTATCACTATAGTAATAGCAGACAACTCAAATTTTAGTGTTGTTTTTTCATATTGTATATACAGTACTCTGTAGATCTGCTGTCATCTCTTTTATGCCTTCTATACTGTGAGAACAAGCTGATAGAAAAACTATGATGGCAGTCTTACAGTTTATGTTTGGAAGTAACACGCAGTGTATCTGCTGGTAAAAGCAGGGTAAGTGAAAGTAAGACGTTTCCTCTTTCCATAGGAATTGACCCAGTAGAGCAAATGTTCAGATGTTAACACAGCTTACACATGGTAATGAACATTTCCATCTCCCATCGCACCCTCCACTGCACCTGCCTTTCCTGTTTGTGCTGGAGAAATAGGTTGGGTTTTTCATTTGTTTGTTGTTTTTTATGTGACTTGGTTTTCTTGTTAATTACTGTTGATTTAGAACGGGAAATAGGAAGGAACATTAAAGTCAGTAATTCCATTCATACACATACTGGTATCCTGTTGTAGTTACTACAAAAATGGGTTGATAGAAAATTTTTTAAAAGTCTCTTTTTTTATAGAGTGACTTTATGATGATTTAGGAAAGAGAAATTTTGGAAAGCACAGTGTTTATATCTCATGATCAGTATGTCATAAGCACACTAAAACTAGGCCTCTGTTAGGGTTTCTATTGCTGTGTTAAAATACCAGGACCAAAAGCAATGTGGGGAGGAAAAGGTTTATTTCAGCTTTACAGATTTGGAACAATCCATCACTGAGGGAAGTCAGGGCAGGAATTCAAGCAGGGTTTTCTCATCCTCAGTGACTCTAGCTTGTGCCAGGTTGGCAAAGGACCAGCCAATGTGCTCTGGTGTTGTGTCCATTGGCTGTGAATCCGGAATGTGTTGAAATGCGACTTTACCTCCTCTGTCCTAGGCACATTCTTGCTTTATAAGCTTGCACCAGTCTTCCTGCCTCTGCTTCTCAAGAGTTGATATTACAAGCATGAACTACCATACTGTGCATAAAATTAAAAGCTTTTGAAGATGTCTTATTTACTTAAAATGCAGTGAAAACATAAAAATATAGCAGACATAAACATTTTTTTTTTTACTTTGGTAAAGGAATATACAGTGTACATATTATTTTTCTCCTGTGTATTTGGTTTGCTTTTTTTTTTATGTTGTTCTTCACAAGTTGATCTACTTTCTGTAGTTAATATTGTAGAAATGTTGAGCTACTGTGAACTGAGTTCACGGTATTGTGTGCGTATAGAACCCTTATCTTCTCCCTCTTCCTGATTGATGTGGGGTGTATTTATATTATATTAATTAAGCATTTGTTCTTACTATTTGTAAAAAGATGGTACTCTAATTTCAGTGGGTGCATATATGAGCCATGCAGACTTAATGACTAACTGCTTAGAATCCAAACCACTATTCCTTAGAAATTATTGAGGATAACTATAGACATATTTTTTCCAATTGAATTTTTTAAATTAATTACAGTTTATTCACTTTGAATCCCACTTGTAGCTTCCTCCCTCCTTCTCTCCCAAGCCCACCTTCCCTCCCAAACCCACCTTCCCTCTCTCTGCCCCAACAATATCCCTTAGCGAGTCCACTGATATGAGAGTTCTTCTGATCCCAGTCTATCAAGTTTCATCAGGAGTGGCTGCATTGTCTTCCTCTGTGCCCTGGTAAGGCTGCACCCCCGCTAAGGGGGAGGTGATCAAAGAGCAGGCCAATCAGTTCATGTCAGAGACAGACCCTGTTCCCATTACTTGGGAACTCACTTGGACATCTAACTACCATGGGCTACATCTGTGCAAGGGTTCTAGGTTATCTCCATGAATGATCTTTGGTTGGGGTATCAGTCTCAGAAAAGACTCCTGTGCCAGATTTTTTGGTTCTATTGCTCTCCTTGTGGAGCTCCTGTCCTTTCCAGGTCTTACTATTTCCCACTTCTTTCATAAAATTCCCTGCACTCTGCCCAAAGTTTGCCTATAGACCTCAGCATCTGCTTTGATGCCCTGCAGGGTAGAGACTTTCAGAGGCCTTCTGTGGTAGGCTCCTGTCCTGTTCCCTGATTTCTCCCTCTTCTAATGTCCATCTTCTTTGTCTTTCTGAATGAGGATTGAACATCTTACCCAGAGTCCTTCTTGATTAGTTTCTGAAGGTATACAGATTTTAGTATGTTTATTCTTTATTATATGTCTAATATCCACTTATGAGTGAGTATACACCCTGTGTGTCTTTCTGTTTCTGGGATACCTCACTCAGGATGATCTTTTCCATTTCCCACCATTTGCCTGCAAATTTCATGATTTCCTTGTTTTTAATTGCTGAGTAGTATTCCATTGTGTAAATGTACCACAATTTCTGTATCCATTCCTCAACTGAGAGACATCTGGGTTCTTTCCAACTTCTGACTATTACAAATAAAGCTGCTATAAACATGGTTGAGCAAATGTCCTTTTTGTATACTTGAGCATCTTTTGGATATATGCCTAGGAGTGGTATAGCTGGATCATGAGGTACCACTATTCCTAATTGTCTGAGAAAGCGCCAGTTAGATTTCCAAAGTGGTTGTACAAGTTTACATTCCCACCAACAGTGGAGGAGGGTTCTCCTTTCTCCACAACCACTCCAGCATGTGTTGTCACTTGAGTTTTTGATCTTAGCCATTCTGATGCATGTAAGGAGAAATCTCAGGGTTGTTTTGATTTGCTTTTCCCTGATGAGGAAGGACTTTGAGCATTTCTTTAAGTGTTTCTCTGCCATTTGATATTCCTCTATTAAAAACTGTTTAGCTCTGTACCCCATTTTTTTTATTGGGTTACTTGATTTGTTGCTGTTTAACTTCTTAAGTTCTTTATATATTCTGGATATACGAAAATCCATCAATGTGGTCCACCATATAAACAAACTGAAAGAAAAAAACCACACGATAATCTACTTAGATGCTGAAAAAGCATTTGATAAAATCCAATACCCATTCATGTTTAAAGTCTTGGAGAGGTCAGGGATACAAGGCACATACCTAAACATAGTAAAGGAAATATACAGCAAGCCTATAGCTAACATCAAACTCAATGGAGAGAAATTTAAATCAATCCCACTGAAATCAGGAACAAGGCAAAGCTGCCCACTCTCTCCATATCTCTTCAACATAGTTCTGGAAGTCCTTGCTAGAGCAATAAGACAATTGAAGGAGATCAAGGGGATACAAATTGGAAAGGAAGAAGTCAAGGCATCACTATTTGCAGATGATAGGATAGTATACAGGAGTGACCCCAAAAATTCTACCAGGGAACTCCCACAGCTGATAAACACCTTCAGCAATGTGGCTGGATACAAAATTAACTAAAAAAAAAAAAAAAATCAGCAGCTCTCCTGTATACAAAAGACAAAAGGCATGAGAAGGAAATTAGGGAAACGACATCCTTTACAGTAGCCACAAAGGACATAAAGTAACTTGGTGTGGCCCTAACCAACCAAGTCAAAGACTTGTATGAAAAAAAAAATTCCAGTCTCTGAAGAAAGAAATCGAACAAGATATCAGAAGATGGAACGATCTTTCATGCTCATGGATTGGCAAGATTAACATAGAAAACATGGCCATCTTACCAAAAACAATCTACAGATTCAATACAATTCCCATCAAATTACCAACACAATTCTTTACAGACCTTGAAAGAAAAATTCTCAAGTTCATATGGAATAACAAGAAACCCAGAATTGCTAAAACAATTCTCTACAATAAAAGATCTTCTGGAGGTATCTCCATCCCTGATGTCAAGCTGTACTATAAAGTAAAAACTACATGGTACTGGCATAGAAACTGACTGGTGGATCAATGGAATCGAATAGAAGACCCTGCAATAAACTCACACACTTATGGATACCTGATTTTTGACAAAGATACCAAAACCATACAATGGAAAAAAGATAGCATCTTCAACAAATGGTGCTGGTCTAACTGGATGTCTACATGTAGAAAAATGCAAATAGATCCATACTTATAACCCTGCACAAAACTAAAGTCCAAGTGGATCAAAGGCCTCAGTATAAAAACAGACACACTAAACCTGTTAGAAGAAAAAGTGGGGAAGAGCCTAGAACTCATTGGCACAGGAGACAACTTCCTGAACAGAACACCAACAGCACAGGTTCTAAAATCAACAATCAATAATTGGGACTTCATGAAAATGAAAAGTTTCTATAAAGCAAAGGACACTGTTGTCAGAACAAAACAACAGCCTACAGATTGGGAAAGGATCTTCACCAACCCTATAGACACATTTTTAAAGTACACTTTATACTGCATCTCAGTATATTTAGGGGTCTGCTTTACTTATGAATTGTGGATTTTAGCTCCAGCACTAGAATAGTTCTCTGTATTTTCTGGATCATGTTCCCTTGTCTAGTTTGGATATCCTGAGCTTATTTTTAATTTGTAGGATTATTTTTCAATTTTATGTGGTCTACCTTTATTTGGTTTAAAAGCAATTGGCTGTTTTTGGAAGGTAGACTCTTTCAAAAGTGTTTTATATAAAACTTCATTCATTGAACATATGCTTCTTGTGATGTTTTGGTTCATAGATTGTTCCTACCTTTGAAAAGTTGGGTCTCCTGAGAGTTTCAGATACTAACCACACACCGAAAGTGTTACAATGGAAGTTTGTGGTGGTTTTATATATTATTAATCCAGGTTCCATTTCAGCTATAAACTTTTAGAATTTGACGACATTATTTATCACCTCACACCTCAGCATGCACTGCTCAAAACTACCTCATTAAAAGTGTGGCAGCTTAGGTCTGAGACAGTGGTACCACATACCAGTCCATTTGTCTCCATATTGTAAAGGAAAGTACTTCTCTCTGCACAGATGAATGCGATTGTTGTGTTCAAACTGCCTTGCTCGCTTGTCCATCTCTCATTGAGACAGAAAATCCTACTCATTCTTCTTGTCTTTCAGGCAGTTTCCTCAGCTTAGAAGGAAAAAAAGGTCTGAAAATAATTGGAGTATGTTGACAACGAAGTTGGAAACATCAGGGAACAGGGACTGTCTCTGATACAAACTCAGTGGTAGCTCTATGATCACCTCCCCCTGGGTGGGTGCAGCCTTACCAGGCCACAGAGGAAGACAGTGCATCCAGTCCTGATGAGACCTGTTAGGCTAGGGTCAGAGGGAAGGGGAAGAGGACAGTGGATTAGGGGAAGGGCATGGGAGGAGAAGAGGGAGGAAGGATGGGGTTGGGAGGGGGCTACAGTTGGGATACAAATGAATAAATTGTAATTAATAAAAAAATAAAAATTTTTAAAACTCCATGTTTTATAAAGTATATAATTATTAGGCATTTTTGTTGGTATTTCAGTTAAAATGACACAAACACCTTTCACATGTTTTGATTGAATAATAAATGCTGGTTCTGTTCCAGGGTTGTTGACACAGACTTGTTTGCCTGATGCACTCGGTCTTCTTGCTGTAACTGAAGTCCTCCATTCCAGCCTGATTTGAATCATTGCAGAACAGCATCAGTTAATCCAAACTACTTGTGAAAATCAGTTTATTCAGTTTGGTATAGTAAATGTGCAAAGAACAACTTGCAGAGAAAAGGAAGTGTACATCACAATAATATATTAACAGCAAGACAAAGGTGAAGAGAAGCACCGAAGTGTATATACTACGTAAAACAGTCATTGTAGATACCTTTCAGACAACACAAAAGATGTCTAGAATTGTATAAATGGATTTTTCATTAAGTATTATAAGCTGTAATTTTAACTATGCTACCTAGAATTATAAGTATGTCATTAGTAAATAGTTGCTATCTAATGACTTTAGAGATTGTAGATTCTAGAATTTGAAATTACGGATTGATATGAGATGGTCTAAAGAATGACAGAATGATAAACTTTCCTTGTTTGATCCTCTTCTGTATCCGGTATTCTCTTAACTAGTTTTTGTGGGAAGTTTGGTATGGAAAATGCATTCATATTTTATATAAGATAATTAAATATTAGATAAATTTAATGCCAGTTCAACTAGAACATAATTGACTGGTAAGCTGTACATTACTTATTGTGCAAGAAACAGGAAACTGTATAAAAACTTTGTATGATACCAAGATGGTTAATATTATTGGCTTCAAAATAATAGAGTTTAAAGGTTACATTTGAAATTAGGAGAATGTAAGACTGAGCAGTGGTGATGTACTCCTTTAATCTTAGCACTTGGGAGGCAGCACAGGTGGATCTCTTTGAGTTTGAGGCCAGGACAGCCAAGGCTTCACAGAGAAACCCTGTCTCAAAAACAAAACAACAAAACAAGAGAGAGAGAAATTAGTAGTATATAAAAAAGTTTATCATAGAATTTTATTTTCTAATTTATTGTATTTGTGTGGGTGTGTGCACATGTACAAATATGTGTCATGGCTTGCATGTGGAGCTCAGAGAACAACTTTTTGGCACTTTGTGCTCTCCTTTCACTCTGGATTATGGGGGTCAAACTCAGGTCCCCGGGCTTGTACTGCCTTTTCATGTTGCATCAGCTTGATAGCCCTAATTGCATTTCTTCATAAGCTACTTCTGGCTTTCTAACTTACAATGCATGTTTGTATGCATCATCCCATCTAAGAAATAAGTCCTAGTGCCCTGCACCACCCATACTGACAGCTCTTTTATAGGCTGTTTGTCTTTTCCAAGCCTAATCCATAGGTATCTCCCCAACACAGATCATACTAACTTTATATGTTTCTTGCTCTCTAAGCATAAGATCTGCCTCTGCACCAGTTTTAAGTACTTAGAGTTATATGCTGTAAAGATATAGAAATTTCTAACTTTGCATGACTGTTGAAAGATCATTAATATCTAATATTGATTTATATTTTAGTAAAGCAGCAGTTACTCCCTAATCAGCTATAAACACAGACAACCACACAAAGAAAGTAGGATTTATTTAATTGTCCCAGAACACAATGCTGCCTAATAATTATTCCATCCTAAACTTCCAAGCTAGTATATAACTTCCTCCCATTCAGATTTCCTATATTATACTTGCTTTTTAATCATATCCTATGTCTGGTTCATTTCTCATGATGTTTTTTGGTCCTTTCTTCATGGAGCCATCCTCACTTCCTCTTCTTTCTACTTTCCTACATCCACTGACCTAGAATGCCCCACTGTGTTCTCTGTATTGCTCAGCATTAGCTGCTTGGCTTTTATTGGCAATACATAGAACAAATGGTGGCATGTTTATACAAACTTGAGACAGGAGATACTTAGAATAAACATAACAATGCAATGTCTGGACTGGAACCAGATAGTGAGGTAGAGAATCAGCATTTGAATGAACAAGGGTAAACTATATACAGGCTACAAGAACATTATGCCAACACGTGACTGAAACACTGTCCTCGATGACTATAATAACTCGCTATTTACTCCTTCCGCCTGCCTCTGGCACCCCCAACTCTACACCCTCTGTCTAAGAGCTGAGATATCTATTTTAGATTTTCCGTGTAATTGGGATTATGCTGCATTTATCTTTCTCTCTGTGTTGTATTTAGTGTAATGGTATCCAATTCTATCCATGTTATCTCAAATGACAGGTATCTTAGTATTATTCTGTATGGTAGATCACATTTTCTTTATCCATTTGTCAGTTGGTGAACATTTTAAAGGCTTCAGTGTTTTGGCTATTATGAGTGCTGCTGTAATGAACTTGGAAGTACAGATAACTTTTTTCTAAGCCATATGGGAAATATATGTGTCATTTTTTTCAAAGAACCTCCATACTGGTTTTTATTTTATTTTATTTTATTTTTCACAATTTATTCATTATATATATCCTGATTGAAGCCTCCTCCCTCCCTCCCTCTTTTCCCATCCCCTTCCCCTAGTCCACTGAAAGGGGCAGTTCTCCACTATTGCCATCTGCACATAGCTTGTTAAGTCTCATCTGGACTGCCTGGATCTTCTTCCTCCATGGCATGGCGAGGTGAGTGATCAAAGAACAGTCAACCAAGTTCATAATAGAATCAGCCCCTACTCCCCTCACTCGAGGATCCACTATGTTCATAGCAGCTTTATTCGTAAAAATCTGGAAACAACCCAGATGTCCCTCAACAGAGGAATGGATACAGAAATTTTGGTACATCTAAACATGCACTACTACTCAGCTATTAAAAACAAGGAAAATCATGAAATTTGCAGGCAAATGGATGGAACTGGAAGAGATCATCCTGAGTGAGGTAACCCATAAAGACAGGCTTGGTATACACTCACTTATAAGCGGATATTAGCTGTATAATATAGGATAGTTATCTACAGACCTAAAGGAGCTAAACACTAGGGAGGACCCTAGGGAGGATGCTTAAATCTCCTCCATACTATTTTTTTTATAGTGGTGTAAAGTGAAGTTTTTATTTTATCACAACAATCCTTGGCCTTTTGCTTACCTAGAATACCATTGCATCTTATTTTGACTTGGTAATTCTAATAAAGTTGTTTTACTGCATATACTGATGTTCAGACTCGTGTTTCTGGTCGGGAAGGATCAAGATCTATCCACTGTTTCACTCTTAGGGATTTTATACTGACACTGCAAACAGTGAGCATTAACAAAGTACCTATTCTGAGTCAGGCTCCAGACCAAAAAAGACAAGTAGACGTGTGGTGTCTATAAGGACCACTGTGGTTATATAAATAGCCAGTACAGGTACTATGCCTTCTTTTACCCTCTAAATGGGACACATTGTTACTTAAATTCCTAGAGAAAGGATGTCTTCCAAGAGATGTAAAAGAGCTCTTTTTTTTGGAGTGCCAGTTTATAAATAATGACATGGAGACTTTTTATTAATTATAGAAACTTGCCTTTGCTTCAGCTTGTTCCCCAACTAATTCTTAAATTAACCTGTTTATATTAACATATATTTTGCCACATGACTCGTTGCTTCTCAGTCTCTGTCCCACCATTGTTTCTTCCACAGTGTCTAGCTGACACCTCTTCCCTTGACTGACTGATTCTTTCCTAGAGTTTTTATCTCTGCCCAGAAGTCTCACCTTCCCTTCCTGCCTTTGCTGTAGGCCTGTCAGCTCTTTATTAAACCAGGAGGAAGGTGTTGTAGGGGGTGTTTACAAAATATGATGCATCCACGGGGTAACAATAGAGAGTCAGTCTGTACTCAGCTCCCTGCTGGTATAGCAGTCAACATTTGAATAATGTGAAGACAGTCTTTACACGGTGCCCAAAAAATCACCCCAATAGAGATGGGTCTAAAGCTTAGAAGGAAATCATGTATTTGTGTTTAACAAAAAAAATGGAAGAAATCTACCAAGGGTAAGGAAACAGGAACAAGAAAGTGAGAATAGTATGCATGTAAGATTACAAAAAGATGCATTTGGAGGCAGAGGCAGGTGGATCTCTTGAGTTTGAGGCCAAGTTCTAAGACAATCACGGCTACACAGAGAAACCCTGTCTCAAACAATAACAGAGATTTTTTTTTCTTTTTTTCTTTTTTTTTTTGGCGAAGGGAAGGAGTTTAGGCTTTGTCCTACGTCTTTGGTAGTTTATGGTGGGAGTTTGGGTTTGGTTTATTTTAAAATAGGATAAAGAAAAAATATGAAACAGCTGCTTTTTTAGTTCAAAGGAATCTTGGTCACTTTTATATAGAATGGCTAACATTTACTGTTTTTTGGTGAACCCAATGGAAAAGTCATATCAAAGATGAAAAAACTGTCACTGTGATTAAGCTAAGAATTGCTATCAAAATAGAAGCAGGAATTAGGAGAAGTTTATAAAGTACCTTATATAGACACTGGAAGTTGGAACCATTGGAGAATCATAGATATGCAAACAGCAAAGTGACAAGCAGAGCTCCTAAGACTTCTGAGATAGAAGCTTTAGAAAAACATCAGTTTCAATTGTTTGCTTCAATTTTTTTGTAAACCTTCAAAACAAAAGAAAGCAGAGAATGAAGTAAACTCTGAATTAACATTTGAACTAAGATGAATTGACCTACATTTCACTAGCTGCAGAAGCATTTATTTTATTGTATGTTGCCATGCCTGGCTCTGCTCACACCCCAAAAAATGCCTAGCAGTTTTTAACTCCCACACTAGCACAGCAGAGATAGCTGATAAGGCCAATTGCAGAAAGATTCCCCAGTAGTACAAAAAAAATTTTGAAACGTTTGCTACTCATTTCTAACTTAAAGACTGTTTTACTGTTAAAGTTTCATTTAACTAACTTTCACTCTTCCTAGAAAGCTGCCATTGAAAACCATGATACTGGGCTGGAGAGATGGCTCAGAGGTTGAGAGCACTGGCTGCTCTTCCAGAGGTCCTGAGTTCAGTTCCCAGCAACCACATGGTGGCTCACAACCATCTATAGTGATATCTGGTGCCCTCTTCTGGCATTCAGGGACACATGAAGGCAGGACACTGTAGACATAATAAATAAATAAATCTTAAAAAAAAAAAAAAAGAAAACCATGATACTACATAATGACAAAGAACCAGAAACACTTATTTTTCTCCTCTGCTGTAACCAGCTGTGCCATATTGAACAAAGTCCTAAACGTTTCCATGGTACACTTCCTCATCGATGAAGTAAGGGTGAAAACAATGCCCACCTTCTAAGGATGTTCAGGCTTTACAGAAAAAGTTTAGGGTAATCCTAGTGGTAGCCAAGTGAAACTAAAAAATGAACTGCTGTTTGCAAAGCCATGTTAGGATGTAGAAATAGTGGCATTTCTTCTGTTAGTTACTTTTCTGCTGCCATAATAAAATGCCACAACCAAAAGCATCTTAAGGAAGAAAGAGTTTATTTTAGCCTGTGATTCCTAAGGAATAGAGTCAGTAATAGTGGGGAAGGCATGGTGAGGCAGGACATGGTAGCAAGAAGCTAGGTAATTACATTTCATCTATGCCCAGGAAGCAGGGAGTCAGGCTAGGCTGTGAACCCTCAAGCCCCCCCTCAGTGGCATACTCCCTCCAGCGAGGCTTTACCTCTTTGAGGTTCTGTCACTTCCTCACAACAGTATTGCCAAGTGGGGACTAGTATTCAAATAACATCAGCCAGCCCTTGGGGGATATTTCTCATTCAAACCACTACACTTTTAAAACTTGTTTAGGCTTCCTTAGATTTGTTGCAAAAAATATACTATTAATAAACACAAAATTTTTCTGAACACACAGTAGATCCTGAGTCACCTTCATATGAAATCAGATTTCATTATCCATTTCATTATCCTTTCCTTCAGTCATCATTCACTTTTTGTCAAAAATTTGGCCCCAGCATTCTTAATCCTTAAAAGGCTTGATTGTAGAACCATATTATTTCTTTTCATTCTTCAATTTCTCATCAATAATAGAATTACAGCATTGCATATTGCTTCTTATGTAACAGGATTAGCATAGTCTAAATCTTAATAATATACTGAGTACCCTCTCCGGGTGAGTAGACAAGAGTTCTCTTTGTCCAGTAGGACTGCTGTCCAAAACCAGAGGTAGTTTGTTAAAATGTTAGATTCAGGGTGAAGATGTGTGCCTTGAGAAACTGGTGCTCTCGTGATTCTTCTTTTTCTGTGGTTTGGGAGGAAAGCATTCCTAGAAGGGAACTGTAGTAGCTGAGGAGGGCTAACCTGAACTCTGACTGAGTCACTTAAATCTGCACAGTAACGTGATCACCAGGGTGTGCCTTCTGTGTGCAGGCTTTCAGTCATAACTACTTGATTCCTCCCACCACGGTATTCTCTCTGAGGTTAGAGGCTGCCAGTAATGCTTCTCAGTGTTACGCATTTTCCCCTTAAGTTTGTTTAGGCTTATTTCCCCATCAGTGTTTCACCTTTTAGTTTCCCCTTGAATCTACATGCAGACTTCTTTGTTGCTGCCAGCATTCATTTTGTGAAATGACTGCTCAGAACATCTATATAGCATGCCTTTATTCAACAGTGCGTTTCTTAGCTATTTTTTCATGGGATTTTTTTTAGAAGGACACTTGAAAGAAATGAGCAGTACATCTAGTTTAAGTCATTGGAAGCATAATATTTAAACCTTTTGAAGACATTGTTTAATTTTATATATAATTGCACATATGAAAAAGTTCTGAGCTTTCTTTGGGGAACTCCATACTGACATTAAGGGTATATCTTCTCAATTTTGGTTATAAAGATACTTGAATGTCTATAAAAATTGATTTTTTTTTCCTTTTGCCTTGGGCTCTTGCAAGCTTCACGCTTAATAGCAAATATGTTGACTTTTAAGATAGTTACATTCTTTTTCCCAGTTCACTTTTCTTTTTTATTACTCTCATTGCAAATATTTTTTAGAAATAAGCTCTTTGGAAAGAAAGGGCAGTGGAAAAGCTCTGAGTATCTAAAAGGAGAGGAGGCAGAGACTCTAGTTGAGGAGCAGCCTAGGCATGGAGTAAGGATTTCTCCTCTGAGAACAAAAGCATACTGGAGCTGTGATCAAGAGGACATGAGAATAAGTTACATCTATATATCTGATTCTCTCAAACCTGGATGAGGAACAAAACTGAAAATGACATTACTAAAATCAGCCTCATACAGTAAATTTTTGGTATGCATTGAACTTTGGGGTTCTGTTTTCTCTTAAACTGCTAATGTAGTAAATTATACCAGAGGCTTTCCAATGAGTAAATCATTCCTATGGTAAACACCAATGCTAGGGTAAACTTTTCTTCATTTTGGCTTCTTATTAACATTTAATTTAATTTGCTAATATTTTACCAAATATTTGTACACTGTATTCAGTGAGATATATCTGCATTTATGTATCTTTCATTGTACTGTATGAATCTAGGTATTGATGTTGAAATATGGTATTATTCTGCTTAAAATAACCCCTTCTTATATGGTTTGTTTCTTTCAAAGCTAGGTGTGGTGAGTTCCACGTGTTAAATTGTCTGGATTGCCATTTTGGAGAAGAAATTGTTGTTCTGGCTGGCAGATTTGAACATCAGAATTATTTTTCAGTGGATTGTTTTTTTCATAGCTTTCTTTCTTTGAAGGGGATTGACATACAGAATATTTTCCTAGGAATGTGGTCATTTTGTATAATTTATTATATTTAAGATGTCTTCAGAGTCTGGAATTTAAGGGAGGTTGGCCTGGAGATGGCAAATTGCTCTTCAGCGTGGAAGGAAGTTTGATCTCTAGGCCAAAACTATCAAATTAAGAGCGTGAGGCACCAAGAAGAAAATTTGTCGGAAGTGCAGAAGGTCTCTCTGCTTAGTTAGGCCACTGTCAGTTTTCCGTTGCACTGTTGTGAGGGTTGCGTCAGCATGCGCAACAAGTGTGGGAGCGGAAATGAGGAGCTGGGTAGCTCTCATGACTCCAGAAGAGCAGCCGTGTTAAAGGTGTTGATGACCAATCTGTGCAGTAGCTAGAGGTAAGAAATGTACTAGCACCTGTCTCGCTGTTGTGAACGATTCCCAGACAGGAGCAACTTAGGAGAAAGTGGAGCCATTTGACTCAGCGTGCTGTTGGAGGGTGTTCTGGCAGTGGCTTGCTGCTCAAAGCAGGAAGAGGAGTGCTGAGCTGAGCTTCCTCCTCGCTTCTCTTTCCACCCCATCCCAGGACCCGGCAGGATGGGTACCTCCACTCACAGCACAACAGACCGTAGGCATCCTCTGTGGCACACCTATACATGCCCAGAGTCGGGCTGAGAGACCAAAAAAATAAGGTAGCAGCGATTGTTAACACTATGTAGAGTAGGCGCGGTATAGCAGTAAGTTCCCTGAGGGGAGAGCTACCTGGCAAACTGCGTTCTTTCCCCACCCACTAGAGATACAGTTGCTAGGAAACTGGGCCCTCCCCCTAGGGAGAGACACCTGGTCATCAATGTTCTGGGAACCTTCCTATAGCCAATCGATTCAAAATGTAACACCTTGACCAATAGATGCTTGCCAGGCAGGAATTGCCCCTGCCTTGGGCATGCTGGGATGGACCAGAATCTATAAATCACCCCACTAACCTGGGCGCGGGGCGCTCAGCTCCCACTGCTTCGGCGGTGGGGCTGTGTAGGCCCAAGCTGCAGCTTGTAATTTACAATAAAGAGACCCTCATGTGTTTTGCAACAGAGTCGATTCCTGGAGATCTTTTGGGGACTCGCGAACTGGGTATAACAGGGCCTGCAATG
This sequence comes from Meriones unguiculatus, assembly GCF_030254825.1. Taxonomy (NCBI): domain Eukaryota; kingdom Metazoa; phylum Chordata; class Mammalia; order Rodentia; family Muridae; genus Meriones; species Meriones unguiculatus. The sequence goes on from NC_083358.1 coordinate 61,912,774, forward strand.
GGAAAACCACCACAGGGAGCGTGGCTTCCTGCTTTTGTGACAACTGTGTTCATTCACCTGGTTTAAAATAAGTTTCAGAGGGGAACAAGACTGCAGGCAGAATCTTTAACCTTAGGGTATTTAATCAACAAAGGTGCCTTAAATATGATTTCCTTTATCGTAAAGTCAGGGAAACAAAGGCCCAAGCATAATTTTAGCCAAGGTTTTCCCATACTTGATTAAAGTGTTTATTTTCAATCTCTCAAGATGAAGTGGTTAGGTTTTCATAATTGTAGCTGAGTCTGCCACTCATCAGTTCATCACCTGTCATCTTACTAATCTTTCATTTTCCGCTTTAGGAAATAGAAATGTCGTTTCTTTACAACAGAAGTTTTATCAATTGAGGATTCTAGAATAGTGTCACTGAAGGAGTGAGGAAGAGACCTTCCTTCCTGCTTTGAGGGTGCCTCTGCCTCTCAGTAGTTAGCAGCACTCATCCTACATTAGCTTCCTCTGCACCCAGCGTTCCCCTCTCCAGACAGCAGGCCATTTTGTAGCAGAATGCCTCTACTCCCAGGACATCTAACAAAGGTATCTGGCTCCTACAGTGCTTCTGGATGGTTTTACGATGAAGTAGAGTGGTTCTTTGCACAGCTTTCATTATACCATAGAAAATAGGTTTCTAGGAAATTTTGCTAGCACAGGACCACAGCAACTCTGGTGTCATCCAAAAAGTTCTATGTTACCTTCTGGGGAGGTGTGAAGGCATCTTTGCTTACTCTAGATAGGGAACCAGTGACAAACTAAAGGATCCCACCAAAGCTCAGCTTGATGAGTTTTATTGATGTTACATAGAAGAATATGTAAGGGGTTGTTTTTAGAAGCATAAATTACTCAACGATAGCTTACATCATCAAAGCCCACCCCATCATGGGTGACAGCTCATGAAAGCTAGAAACCTAGAGAGTGGTATACAATTTTCAGGCTGCTGAACAGGATGGTGAGTGTCTCTTACAGGCAGTCCAGTCTGAGCCTCTTCCTGATACATCTTCTTGTAGACAGCTTGCTGCTCCTAGGCAGCTCAGCTTGTTTGAAACCTTGTCTTAGAGTAACTTAACTGTCAGTAGTCCTTACTGTCTTTGTTTGCTTGGGAGGGATGGGCCTAGTGAGTCTCTTCAGTTTCAGAGACTGCCTGAAGCCTTTTGAGTTTATCACCTGAGCTTAAAGAGCCTCCCTGCAGGGTGGGATCAGCATCCTTCCTTCCAGTTTCCAGATCTTATTGGAGGACCCTGGAGAAAACTGCTGCACAGCACTGTAGTAGTCTGGACCTTAGCCTGTGGGAGCTCTTTTAGTCCAGGGGGATGTGGCTGCTTATTCCCACTGTGTCTTTATTGTTTTTCAGAGTTCTTCTTTTTCAATAGCTAGTCTCTTTGTTACTTCAATGATCTGTCCAACTTAGAATTCTTTATCTGTTTAAATTGATGTATTGTGGTTCACAAACTATATGGAATTAGGCATATAAATCACCAATTGAGATTTTCTCTGAACAAGTGGGAGGTGGAGGAATATGTGCTTAGCATGTGTGAGGCCCTGGACGCTGGTTCCAGAACCAAAACTACAGATGTTTGGCACTTAACAGTGTGTGTCACAGAATACTAGTTTGATGAGTATTGCTTTTCAAAAGTAAGCGTAGAGCCTATGATTTTAAATGTGTGCATGAAGGATGTAATTTCGAATCATTAAAAAGGCCTCTGCTGGTATTTTATGGAACATGTTGCAAGTGTCCCTCCATTACCTTGAGTGTGTGACATGCATGAAGCCCTGGCTTCTATCTGTGTCGTGCCTGCCATAGATGCCTTCATATCACCTGCTGTCTCAGCTCTGCTCTGTCATGTCATGACTCGCCTTGGGAAGCTCCATTTTAATATTTTCTTTTCCTAACAAAAGCTGCAGCACATTAAAATGGAGGCATTTATATTCTGTGTCATATTACCATTGCTTTAGCTTACTAGATAGTATTGTGTTTCTAGTTGGTTGCAAGTGTTGATTTTTCCTTTTTCAGTTTGCAAAACTGTGTGACAGAAAATCTGTAGCTAAATATCACTTTATGATTTCCATCTGTTCTAGGACAATGGTGTTTATGGCATAGTCCAGATTGCAGTGTCATAGAAATATCCTATTATAGCAGATAGAATTTAAAATGATCATTGTGTGTTCTAATGAGAAAACATTTTTAAACAAGTGCTTCGCTTAATTTCAGAGTAGAAAAATTGTATACTCAACTTGATGACAGCATCTGTTCTTCAGAGTGTTTGTGCTGTCAACAGTGAGAACTTGCCTGACTTTAATAGAAACCCATCAGTTTGCTGTTCGTGTGGGAACTGATAATGGATATGTGGTAGACACAGAGAGAGTATTGTTAAAGTCTATGGGTATATCCTTAAGTTTTTGTTAGTGTAGACATGACCTTCCATTCTTTCTGGAGGAAGTAGGACTGGAGATGTTATTTTGGCTTATGACTATATAATTTTAACAAATTTCGTTGTGACAGAAGGTTCACATGTGCCAAATAAAAGGAGTTCCCATTATCACAAAGCACTCTGGTCATGTCTAATCTCATTGGCTCAAAACTGAAGGAAAGGGGGATGGGGCGGTGAAGACAAAAATCATTCTCCATAGAATGCTGTGTTGGGAGGTTGGGGTTCCTCTGTTACCGGTGTAAAGCATCTCACTCTTGTGTCAGCGTAGATGCTGTTATCTCTGTGGGAGGTAGGACAGTGGGGGGGGGAGGCACCTGCCACCAGCACCAAGCCTGAAACTCAGGTTTCCCTGGACCTACATGGAGGAGACAAACAGCTCCCAAAAGCCATCCCTTATCTATGTGTGTGCATACAAAATAAATATGTAAATTTTAAAGAAAGAGGAAAGGGATGCCCTGCTTGTTGTAGGGTGTCCAAGATCACACTGATTAGAAGCTAGGCTGTCATGCAGTGAGACAATCTATGGGAATGGTGGGACGAGCTGATGGACACAGGCGTCATACTATTCCTGTGAGGGATTAGAAGAGGAAAGCAGTGGATTGTTGCTGAGCATTTGTTTGTGCTTGAGTTCCAGGTCTCTGGCATAGTCATTGGGTCTTCTACTCCTGAGCTATAACCCCAAAGCCCAATAGATTGTCTTAGTTTGAGGAAATAATTGGCTGATTAGAATAAGTGGGAAATATAGATACTTGTTTTTAATTTTTCTTTGGATTTATTTCTGTGTATGAGTGTTTTGTCTGCATATATGTCTTGCCCTACGTGCCTGTCTCGTACCTGTGGCCGTGAGAAGAGGGTGTCCAGTTCCCTGGCCCTGGAGTAACAGATGGTTGTGAGCTGCTTTGTGGGTGCTGGAAACTGAACTCAAGTCCGCTGCAAGAACAGGTGTTCTTGACACTGAGCCATGTCTCTACACAAGTGTTTTTAAAGATAACTTTCCTTACATAAAAACTTACATTTAAAGTGTATGTCGATCCTTTATCTCTCATACTGTGAATTTTAGAGTTACCAACACAGTTTCTGTGATTAGAGAAAACAGGTATTCTCATTGTTTTAAGAGAGTATAGTTTCATGGAAATTGAGACTTCATTTTTGCTGTCATAAATTTACCATTTGAACAAAATTTCAAGTGTGGGGCTTAGTTTGTTGAAGTCAGAGCAGAGTGGACTTACAGAGAGTGAGCTATATTTGTGACTCAGAAGGTACTGTCTTTAAAAAGTAGAGCAAAAAGGGGCTGTATTCTTTTGGGCCAGCAGGTTACAGCTGTGGTTAGGAACAGGGTGTGCTTTTTTTCTTGTGACACTTAAAGTGTACAGGAGGATGCTTATGGTTCTGTGATGGTGATTGTATCCATGAATGCTTAGTGCAATGCTTACTTGACTATAGTTTAAATTTTTACATTTCTTAATTTTTTAACATTTAAGTTGTACAGAAGTTCAAGGAAAAACGCACTGACCAGACAAATTAATATGTACAGACTGGGATTGCGTTTTTGAGCTGCACCTTTTTCCAATAAAATAAAAAATAGAGTATTAGATAAATTTTGCTCTTAGTTAGACTGGGTGGATCAACATTGAAGCATTTTTGTTTTAACCTTGTGTAAGTAATCTTACCCCAGTCCTATGCCTAGCTGTGTTGTGTGATCAGAAGCATGAAGTGGTGTGAGTAAACAGGAGTGGGCAGGTCTTTTACAGATTTTCACATATCACTCAGTTGAGAAATAGTCACGACCTAATCCAAGTCCCCATCATCTTTTTTTATTGTTTATTATTATTAGTTACATTTTATTAACTCTGTATCCCAGCTGTATCCCGCTCCCTTATTCCCTCCCAATCCTACCCTTCCTCCCTCAGCTTCTCCCTGCCCCTTTCCAAGTCCACTGATTGGGGGGACCTCCTCCCCTTTCGTCTGACCCTGTTTTATCAGGTATCTTCATGGCTGGCTGCGAAGTCCTCCTCTGTGGCCTAGCAGGACTGCTCCTCCCTTGGGGGGTGGGGAGTCAAAGAGCCTGCCATTGAGTTCCTGTCAGAGATAGTCCCTGTTCCCCTTACTATGAGAAGCCAATTGGTTATTGAGCTACCACGAGCTTCGTCCGAGTAAAGGTTCTAGGTTATATCCATACATAGTCCTTGGTTGGAGAAACAGTTTCAGAAAAAACCCCTGTGCCCAGATATATTTGGTCCTTGTGGGGCTCCTATCCTTTCCCTGTCATACTAACTCCCCTTCTGCCGAAGTTTTGGTTATGAGTCTTAGTATCTGTTTTGAAACGCTGCTTGGTAGGGTCTTTCAGATGCCTTCTGCGGTAGACTCCCGTCATAAGTCCAATGCACATCTCATTTGTCTTTCTAAATGAGGATTGATCATCTTACCTCATGTCTGCTTTCTTGTTTATCTCCTTTAGGTGTATAGACTTCATTGTGTTTATCATATCTTGTAGGTCTATATAAGCGAGTATATACCATGTTTGTCTTTCTCCTTCTGGGATACTTCATTCAGAATGATCTTTTCTAGATCCCACCATTTGCCTGCAAATTTCATGATTTCCTCATTTTTGATTGCTGAGTAGTATTCCATTGTGTAAAAATACCACAATTTCTGTATCCATTCCTCCGTTGATGGACATCTGGGTTGTTTCCAGGTTCTGGCTATTATGAATAAAGCTGCTACAAACATGGTTGAGCAAATGTCCTGTTGTGTACTTGAGCAAATTTTGGGTATATACCTAGCAGTGGTATAGCTGGGTCTTGAGGAAGCGTTATTCCTAATTGTCTGAGTAAGCGCCAGATTGACTTCCAAAGTGGTTGTACCAGTTTATATTCCCACCAGCAGTGGAGGAGGGTTCCCCTTTCTCCACAGCCTCTCTAGCATGTGTTGTCACTTGAGTTTTTCATCTTGGCCATTCTCATGGGTGTAAGGTGAAATCTCAGGGTCATTTTGATTTGCATTTCCCTAATGGCTAATGAGGTTGAGCATTTCTTTCAGTGTTTGTCTGCCATTCGATATTCCTCTATCGAGAATTCTCCATTTAGCTCTGTTCCCCATTTTTTAATTGGATTACTTGGTTTGTTGCTTTTCAGCTTCTTTAGTTCTTTTTATATTCTGGATATCAGCCCTCTGTCATCTTTTACCATCATCTTTTACTATAGTGCGCCCCTCCCTGTTTTTCACTCTCATTTTTTTGCTTCACTTGCCACACACTAGCCATTTGTTTCTTTAAAACACATATTAGATGATGCTTCAAACTGTTCTGCTTTAAAATATGTGTTCTAGTTGGCTTTTTTTAGAGTCTTGTTGAATGGAAATACTTTAACCTTAAGTATTCTGTTTAACACATTCAGTATATTAGAAAATTAAAGAAAACATTACTATGTGAATCATGAGAATTTGTCTGGAAGCTCTTGCCACACAGCCACAGCTTTTAACAGTAAATGAAAATAATCATGGTTTTGTTTTTCATTGTTATGTGTATTATTCACCATTAATACCCACCCCTAGTCTGTGTGTTTGAATTTCTGCAGATGAGCTCTATATTATTTTACAGTTATGTTTAAATTTTGTTTTAATTTTAAACATGCTTATACTTTTTTTATCAGGGTCACCCAGTGCTTTGAGTAGTGCTGAAAGCACATCCCTAGAAATTGATAACTTGGCGAAATTTATCTATGAGGACCAAAATACTGAAAATGTCACAGAAAAAAAAATGCTTTTTAAAGCTTCTTAAATTTTTATTTTTTAAGGTGTGTGTGTGTGTGTGTGTGTGTGTGTGTGTGTGTGTGTTATGAACTTGAATATAGCGGAGCCAGTAGAGGCCAGAAAAGGATATTGGTCCCTGGAACTGGAGTTACTGGTTTTGTGCTGCCATGTAAGTTCTGGGAGCCGAAGCAGGGTCCTCAAGCAGTAAGTGCTCATAATTAAGGAACTATGTCTCCAGTCCTCAGAAAGTGCTAGTGACCAAGGCAACATTCTGACAAAAATGTGGCTTCAACTTCATTTGCTCTCATGCCTGTTTTACCTATACTTTATTCTTTTTCCTGTGGGAAAATTAGTGTTCTACACCAATTGATCATCTAAGATCTTGAGGAACAACTCTTTAATAAGGTGGAATACTGAACATAAGAAAGTGCCAGTTTGGGATGGGATAGGTTTAGAGGATGGTATTAGAAATAGTAAGTAGAGGTTTCTTCAGAAGAAGAAGCTGGAGCTCCAGGCAGTAAAGAAATATTCAGACATATGCAGCTGGGTAAAGACAAGTGGGGTGGCTTCAATGAGGATGGTCCCTACAGCTCATGTATTTGAATGTTTGGTTTCCAGTTGGTAGAACTGATTGGGAAGGACCAGGAAGTGTGTTCTGGTTGGAGGAAGTGTGTCACTGGGCATGGGCTTTGGGGTTCCAAAAGCCCTTCTTAGTTTCATCTTCTCTGCTTTGGGCTGTGGATTAGATTAAGTCCTCAGGTGCTGCTTCAGCGCCATGTTTCCTGCCATGATGTTAATGGGCTAACCCTCTGAAACACTAAGCAAGCCCCTATTAAATGCTTTCTTTTTATGTTTCCTTGGCGACAGTGTTTCTTCACAGCAATAGAAAAGTGATTACGACAACAAGGCTTAAGGGTAATGATCTTAAAAGTAGAATTGTGCTTGGCTACCCCTACTTTTTGTTTTATTTCCAAGAGAAAACTATTTCAGTAAAAAATGAAAGGAAATTAGTTCAGTTTTCCTTGCAGGTATATAAGAAGCAGGGTAACCCAGCAGTTACAAGTACTGGTGTCAGTTTTTTCCAGCTGTTTTTTTTGGCCAACGTTTAAAGTTTGCAGAAAGAACTAGAAAGCCACAGCATCCTTTTTGTGACCAGGATGTACTGGCTAACTGATAATCTTTGAGTTAGGTGAGAAAAACATAAACGTTATTTGGTTTCTATGTTTTCAGAATCTTTTCAGATTGGAAAAAGCAACATATTTCCATTTGATATTAATTTGCTAATAAAATAATAAAATAATCTCCCTTAGTCAGCTTATCCCAATGAAGTTAATAGAAGGTCCTAGAAACAAATAATTCTTAAACTTTGAGTTGGGCTCTGTTGAGTGGCATGACAGTTCCACACGGCCCGCACATCCCACTCAGATGTGAACCGTGCGCATTACTCACCCTTTGTAACAGCTCATCTCCATATCATCCAGCTGCCTGGTACTGACATGCTTGTGTCCAAGGAACCTTTTTTTACCTAATAGCTTTCAAAACCATGAAAGAAGTGATTTGGGAAATTGTTATAATTGTATTAACCAATAAATGTTATCCTACAAATGGTTGAGAATACCAGACTCATAAGAAAGTGTCTGCCCTCACAGAGTAACATTAAAAGTGTGTTCTAAGCCCTTTTGTACTTGAAGATAATAGTATGTCTTAGAATTCTGTGATGACAAGCGTCTCTATTATGTATGTGTACTTTTATTTGTTCCAGGTAAAATTGGGCTTCAGTGTTAAAATGTTAATTTAACTAAAAGCCTATTTTAAACTTTCTACCTTAAAAACTTATTTGGGGTCAGCTTTCTCTCCTTACACATTTGGGACCTTATTTTGTCTTCATATGGTACATATGGGTTATTATATGACATTATCACAAAGCAAGTGTCTTTACATGATTCTAGATTGGCTGTGGTCTTCACTCTTGGGTTAATGTCCAAAGTCCTCTGGCTGTGTCTTAGCCCTGGCTTTCCTGACAGTTAACTACTTCAGGTTCTGTATTCAGTGATTTACGTTGTTTCCATCCTCCTCGCTGCTCTCTGGTGTTTGTTATTTTAATATTATCTTCCTGTGTTTAAAGTCTGGGCTGCCCTTAGACTTGCTTAGACTTAGGCTTGCCTCAGACTCGAAATTCTTGTGCTTCTATGTCCCAGTGACAGGGTTCCGTAATGCTCCTTTTTAACCACTTTTGACAAAACTGTTATTGGTGTAGAGAAGACGGACCTGATGACACACAACAAAACAGAAACAGCCTGAAGTGTACATGTGAAAGGCCCGTGTACCTAAAAGTCAGAGCCCATAAATATTCTGGATTAACAGCTGGTTCTGTTTGTCCATCTGTGATTACTGTCCTATTTAAAGAATGGTTTTCTTCCTTTCATCTTGCTCATTCCCAGCTTCCTTTCTAATCTGTTTTGTTTGTCATACCCCATTTTATAATCACAATGGTCCTCTATAATGAAAAGTAATAATGATGAGTGTCATTGTTTAAATGTTCTAATAAATACTAGGAACTGGGTTTATTACATATTTAAGAATTATTACAGATATGTTCAGAATGTAAATAGAATTCTAAAATGAATCCCTATATATTTCTCACAAGCTGTGACAATCATCAACTCATGCTTGGTCCTATTTCACCTCTATCTTTACTTGTTTGTGGCATAATCAGGCTTCATACCATTTTGTTTGTAACTGTTTCTCAAGGGAAGAAAAATAGCAAATTTAATTCAAGAATCCTGTTGAATGTTTACAGGCACATTGTAATGGGGTGTCTTTGTAGGCAGGGAGTTTTCTTTTGGAGTGCAAACACCTCACCTAGTAACTGTTTTACTAAGGTTCTGTGTAGCATCTTCCCTGAGGACTAGCCTTGATGGTACCAGAAAGTGCCAAGGGAGCACTTGACAAATTTTATTTTTCTTTTTTATTTCTGTGGTCTGGGGCCGCCAAGCTGATTATTATAAATGGGTCTCTCGGATTATGTAGTGAAGAAAATAAATTAACAGTAGATCAATAACTTTATTGAACAAGCTATATTAATTGTTTTTGTTATAAGGTAAATTTGGGGCTAGAGAGGTGGCACAGGGGTTAAGAGCACTTGCTGCCCATGTGTAGGACCCAGGTTTGGTTCTCAGCACCCACATCTTGCTGCACAACATCCATAAGCATGCATGTGGTACACATACATACACATAGGCAAAACATTTGTGTATTTAAAAGAAGTACAGCTAAAACAAAGTTTTAATTGGGAACATTTTGCAATGACTACAACTCTTGAGTCATAAATATATTAACCAGTGTGACTATTCAAGGAACCACATTGAAAACTATTACTGTAGTGTGTCAGCCTGGCATAGCAGGTTTCTTAGAAATCAGAATCATATTGAAGTAATATCAGCGTTTAACAATTTTTCATCTCAACCTGTTGAGAACCTGATATATTATTTAGTAAGTGTGTGTGTATTAAGTTTTTCCCTTTAGTAGACTTAATATAGGATCAAAGAGTGAATGGATCAGAAGCTATACAGGAGCTAAATGTGTCCTTGTGAGCTAAGTCACATTCTCGTATCATTTATGTTAAAAAGACCTACAGGGTCATTTCCTTTTGCATATGCATGAAATGATTGATCTCTGAGCAGGTATGGTGGTGATTGTATATTGTAGAGGATACAGACAGACAGATGGGGCCAAACAATGGGGAAACTTCATTGTATACACGTGTAAAGCTACCTAAGACTCTAAGCACTAGGGAAAGTAGGGCCAATCTGAAAGGTAGAGGAAGACACTGTTTAAAAAATACTTGTAAAACAATTCACTGAAAAAAAAATTCACTGTAAATAAAGAAAATTGAGCCCCCCCCCCAAAAAAAAAATCAAAAACCCATGCCCAAGCTAACTAAACAGCAAAGAAGAAATCGGAGTGAAAATATTACTTCTAAAGACTAGGCCTAACTAGAACAGCAAATACTTTTGTGTACTTGAAAAATAAGTCAGTTAAACACTATATTTACTCTCCGTGTCACTTCCTCTTCTGTTGATATGATAAAACACCATGACTCAACGCAACTTGTGGAAGAAAGGTTTAATTTAGCTTGTAGGCCCAGGGGATAAAAGTCCACACTGGGAGGCATGGCAGCGTGGCCTCCAGCTGTGGCAACTGCTCAGCCCCTAACCTCATACTTTAACTCCCATACTTGTGGATTGCCTTCCATAAATTTAATTCATTTCTTTCTTTCATTTAAAATTATTTTCTTACAGCATTATATAAATGAATCATTTATTGACATATCTTGTAGTCTCTTTCTTTTTACTAGCATGTATGAATCTTTTACTCATAAGTTGTGTGTGAGTGTGCATGATGTAGAGGCCAGAGGACAGCTTGTAGAACATGGTTCTGGTTCTCTCAGACTCAACGTGGGTTCCAGGGATCAGGCTCAGGTCGTCAGGCTTAAGCAACTTTACCCATGAGTCATCTCTCACCTGCCTGGACGTTTTACTTCTAACATATAAATATCAAGTTTAGTACTTACAAATGAGATTTAAAAGTTTGAGTAATTTTCATCAAATGATTTTATTTGGGGGTGGGTGGGTGGTGTTGAGACAGGGTTTCTCTGTGTAGACCTGGCTGTCCTAGACTTTGTAGACCAGGCTGGCCTCAAACGCACAGAGGCTGCCTCTGCCTCCCGATTGCTGGGATTATCTACCCACCCAAGATTATGAAATTAGGACTACATTAAATATAAAACAGGGACTGGACAAACAGCTCAGCAGTTAAGAGCACCTACTGCTCAATCAAAGAACCAGAGTTCAGTTTCAAGCACCATCAGGCAGCCCACACACCCTTGTGACTCCAGTTCTAGATCTGATAGATAACGTCTGTCCTCTACGGGCACCTGCACACATGTGCACATAAACTTAGGCAGGCACATTCTCAGACACATAAAATGCACAGAAATAACAGTAAGGTAGCTTCCCAAGGTAGAGCTTAGTATTAAAAGGCAGTTGATACCATGGCTGCTCAACTGCCTGAGTAGCCTTGTTCTTAGATTTAGCTTAGCGCAGACTCTAAGCTAGTGGGAATATCTCTTAGATACAGGAAAAGAGAAAATGGCATCCTACAGCTGACAAGTACTCCCTAGAAACATTGATTCTTGTATATTCTTAGCCCATCATTCCGTCATCTCCTGCGAGTTGGATATGCCAGTTCTTTGGCCATGAGTGAGTAATTGGTGAAGTGAGAGGGCAGGAGTCTGCAAGAGTCACTTAGGTGACCTCGATGGAGGCATCTGGAGAACCTCTGCTCTGGAATATAGTACATTTCAAACTGTAGTGAAATGTCGAGCTTTCAACAGGCTAACTAATTTTGAAACAGCTGTGGCATTAAGTTTTAGATAATGAGCCCAAACCCAGCTGGAATTGAGTCCTAGTTACTCCTTATTCTTGTTATTTATTATAGTGAATGGAATACCAGGTGCAGCTGTTGCACTGTGAAAGTAATTCAGCTTTGTAGACAGTCCTGCCGTTCTTTCTTGATTTTTAAAAATGCTGTAAATCTTCCAGTTATACTTATACTTAATGGCAATTTGTACTTACACTAAAAATTGATGAAAGTCTCTGAATCTTTTTGCCAGTTTAATACCAAAATTAATATTTTAGCTGGATTAGAAAGCTTAAATTTAATGGAATCCCTACTTTTGTATCTTTCCGCCAATGTTTGCAGTGTAAAAACTTTTAAGTGTCTTCCTAGCATGATTTATTTTGTGCTTCTAACAGCCTCATTTTTACATGCAAGTGGAGTGGCTTACCTGGTGAGCTTCACGCTAGTTATGTGCAATGTGTAGTAGTGAGGGTTTCTGTGCCTTCAAAGAACATCCCAAAGCAGGAGTCCTGAGTCATGGGACACACCTACGTGTTGTGCATACTCCTCTACCATCCTCTACTAAAGATGGCTGTTTAGTAGTAAAAACTCCTGCAGTCATCATGAATAATTGTGCTTGTTACTGTATGTAGACTTGTATTTGTTGTATTTCAGATACAGAACAGTAGTGATAAGGGAGGTACAGGTCTTCGGCCCAAAAGCTGTCAGTCTCAAAACCTTCCTTTGACATCAGCTATGCTGTGACTTTTACCTTGTCTGTCTTTAGGTCAGATGTATTCTGAGATGTATATATCATTCCTTGGCTTTCTGAGACTTGCTTTGTTGAAAACCCTTAATCCAGCCCATCCTCCGTTAACCCCTCCTCATCCTGAGAATATGTGTGGGGTCTGATTTACATTAAGAAGCTCTTTTCTTTGTCTTAAGCACAGATTTTTGCATAGGACCTTCTCCATTAACGTGCCTTTCTAGTGGACTGTCTAGAAATTAGCTGTCTCCTGTGTGCCTTCAGTGATGAAAGAGCAGAACTCCCTCTGCTCCTGAGCATCTGCTTAGGCACCTGTTTTTTCACGGGCTTCCATCTCTAATCAGGCATTATCATCCCTGCTGCTGCCCGAAAGGAAAGGTAGCCGTGCCACAGCTCTGCGTTGCCAGCAATGGCGCTGTGCTTTCTGAAGAAACGGTCCTGTTTCTGGACCCTTTTGGACTCAGTATCTATCACATCGAACCTGGTTTGTGTGCCCCTGTGAAGACCCTGTATCTATACACTAACTCTGCATTCCCCCTTATGGTGGGTGCTGACTATCAGGAGCGTTGTTGTGAGTTCCAGCCAGCCTAGGCTACAGGTGTGAGATCCTGTTTCAAAAAAAATAAAAAAAGTGAGAAACAAAACATCTTCCCGGCATGACGTTTACAGCATTGTTCCAGCTATGGCAACTGCTCAGCCCCTAACCTCATACCCACATTGCACTTGCTCCTTCCCCCGTGTCTAGGCTTTCTGAGAGACACTTTGAGAGCTTTGCTCAAGCTGTTCCTTGTGCCTGGTCTAAACCTTCAACCCCTTTCAGCCCTGTATTTGTCCTCCTCAGGAAGGATTTCCTTTTCTCCGCTCTCCTTAGAATCCTTGTGTAGCCCTTTCTATTTTTATACCTTTTGTCATGTGTTGGATACACTTTATCAGAGACAGTATCTTAATGTGTTACCTGGGCTGACCTCAGACTCAAGGAGCTCAAGAGATGCTCCCTGCCTCAGCCTCCCTAGGTCTGGAATTACAGGTTCATGCTTTTATTATAAACACTCCATCAGACTTCCCAAGAATAGGTCTGTCTCCAAAATCTGAAACAATACTTAGCTGTTAATAAGCCAGGTGTGGTGGTTTATGCCTGTAATCCCAGATGGAGGCAGGTGGATCTCTGAAGACCAGGCCAGACTGATCTACAAAGCCAGTCCAGAACAGCTAAGGCTACACAGAGGAACCCTTTCTCAAAAAGCTAAAACTAATAACAACAACAACAACAATAATGATGATGATAAGTTAATAAACCTGGTGCAAAAAATGCCTTGAATATAAATGGTCACCATGTTCTCATTTCTTGAAGTTGCAGAGTATTATATCTGCTCAGTTTCTTGAATTCTTAGAGTAACTATGAGATCAATCTTCTTCAACATACAGATTTATTTTATGAGGTAAAATTTGAGTTTAAGAAAAGGATTTAACATAGATGCAAGCATGGGTATTGGGAACATGAAGGGAGGCATGAAGTGTGGCTTCTCAAGCTACATTGTCCCAAGAACCACTTGCCTTCCTTCCACCGCATGAATTGTGGTTTCCTTGGGTGGTTTACTTACCTACTCCCTTCTCACGAGCTGCTTTTACTTCTGGTTGTGTTTTGTTTTGCTTTGCTTTGTGGAATTTAGTGTTTATATACTCCAGAGAGTCCTGTTGTCAGTTCTGTTGTAGAGTCTTTTCTGTTTTCATCCATTGGTCCTCACTCCGTGCCGGTATCAACAGGGACTAACAGCTTGACCCCAACTTCAACCTCCTGAAAAGCTGCCTTTACTGACTACCAAAAGACCTTCTGTTGAGCCAGTCTGTCTAGGACACTACTGCAGACATGGGGGCTTCCTAATAGTTCTCTTTGTTCAGCATGGTAGTCTTGTTCTAGGTGTACTCTGAAATGTCACAAATCTCTGTGCCAACGGATACAAACATTCCTTTTTGTGATTTAAGAAAGTAATTACTACAGTTTAATGGGAATGTGGGTTTCAGAGTCCAGTGAAGACCAGAGTTCTGGCGACTTTGTACTTACTCTTCTTGGATCCAGCTTTACACAATATTATATATGTACAGAATTTTTTTAAAATTACAATGAATTTGTGTTCACTTAAACATGTTCCTGGTCCATAGAAGAGCCTCAATATAAGCATAGTAATTTTTTTTCAGCTGCTTCCCATTACTGTTCTTACATAATTCTGAAATAATTATAATAATGTGATTTATTTATTAGCTGACACCCATGCTTATGCCTTTCCCCATTGTCATTGCCACAGTTATCCTCTCAAGGCTCAATTTACGCAACGTGTTTTCCAGAGCACCCTCTCTCTCCATTGTTGGATTTGGAAGTATTTTGTTTTCATAAGATTTGTTGCAGTGACATTCATTCAGTCTGTACAAGGTAGTATCTAAAATAGGAACATGTAAGATGTTCCTAAAATTAAAAAATAAATAATAATAATTTGAGATACAATGCTTCTTAAAGCTTGTAATAAAAAAGCAGGCACATCTGTGATCTCAGCACTCAAGGAGGCAAAGGCAGGGGGATCGCTGTGAGTTTAAGGCCAGTCTGGTCTACAGGACAGCCAAGGCTACACAGAGAAAACCTGTCTCCAAAAACCAGAGAGTGAGAGCAAGGGAGGGAGGGAGGGAGGGAGGAAGGAAGGAAGGAAGGAAGGAAGGAAGGAAGGAAGGAAGGAAGGAAAGAGACAATATCTGGACTGGACGATGTTACGCTTCAAAGTATTCACTCATTGAAATGAGGAAGAGAAGTGACTGAAGTTAGTGCTTGACTTTTTACAATATTTTACATTTTAAAAATAGGCATAATTACTAACTGGTAAAGAGTCACGGAAGGGTCTGGAAGACTTTTTCCACAAACACAGTCCTCCTGTTATCCATGTAGTAATCCACCACCCACGAGAGAAACACTGACTTACTTCCTAAATGCTCATGATTGGTACTTAGAATATCGTACAGTTAGTGGCTTACTAAAGTGGTAGGAATTTAAGAATTATGTTGCTTTGGCTTTGATTTTTTAACATTAATATTTTTTGAAATAATGATACACTAGCAAGAAGTTTCAAAGATGATGCAGCATGTTTTGCTTTTTAGTTCCTAGAAAACAGGTGAGGACTGGCCATCTGTTTCATTACAATAACAACAAAATGCAAATTCCAGAATAAAAACCTTTTCTGTAAGCACTTGAACAGTTTTTACAGTGTGCTGTGTCCTGCAGTATTTGTCAAATTGTGCAGTGAGAAAAATACTGAATTTCAGCCAATATCGTGTGGAGCACAGACTCTGGGGTCAGGTTGACCTGGAGCTGTGTTCTTACATCAGTAATCATCCAGTGGTCACATCCTTGACATCTGACTAAATGGAGATAATAATGGGCTTCTTGGAGTTCCTTCAAGATTAAAATGTGAGGTAGGTATAGTACGGAGGTGGACACTGAGAAATAGGCAGATCACAAACTCAGGATCAGCCGCCTGATAGTCCTATCTCAAAAAAGAAGAATAAACTCATTTTTATAAATGTTACGCACTTTTATTCATAGTTTTGTTTTTGGTATTATTAAGATGAGCTAATATCTTAAGATACCTGTATTTTGTAGTTTTCTTGTTTTTGATATGTTTTTAAGTGAAATTCACGTTAATTAGCCACTTTAGAGAGAGTAGTCCACTAGCATCTATCATGTTCAGTGTTACAAGCACTGTTGACCATTATCATCCCTCTGACAGAATGCTATAACATTCACTGAAAGAGTTCCCCGTTCCTCCCCACCCTGTGGCGGCCACCAGTCTGCGTTCTGGTTTTCTGAGGACTTTGCTGAGATCTATCTATTGTTCGTCCTCCCTCCCTCCCTCCCTCCCTCCCTCCCTCTCTTTCTTTCTCTCTCTTTATTTCTCCCCCACCCCACTTTTTTTTGTTTTTTTGAGACAGGGTTTCGTGGCATAGCCTTAGCTGTCCTGGTGCTCACTCTGTAGACCAGACTGGCCTCAAACTCACAGAGATCCTCCTGCTTCTGCCTCCCAAGTGCTGGGATTAAAAGCATGTGCCACCACTGTCAACCACTGTGATTTTTTTTTTCTATCTTGCTTTTTTTTTTTTTAATTATTTTGAGATGCATGCTTTTTTTTTTTTTTTTTTTTTTTTTTAAGGAGGAATAGTATGTTCTATATACATACCATATCTTAATCATCTGTTAATGGATCTCTGAACCATTTTCATCTTTTGGCTATAGAGAAAAGTGCTGTTATAGATAAATACATGTCTTCATTTCCTTGGAATATCTACCTGGAGATGGAATTGCTAAGTCATATTCTGTTATTTAAAAACTTTGAGAACTAACAAAATGTTTTCCATTGTAAAATAGTCATATCAGCAATGTTCTGAGGGTCCTGGTTCCTCTGCTTTCTCGTAAACACTGTTAATAATAACTGTCCTAGTGAACACAAAGTGGCACTTCATTGTACTTTTCTTTTTAAAGATTTATTTATTTATTGTGTATACAGTACTCTACCTGCATGTACGCCTGCATGTCAGAAGAGGGCACCAGATCTCATTATAGGTGGTCATGAACCACCATGTGGTTGCTGGAAATTGAACACAGGACCTCTGGAAGAGCAGCCAGCTCCTACCCTCTGAGCCATCTCTCCAGCCCTTTCACTGTGCTTTTGATCTATATTGCCATGACTGTCTTCTTGCTCCTCTGTTACCATCACAGCACTGTTAGAGTACAGCCCAGGCCTCCCGGCTTCCCTTGTTCCTGTGTTCCTGCCTCTGTTTCCCTCTTCACCATCCTGCTGTGAGCCCATTCACGAGGGTTTCACGTCAGTTACTATACTTCTAAAATTTCCATTGGGACTAGTTGTATGTTTACTAGTTGGTGAGGTACTCCTGGTGTTTTCCTGTTTTGTACTTGAACTGTTTGTTTATTTATTCTGTAGCCTGCTGCTTTATTGAGTTAACTACACACCCTCGATACTCACGGTGACCTTGAGAGGATTGGGGTGGGCTGGAGACCACTCTGTGGTCCGTGAGCAGGAGGAACATAGTGGTCCATCCAGTCCTGGTTAACAGGACCAGATGGAGGCTTAATGTGGGGAAGTCTGTGTTTCACCTATACCCTGGGTCTCGGGGACCCAAGGATGTTTGTTCAGTGCAGGAGTCGACAGGCAGTGTGGAAAGTGTGGCAGTTTCCAATGGCCTGATCAGCTCTAGCCTCCACCCAGCCACCCATCAATAGATTCCCTTCACTCGCTTGTTGTCAGGGTTGAAGGGAGACTTCAGATGAACCTGGGCAGCATAGGTGACCTCCATTCGCTCCAAGGCATACTCTCCACTCTTCACAAAGTCTAGAAAGACCGGACCACCACTGGGGTCTCAGATGTAACCATAGGCAATTGTCTTGTTTACGGTGAACCCAAAGTCAGCCCTCTGGACATGGCCCACCACTTGGCTGTTTCTCCAGATAGCTTCCAAGCCAAACATAGGCACCCCCTCTTCTACAGTGAGGCATACAGGGTGTCAATGGAGGCCTGTGGCTCCCTGCTTCCCCAGAGCCTCACAGCCTAGGAAGGGCACTGAGGGCTTGAGCTTACAGGTGAAGGCTAATCCTGCCTCCAGGGGGCTGTCATCAGGCCTCAGGTCTGCATGCCAGTGTCAATAGCCTTTCTCCATGCTCAAGGAGTCAATGGCACGGTAGCCTGCATTGACAAGGCCATGCTTGGCACCCGCAGCCGTCACAGCCCAGTAGACTGGTAAACAGGATGCACGGGGCACATGCAGCACCCAGCCTAACTCCCTGACAGAGGATAACCAGATGGCCCAGACCAAGTGCCCAGAAGCTCTCACCAGCTGGTGGGTGGAGAAGGGGAAGGTCTCATTGCTCAGGTCAGCATCAAGCACATCCTGGAGAATGGCCCGGCTGGCTGGGCCCTGGATGCTGAGCATGCCCAGATCTTCAGAACTATCCATAAGCTGGTACCAGAACTCCTGGTCTTGCAGCACGGTGGTTATGTGGGACTAGTTTGTTGGGCCACAGCCCCACCCACAGCCAGGTAGTAGCCATCCCCTTCAAAGGCAGGGGCCAGGCGGCTAAAGGTCACTCTCAGTGCCTCCCCAATGGTTCAGTGTACACGTTATATACTGTTGAGCCTGGGGGGTCAGTTGACATCTGCTGAGAAGAGCCAGTCAGCGGCCTACCTGGTGTCTACCCCCAGCAAGTAGAACTTCTCAAAGTAAGACATGTTGAACATGGCAGCAGCACCTCTGCAGTCCAGACATTCCTTCTGGACCATGTGAAGGTGCGGTGGGCAGCCAAAAGTGTACTCACCTAGCAGCCCTCTGTAGGCATAGTCCTGTGTACCTGGTTTCCGTAGGCTCCACAGTAGTCTTAGTTACAGAAAAGAGACCAGCTCCCACTCTCCGTTCCTCTTCCTCCCTTCTTGTGGCCTGAAGGTGAATGCCCCCACCCCAGGCCCATATGTTTGAGCGCTTGGTTCTCATCTGGTGGTGCTGTCTAGGGAGTGTGGGATGTTTCGGAGGTAGAGCCTTTTTGAAGTAAATGGGTCTTGAACTATTCTTTTGTTCTTGTTTTGCACCTTTTTATCCTGCAGAAGTAATTCTGAAGGTTTGATCCTTTAACAGCCATTCTTCCTCGGCTGTTGGAAAAGAAAAGTGTGCTCTGAGCTCATGCGGTAATAGAATCAACTAGATTATCCTCTTGAGAACTCTGCCTGCCTATGTTCCTTGGTTCTTTGTTTTCATTTTCTGCCTTTTATGTTTTTCTCTTGCCTTATGATAATTAGAAGTTAGATGTTCATAATTTTGTAGTGCTAGCACGAACTTAGCTCATTCAGAATGGCTATGCAAAGTGTATAAATGTTCATTGGGATCTATAGACTTCAGGTGGTGGTTGATTTTGGTGTATGATATTTTTTTGTTTGTAAGGCTTTTTATAAAAAGTTTGTAAAAAGTTTTTTTAAAAGATAAAGAACTTAGTTCAGCTTTCCTTTCCTTTGCAGAAAGGGCAATTGCAAGACATGAAGTACGAGAAATTGAGCAGCGACATACAATGGACGGCCCTCGGCAGGATGCAGCTTTGGATGAAGAAGAGGATATCGTCATCATTTATAATAGAGTTCCCAAAACTGCGAGCACCTCGTTCACCAATATCGCCTATGACTTGTGTGCAAAGAATAGATACCATGTTCTTCATATCAACACTACCAAAAATAACCCAGTAATGTCATTGCAAGATCAGGTAATTACCACATAGGGAATACACAAATGCTTTCTGAGAGTTCCTCAAATTTGGTATTGCAAAGGATGAAGTGTTTTAAAGGGATGTGTGCACAGTTACCAATGAATTGTATGTGGGTTTGGTGGGGAGGGCAACCAATTTTTTTTCCAGATTTATAGTTTTTCTAATACTTAACACATTTTCTTGCATATATAGTCAGTCTATAGTCAAAAATTTATGAGGTGAGTGAATTGAAAAAAGAGCTAGAAGTTTTGATATTCTTCAGTATGAAATCTCTTTTTTTGTTGTTTGTTTGTTTTGAGACAAGGTTTCCCTGTGTAGTCCTGGCTATCTGGAGTTTGCTACGTAGAGTAGGCTAGCCTTGAGCTCACAGAGATCTTCATCTTGCCCAGTTTAGAATTGTTTTTTAAAACGTGACAAGATTCCTGCAGCAGAAAGTTATGGTTTGAGCTCATATCGAGGAGGGATTGACTCAATACCTGCACACATTCTCTACTGCCCTCCTGAATTTCTTCTTCAGGCTCAAGTAATGTTAGCCACAGACCAGCCTCCTGGAGAACAAATAGTGGCTGATGTCTTTAGCAAAATCTTACTTTCTAATTGTCTCATTGAATTCTAGATGAACAAATGGATAGACAACTTCATGTAATAGTATTTTAAAATATTGGATATTGTCAGATGAAATCTATTTCTTCCAAAAGTAGCTTACATTTTCCATTTACCCGCAATGTTAGCTATAATTGTAAGTTCACATTGTTAATATTGATGACAAAGGGTATTTGGCGATTGTAAAAAGAAACTGAAATCCTAAGTAGCCCCAGATGCCATATTGCAGGAGCTCCAATTAGAAGCTGTCTGTTGCAGTCATGCTGCAGCTAGGTCTTCAGCTGCTTGGAAGCGGTCGACCATAGTTTGTTGTGAACTTGACCATTTTTTCATCACTAAACCTATCTATAACTGTTACACTAAGCAGGGAATAGAGTGATGCATTCTTGCCCGAGAGCTGTTCTTGAAGGTTAACGGTAGATGGCATATCATCTAGCCATCTGCTTTTTGACTGTCTGTTGAATCATTTATTATTTTTTATAGGACAAAAAATAAATGTCTTGTCAGCCAAATAAAATAATTCTGTAAATGAGAGGAAACAGGCTTTTTAAAACTGTTAGTAATTAAAAAAAAAAAAACACAGTTTACCTCAAGGCCAGCATACCAAGTGTTACTTTTGCACACTGTGTGGTGGGTTTGTATAGGTGCCTTGCAGAACATACCTTGATTTAAAGGAACGTGTCTTGATCCTCATGGAATAACTTCAGATTTCCTCAGCAGTATTTTTTTTTTTAAATGTTAACTTGTTTGTTCAATTTTTGCTTATTTTGTGTCCAATCTTCCAAAGTTTTCTGGCAGCTACAAGGTGTCTGGCAATGACATCCATGCTTTTTCCTTAGTGAAATGATAAGTGTGGAGACGCTCACCACACATGACATTTATCAGCCCTGTGTAGCTGCACTTCCCAGTTGCACGTGGATGGGATGCCGCTTGTTTTCCCTTCAGCGCCTTGGCATTTATACATAGGATGAGCACAGCTGAGAAGAGATTGCCGCTCTAAAGCAGCCGCACTATGTGGTGAGCAGCACCGAGAGCGTCTTTTGTAGAGCACGCTAAGCATTCAATGACAGATGCCAAATGTCAGCTGGTAGTGCAAAACCTGCTCCTAATCAGCAGTGACTTAGACAGGCAGCCTCTGATACAGCATGTGTAAAGTTGACTGATCTCATGCACAGAAGCCATCTTCTTTAAAAAAAAAAAAAAAGCCACATTGTGGCTCCCTGTCCTTAGCATGACTGAGGGCTTTTACTCCAACCCAAGACGCATCATCTGAATGTAAATTTAAAACTGCTATGATTTTAAGAAGATCTCCATCTTCCATGCTATCCTTTTACTGTCATATTCTGTTGTACTACTTTATGACTTTCAGCTGGTTAGGAATCTGAATGGTTGTCCTGTAAGCAGATAGCTTCACATTGGTGTCACATTAGTGACTTGAGTAAATATGCTGCTGGGGGAGCCCATGTGTAAAGCCCAGTCGACTCATAGAAAAGCTGGGCTGTAATAGGAGACCCTGGTCCATTTGGATCCTCGTGCATCCGTGTCAGCAGCTTGGCCCAGCCCAGCACTGTACATCTTGGATACGCTGCTAAACTACTTACACGCTCACTTACCTTTATTAAAGCTTAGAAGCAAAGCCCAAAACATTTTTAGTCTCAGAGCTGTTTAGCAAGATGACAGCAGTGCTTCTCAGGCATCCTTGGAAAGTTGTCAGCTTTGTTCTCAAATGTCTCAGTCACCTTACTGAATATGTGATATATACAAAGGTTGTGCCACATTCTTTGGAAGAAATACCAGTGAAATAAAGTCCAATGCATGTTTTTCAAAGAGCTTTTTATAATTTACTTAGGAGTCTAAAACATAGAGTAGAAACTGAGTAGTTAAAACATCAGCGTATGATAATATCACCAAAATGTTTTATGTTACGTACCTTGAAGAAAGCACACTTATATCATAGGCCGTCCTGTAGAACAGCCCTCCTTATCTTCTCTAAAGTTCCAGTGTTGTGACAGCTAACCAGGACATAGGGCCATGGTGGAAGCTCAGAGTGCAGGAGACTAAGAAAGCAAAGGTGTTGTGTTATCGTAATTGGACATTTGGTTTAAAATGAGAAGGTCCTTGGTCATAAACAGTGCATGGTACAGCATTTAAGAATGAAGTGTGTGGTTTCCGCCTTCCACCTTCCCGATGGTGAGTGCTCTCTGTCATGAACAATTCCACATTTGGCTAAGGCTGAGGATCTGGCTTGCTTCCATGTATGTGGACCTATCTGCATTGCCCCCGTGGCACGCCTGGGTTGGCTACCCAGAGGCTATTTAAGCTGTGGGCTGGCTTTCCCCGGGGTCCGAGGATTGTTCAATGTTCCTGAATAAACTGCATTGAAAAAAAAAAAAAAAAAAAGAAATACTCTGATCGAGGTTGTAAAGTATAGTGTCTCAGGACTGATGGCTTCTTTTTGGGGGTGGTGCCAGCAAGGATGAACTCAGTTTTCAAAAGGGACTTGGCACTGAGAATCTGATCATGTTCCAATGATTCCATGAAAAATACATATTTCAATTGATGTATTTTAATGGAAAAAATTTTTAGTGTACACATGGGAAGGAATTTGAACCTATGAGCAATGGAAAATGAGTGTAATGTATATTATATGAAATTCCCACAAAATTAATAAAAATAATATGTTGACAACTTTAAAAAAAAAAAAAAAAAAAAAAGAATGAAGTGTGGATGTGTTCCATTGTCAGATACTTGAGAACAATGAATATGTCTGAACATATAAAGAGAGACCATGTGTTGACAGTAAAGAGTCCAGGTGAGCAGTTCATGGGTGCTGGCACCATACCATTTCTACTTCTAAAGTGTAGAGTGTGTTCATTTGGAGGCAGGACCTTGCTTGTGCAGCACAAGATAGACTCATATATGCAGGGATGCTCTGCCCCAGCCTCCTGTCTGGAAGGAAGCAGCTGGGACAGAGGAAGAAGAAAGGCTTTCAAGGAGATTAACAGAACATAAAGCACAAGAAACTAAGAGGTTAAAATGAAGTGGCCTTTGTTAGAGTTAGGTTTTTGAGGTGGCTTTTAATTTATATAACTATAAGGAATTGGTGAGGGCTAAAGAGGTGGCTCAGTGGTTAAGAGCACTGACTGCTCTTCCAGAGGCCCAAGTTTGATTCCCACAATCACATGGTGCATCTAAGCCATATGTAACTCCAGTGCCAAGGGACCCAAGTCCCTCTTCTTGCTTCTGTGGGCACCAAACACAGACACACATGCAGACAAAACACTCATACACAAAAAATAAAATAAAATAAAATCGGTTAGAAATAAAGAATTGGTGCAGGAAACAGCTCTTCTAGTTAAAAACAGCTTTATATCATAGAACCATCTTGTGACTGTGCCCAGTAGCTATAATTGGCAGCATGCTGTGTGGTCTTTCTTAAATCCATTCTGCTTTCATATTTTTAAGTTGATTATACGTGACCCATCTTGGTTTAAACATTGAAAGCATCTA
Organism: Meriones unguiculatus; assembly: GCF_030254825.1. Lineage (NCBI taxonomy): Eukaryota > Metazoa > Chordata > Mammalia > Rodentia > Muridae > Meriones > Meriones unguiculatus. The sequence continues at coordinate 61,936,562 of NC_083358.1, forward strand.
GCTCTAAAGGACAACATAGTAATATATCTCTATTATGTGTGTATGTGTTTCTTTAACCTCCTCTCAAGCTGACTTGTGCTCATTATTATTAGAGCCTGTAGTTTGCTATGTGCTGCAGATACTTCTCAGAGCAACACACTAGCTAGCATTCACAGCCTGTTCTGTGTAAGCTAATCATTGGTTAAAATGTGGGTTCTTAACTGTAAAGAATCAAAATGTAGTGTGATGTTCTGCATTTTTAGAAAGCTGCTTCCATTTGATGTTGCAGTTCTGGAAAAGCGATTTAGAACACAGTTTAGTAGCACTATACAAAGACACATTGCGATCTTTCCAGGAAGTTTTATTTATCTTTACATTCATGTTTCTACTTTCACTGCAGCATCCAAATTTCTTATCCCAGCCAATAGACCCATTCTAATTCAGCTCTTATCTTTTACATCAACATCTTATCCAGTGATATTCTAGCTTTTTGGGTCATAGACTGTGCCAAGCCTTTCTCACTTCAAGCCACCTGCTCTTACCTCCTAGTAGAATGTATCTCCCGCTAGTTGTCTTCATGCTCTTCATTTAGCTCCATATTAAATGACAGGCTCTTGGACCTTGACTAGCCATCCTGTGTACCCCTTCCAAGATATTGGAATCATATCACTCCAAGTACTAATCAATTTATGCACTTATCTTACATAGTAGTTTGGTTTATTTCTGTAATACAAAACCATTGAGGGAAGGCATCTTGTTTTTTCAATGTATCCCTCATGCCTTGTGCCTCGAATAGTGACCAAGATGTGGAAGATGCTTGATACAGCTTTTGTTGAATGATGCGTATGTCAGTGAATGAACCAGCCTAGATTTTGATAGTAGTCCTTTCCTGACCTCAGCCCCATGGTTACAGCTACAAGCAGAGAAAACTCTCCGATTGATGGCAGTTTGATTTTCTACCTCCCAAAGTTGAACAGCTCAGGTCTGGTGCCCTGTATTGCACCTGAACCCCATACTTTTTTATTTATACACTACTTTTCCCATTAGTATAGAAAACCTTCTCTCTGGTTTAGACTCAAAAATATGCCTGTGGCTATACAAGAAATGTTTAATTGAAGTAAGTTTATCAGTAGGTGTTGGTGTATAATAATTGCATAAGCTAATAGTAGTCTCCATCTCAAGAGATAATTACGAAGCTGGAAGTAGGCCAAGGAGTTCCGGGATACTCCTGCTCCTTCAGATAGTGGAAACGTGTTCTTTTGTGATCACAGAGATCAGAATGTGGAGTAGAACCTATTGAGAATGGAGGCCTACCTGCTGTTCCTGCGACGGCGCCTTCTCAGCTTTTTCCTTTAGTATTGGTGCAGGTCTGATTTAACAAGCAAATAAATCATGTACCACCACCTACGCTGCTTGTTTTTTCCCCAAAGGTATATTGTGATTACTTGCTAGCCTGGCTCTGCTTGAGTTATAAAACCTGACAGAAGCCATAGTTTAGAATCTGCTCCAGGCTAGCCATAAAAGCATTATTTTCATGTACTGTATCTAACTACTTTCTGAACCATTCTTCTTGATAGCATGCTTCAATCAGAGAGTGGAAACTATTTGAATTCTCTCTTCTACCTCTGCTAGTGTCCAATGCTTTCAGCCTCTTAAATGTCATTTGATGCTGTCGAGTTTTACTGCCCTTCACCTGGTATGTAAGGAATAATCTGTAAAGTGCACTGGTTGGCTCACCCAGTCCCTGTGGGCAAAAGCATGAGGTACAGGAGTGAGAAGGTGGAAAATGATGTATGGGGAACTTGTAGGGCTAGAGCCAAGGCAGCCTGCCATTACAGCAGTGAAAGCCACTGAGCCACAGCAGCCATCCTCCATCACAGCAGCCTACACTTGTGGCAGAGCAGAGAGATCAAAGTGGCGGCCAGACTTAATGCCCCAGAAGCCAAAGACCCAAGGAGTGGGGAGGCCCACCAAGCTGAGGTAACCTGCCACCCCAAGCCATCTGACCACCTGCCGCAACAGCAGCTGTGGCGATCCCAAGTCTAGCCTGTTCCAGCCCCCAAGGTGTGGGGTGAGCCTTCTTAGGCGCCCCAAGCCGTCCTGATCCCCTGCACCCCAAGCCATGTTGACCCGCTACCATGGGAGCTGTCCATGGTGACAACAACCATTCCTGCTTCAGTCACAGTGGACTCTTGTAAATTCTAGACACTTTATATACTTTATAATCCCTCAAGGTGGAAAAGTAGCCAGGCCTCTCTCTCTCTGAGAAAGCTAAAGCAGCCCAGCTCCTCTGCCCAGACCTCTCTAACTATCATCTCCAGCCCCTCAGTGTAGGACTCATCCCAGATTATGAAAATTTGAGGTGAAAAGTCTAGACAAAAACCCACCAATCCTTGAGCTTCCCACTAAAACTCACCAGTCACTGAGGAAGAAAACCGACCAATCTCTGAACAGGATTGGTTCCCAAGCTCAGGACTTGAAATTGTACCAATCCACACTCTGTAAATCCCTGCCCTAGAAAGCTCCACCTCCTAAGAAATCCTATACGAAGGCTGTGTCTACCCAGTTCCCTATTGCCTTCTCCCAGGAGCAGAGGCAGCCGCTCCTAGATTTGTCCCTCCTCTCTTTTTTAAGAGATTCACAGTCTGCTGTGACTCACTTGTCAGAAGAAGAGAAGAAAGAAGAAATGGAGGAGTGGCGCTTAGGCTCTTAGGCTCCTCAGCTCACCAGGGGTTGGGGCAACCCTTCCCTGGGACCTGCAATATCTCTGCTGAGGGGTCCTCTTCTCAGAGCTGGGTGGTTCCTGTGTTCCCTGTCTCAGGATACCATTGGGACACTCTCCCACCTCAGAGCTGGGATACCTTCCCAGCCTGTGGAGGTGTGAGTTTCCTGGACACCTTCCCACCCAATCAGGAAGGCAGGCAGCAACAACAAGCAAAAACAGCAACAGAACTGACTGGACCAGGTTGGTGGGGGGGAAGTGGAGGTGGAAACATTGGAGAGCTAGAGGGTAGCTATTAAACATGGCTAAAAGGGAAATGGCTCAATTGATACTATAAAAAGGAAACCTTCAGAACTGCCATTTTCTAAAGGATTGCTTATAGTATCTCCATGGAGAACAGCTTTGAAGAAGTGTGTATGGAAGTTCTGTATGTAAGTGGACTGTGACATGCCCCAGCTGCTTTCCAGAGGACAGAGTGTGAAGTGTGCTTACCCTGCTGACATCATTCCTTTGCCTGTCACTTCCTTCTGTCCTGTGGAGGGACAGGGAAACCTTAGCTCCTTTTGTTTTTGCAGATTAGAAAAAACAGCGGCTTTATTAATGAGACCGTGACCTGCCACTTACATGGTGTTCACCTGAAAGACACACATGCACGTGTCTTTATCATTATAACTTGTCTTTTAATGGCTCCAGAGGCTTGTGTGTCAGAGGTGTGGGCCTAGGGAGGCATGTTATGGAGGTGGGAGAAACTCAAAACGTAGGGCCAGGTGGGAGCGAGCCGTCATGTGGGTGAGGTGATCCTCTGAGAATTCTAGAGCCTGGCTCCTTTCCTTTCTTCCTCTCTGCTCCTGGGGACAGGGACAGCCCTTGTGCTCTGCCGTGTTCTCTTCATGGTGTGCTGCTTCACTTCAGACCTAAAACAACAGGACTGATTGTAAACTAAATCTCCAAAGTTAGAAGACAAAATAAACTTCTCTCTTATAAAGTGACTAAGTTATCTGTTAAGGAGTAAAAAGCCAGCCAGCACAAGCTGTATAAAAAAGAGATCTGATGTGTTTGGAAGAACTCAACAGTGACAGTGTGGGGTATTTTAAAGCAGTTATAATCCACCTGAAACTGCCTCAACTAGTCTGTAAAATTTATGTAGCTTAGAGTCCTACACAGGTATTTGTACTTGGGTCTCTTGGCTTTACTCTTCAGTGCTCAACAACCCATCATTACTGAAAACAGTAAAATAAGTGAATCTTTCCGATCACCATTGAAGTCTCTGCCTGTGGGACTGAGCGGGTAGTGATCATAGTGGGTTGGAAGCTGAGTTATGATGGAAGGGAATCAAGAGCACTTTGAGATTTTAGAGGTAGAAAATTATTTCCTTGAGTGCTGGGAATCAAACCTAGGGCATCATCTATGGTAGGCAAGCACTTTGTGGTAGTTGGAATAGGTTTAGCCCCGGTTGACTCATGTGTTTGAATGTTGGCTTTTACATAGGGAGTGCACTATTAGGAGCTGGGGCCTTGTTAGAGGAAGTGTGTTGCTTTGGAGGCGGGCTTTGAGGTCAGGTATGCTCAAGCTATGCCCAGTGTGGCACACAGTCCTGCTGCCTTCCATCAGGATGTAGAACTTCAGCTCCCTTTTTAGCACCTTGTCCGCCTGCACGCTGCCGTGCTTCCCACCATGATGATAATGGATTAAACCTCTGAAACTGTAAGCCAGCCCCAGTTGAATGTTTTCTTTATAGGAGTTGTGGTCACAGCAGTGAAACCCAAGCTAAAACACACTCTTTATTTATCAGTGATCTATATTCCCAGTCCAGTGGTGAATCTTTGAATTTCTGAGAGAGTACCATAGTAATTAGCAAAATCTGAATATTTTAGTACCCAGGTTACACTGGTGTTGTTTTGATTTTTCCAGTGCTGCTATTGTACCCAGGGCTTTGCATGTGCTCCAAAGGGATCTGTGGCTAAGCAATACCTTGAGTCTTCAAGAGATTATGTTTGTTCTGTTTTCTTTCAAGTCCTTCTTGTTTGTTCTTCTGTTGAAGCTGTATAAGTAGGAAAGGCTGGGGATAGGGCTGGTACAAGAACAGAAAGGTTGCCTAGTGTCTACAAGACTGATCCAGTATCCTTCCCAAAACACAATACACACACACACACACACACACACACACACCCAGTTGCATAGGCAGATAGTTAAGTAATCTTAGGTAGTGTGGTTCTCAGTGTCTTTATAAAAGTAAAGGCTACAGGATTTTCTTGGTCTCTTCCACCTCTGTCTGAAATTCTGATTCTATTAATAAATTCAAGATTGGTTATAGCATAGCATTCATTCCTTTTCTTCTGTTCTTTGCCTCTTAAAACTATTCCTTACTCCAACTGGAAGTACTTAAATTTGAAACGCTTCTAGTGTGCTTCAGCTATTGCTGGAGATGTGGGAGGGAAGGTGAGTGACAGTAGCCAGGATTCACTTTTTCGGCCCCCCTCTGTTTTATACACTGTAGTAGCTTATACATTTATCAAAAACCCTGCTGGATTTCAGTGTATTTTTCTGAAACAGTATGGGGATAACCTTGCCCAAGAGTTTCTGTAGCCCTGAGGCCTTCATTCTAAGTGCCACAAAATAAGCCTCTTGTTAATAAAGTTAGGAGCTGGCTCCTAAGCCCACACCTTCTGAAACTACTTTATTGTAGTCTAGAGGTGAGCAGTAACACTTATTGAAGGCTTATCAGAAATGCAGAATTCCAGGTACTAACTACTTCAGACCTGCTGCATCAGAATCTGTCTCAACAGGAATTCTAGGTGGTTCATTTTGCACTTTCAAGTTTGAGAGGCCTAGCAGCAGCCTAACCCAGGCTCCTGGGCTTCGCCTCATGGAGAGAACACAGGTCGGATGTGTCATTCATCCACAGGTGCTTCAGGTTCATATTGACCATCCTTACTTAGGCGTGTTGGGCAGAAAAGAGAGGATGCTTGGAGTGTATGTCTGACTCCTATTTCCCTGAGTCCCTCATCACATTCTACTTCATATTTGTATGCTCTGGTCCTCTCTGACATTTGCTTTCTGCAGCAGCATTTCCTTAGAATTTCATGCAGCACCTTTTTCATTCCTGTCCTAAACCACCACATCCACATTACATCCTCAACTCTGGGTGTGCCTTAAGCTCTGAAAATCACCACGTCTTTTCCTTCTCCTTCCCTCACCCCCATGTGTGTATGGATGTTCTGCTGGCTTATATGTCTATGCACCATGTGCCTGCTGAGGCCAGAGAAGGGTGTCAGATCCCTGGAACTGGGAATCCAGGTGGTTGTGAGCTGCCATGTGATTGCTAAGAATCCAAACAGGTTCCTCTGGAAGAGCAGCCAGTGCTCTTAATCACTGAGCATCTCTCCAGCTCCTCTTTATTTCTGGTAGAAATACTGTAACTGACTTTCATAGGACACAACATAATTAACTCTAACAAGAACATTTTATGTAACCGTGCAGTTGTCTTTACTGATTCAGGTTTTATATTATCTAATACTTTTTGCCATTTTATATTTTTAATATAAAGAATGAATAGAAAAGAACACAAGACCCTCATACACATATATGTATGTATGTAGCTCTTAGTGTTATACTGTCATTTACATCAGTGTATCAGTTAATAATGTGTCCCTTTAAAACTGTCCCAGGACTTGTTTTTCCTCAGTGGACACCCTCTGATGTGTGACCTCAAACATCCTTTCCCTAATGCACGAGCAGGCCTTCTGTAGAAAGCAGTTGTCCTCAGTCAGTCCCCAAGGTCAGTGCTGTAACTTAGATCCATGTAACTTTGATCTAAACTGGAAGTTTAGATTCTATTTCCTGGACTGATGGTCTGCTTGCCTTCCCTCCTTGTAGAATAGGGAACTTGCCATCCCTGTGTGTGTATCTGGTCTCCAGAAGAGAGTCCTGACCACTGTTGCTGTCTATTGTACAGATTTCATTTCCTTTGAGGAACTGTGTAGCTGATGGCACTCAAACTCTTTAAGTTGACCAGTTTTTCTCAATTCTCAATTTCGTAAAAATCATTAATGTATACATACAGAATTCTCCTTGTTAATTTTTTGTATACTTCCAAGTCCAGTAAATTAAGAAGTATTTTGTGCCTTGAGAGTTGTCTGAGCAGCTAAGGGTGCATACTACTCTTGCACTGGACCTCAGTTCAGTTCGTAGGATCCAACAGTCTAACCCCAGCTCCAAGAGAGCTGACCCTTTTAATGAACTCTGTGGACACCTGCAGACATACTCACAGTACATAAACCCACACACCAACACATATACATACATACATAACTTTTAAAATTAAAAGAAAACTTTAGGTATTTGGATATTTTAAATGTTTTATTTGAACAAGCTTATATGTCCACTCTTTAAAATCTTATAATCATCTTGATAGTTATATTAATTTGTTGAAGCATAAATAAAAATGAATGTCTTTTTTTTAAATGATTGCTTTTTTAATAATATGTCAGAGAAGAAAACATTTAATGTATAGAATGAGATGAGTGTAGTGGAACACAACTATATCCCCAGTCTTTGGGAAGTGAGAGCAGGAGGATCACGAACTTGAAGTCATCCTTGAATATGTGATGCTTGAGTCTAGCCAGGGTTTTATGAGATCCTGTTTTAAATATATACATATATTTTTTTATTCATACACACACACTTCCAAGAATTCCTTACATTGGATTGCCCCTTCCTGGGTTCAGTGTGTGTCACTGATAGGGAGTGTAGTTGTCTGTATGCTAGCTAGTTTTAGGTCAACTTGATGTTGGCTCATCTGGGAAGCAATCTTAAGAACATACCTCAGTAGGATTGGCCTTCAGGGAAGTCTGTGGGGCATTTTTTTGACTGAAATATGCAAGCCTGCCCCTTTGCTGGCAGCCCCGCCCTTGGGCAGGTGATCCAGGGGTGCATAAGAAAACAAATGTGCAAGTCAAGAGGAACAAGCCAGTTAGCAGCACTCTTCTGTGGCCTCTGCATCCGCTCCTGCCTTGTTTCTGACGTTTCTTGATAATGGACTGTAACAGTGAAATAAACCCCTCTCTCCCTTAGTTGCTTATGGTCATGGTGTTTTAGCACAGCAATAGAAAGCCTAATTAAAACAGCAGGGTCCTCTAGAGGAGCAGAATTGGTAGAATACCCATTCTACATTTATATACATACATACATACATATATATATATATATGTGTGTGTGTGTGTGCTAAATGTGTGTATATGTATGTATAGTAAAAGGGATCGGGTTGGAGTGGATCAGTTTTTAAGAATTACTTGCTCCTCTTCAGGTTTGGTTCGCAGCACGTGCCTTGAACAGGTCATATCACCTATCTCGATGCCTGAGATCCAGCACCTTCTTAGAGCTTCTGCATGTATATGCATAGAAACACACAGATACATGCACACACATCCATTAAGATAAAAAACCTTATAAAGGAGAGCAAGTATTAGACTGTCTTATACGAGGTGGTCTGGGTAGTCCAACAATGGTATCTTCCTGGAGCTGCTGAGAGTCCACAAGGCTGGGTACATCAGGAGTCTCAGCCTGAGTCTGAAGGAGGATTCCTGGAAAGCAATTCATCTCCAGTCCAAGTTCAAAGGCTGAAGAATCCGGTTCTAAGGAGGCAGCATCAGTGAGGTGCAGGGGAGCAAGGCAAATCCCCAGGCTGCCTCCTGCCTGGCTTCCACCCGAGGATGCTGCCTGCATCCTGTGGGGATGGTCCTGCTGCAGAGAAGCTCATCAAGAAAATCCCTTTCAGCTGTGCGGAGGCTTGTCTCTTAGCCGACTCTAATTTATCGAGGTTGGCAACCGTGCTTTACCTTCATGGGGGTGAAATGCACACAGCCCGCACCCTCCCACCCCCTGGTGCACACACACTTTGCTGCACTTGAGTGTGGTAAAGGAGTCTGTACAGATTGCACTAACTGCCCGCACTTCAGACCAGTCTTCCAGCTCTGTAGTTGTCAAAATGCCAGGGCTGGATCCTGTTCCAGAGTGGGGGTGTTTTGTTGTTGACGGTTACTGCTTTCATTCATTCATTCATTCATTCATTCATTCATTCATTACAACTTACTCACTCTGAATCCCAGCTGTAGCCCTCTCTCTCGCCCCCTCCCAGTACCACCCTCCCTCCCTCTTTTCCTCCTATACCCCTTCCTAGTCCACTGATAGGTTAGGCGAGGATCTCCTCCTCCTCCATCTATCAGGTCTCATGAGGACTGGCTGCACTGTCTTCCTCTGCGGCCTGGCAAGGTTGCACCCCCTAGGGGGCGGTGATCAAAGAGCCAGCCACTGAGTTCATGTTACTGTTTTCTTTACAGTGCCAGTGAGGTAATGAGTGTGTCCTCTTTTAGGTACGCTTTGTAAAGAATATAACCACCTGGAACGAGATGAAGCCAGGCTTCTACCATGGACACATTTCTTATTTGGATTTTTCAAAGTAAGTAGCATCCAAAATAATGTACTAAAGAATACTTTGTATGTCATGAGCCTATAAGAAAATGAGTTCCTTAAAAAGTAGTGGAATATACCGCGCCACTCTTAGGCCTGTAATTTAAATATTCCTCCCAGTGCTTTACTGCCCTCTAGTGTTCAGAAATTGAATGACAGGAATTCATGTTCTGTTCTGTTAGGGACTATATGACAGTTTCTCCCATAACTGGAGTACTCCATGAGTGCTCAGGTGTTAAGGTAATCAGGCAGACCATGGCTCACCAGGTCACTGACTGAGAAAACAAAGAAACTCTCACTCAGTTTTTGGTACCCTAATGTGCTTTTCCTTCAATTTTCTTTTACATTTGAATGTCATGGTAATTTTGTCTTAATTCTCTTAAAGAAAAGTTTGAATGACTATAGAGTACAGTGTTCAAGCATTCTGTGGCCCCCTCAAGAGTCCTTGCATCATTAAGAAGTAAGCAGAAAATTGGTCAAAAGGAGGAGTCTAAACCTAGGATCAGTTTGAACGTTCTCAGTGGAACACATGGTGCCATTACAGTAAAGGTCGAGTCCAAGTGCTCTGCTAATAACCCTGCTGACTTCGGGGGCATCCAGAAATGTGGTCTGACTGCGGCACGCTCCTCTTGGTGTTGATATGCGCATCAGCTGTCAACATGAAAAGGCATTCCGTGTAAACTTTACGCTGAAAGTGCTCTCGCTCAATCTAACTTTTTAAGCTTGAAAGAGAAAAAGAGCAAAAAGGTGTATCATGGGATAAGATAACAGGAAATCTTAACTTCTCTGGAAATCATGTAATGAAAGAATTGTCCAGTTATTACATACATAAAGTGATACGTTCCTGAATCCCCTCATAATCCCTAAGATCTTCCAGTAAAATTGCGATTTTCAAGTTAAATGTACACTCTTCTATAAATAGTTCATATTGCAATATTGAAAGCATTTTATGGGCAGCTTTAAAATAAACTAGAAATTCTCTCTGCAGAGGCACTGAACCTGTTCGTAAACTTTTACTCACGTGCATCTTTTCCCTGAGGGCTGCGTTATGTTTTCATGACTGTTTGTTACCCTTTCACCTAAATGATTATTTTTTTTTTCTCGGCATGGTCTGGTTTCTAATACTGTAGGTTTTCATTATTAAATTGTATATTGACTGCTTTTGCTTTGGGCACAGTCTTGTATGGAGAGCAATGCTCTGGTGTTTGCCGAGGTACTTGGACCTGAAATGGATAAATCTGTTTTTAAAGATAATCTTGTTAAAAACTGACAGCAGCACTGGGTTTGAATATTTTCACAGTGGCTCATTTTATTGAAAATAAGTAATGTGAAATTTTTAATAGACTAATTTTAAACAAATAGCTAAGCATAATTAAACTGATGCATTTTAATGTATTCAGTCAAGAAAATTGTAGCTGTGACTATTCCTTAGCTTGATGGTCATAGACTCCATGACTAAGGAAGAAAGAAACATCATTTACCAATTTTAAAGTACTTTATTCTTCAAAACATACTAATTAATTAATTAGTTAATTATTATTTATACAATGTTCTGTCTGCATGTGTTCCTGCAGGCCAGAAGAGGGCGCCAGATCTCATTATAGATGGCTATGAGCCACCATGTAGTTGCAGGGAATTGAACTCTGGACCTTTGGAGAACAACCAGTTCTTAACCTCTGGGCCATTTCTCCAGCCCTTCAAAACATATTATTGAGCTGAGAATGTGGCGTATATCTGTAATTTTATTTACCAAGGAAGCTGGTACAGGAAGATTATATGTTTGAAGCCAGCCCAGACAACTTAGTGCCATCCTGTCTCACATTTTAAAATGAGGGTCTAGGAAGATGGCTCCAGACGTAAAACTGCTTGCATCACAATTGTGAGGACCCAAGAACCCATGTAGAAACCAGGCATGTAGCTCAAGCATCTGCAATCCCAGGGCTCCTATAGGGAGGAGGCCAGAGACAGCAGAATGCCTGGAAGCTCACCAGCCAGCTAGCCTGCTGGCAGCAGCAGTAAAACCTCTTCTCAAAGGAGGTGGAAAGGAGGACTGACACACAAGGTTGTCCTCTGACCCCCACACTATGATAGATGTACCCCTGTGTTCACACACACAGCACATATACAAAACACATACTTTTTAATGTAAAAACAAATAATGTTCTTTAGATGCAGCTCTGTAGTAGAATAGTCACTAGTTAGGACAGAAGTCCTGGGTTTTCTTAGTCCCTGTTACCATCCATCCCCATATACACACACACACACACACACACACACACACACACACACAGACTGTGGGGGGAGAACACTGTCTGCTCCTCCAGAGAACCTGGCTTCAGTTCCCAGCACCCACATGGTGGTTCATGACCATTTGTAACTGAAGTTCCAAGGAGTCAATGCACAGATGTGGTACAGACATTTATACAGGCAAAACACCTTCCACATAAAATAAATAAGGTCTCCAAGAAGGACAGAGGATCAAGAACAAGCTCCTCTGCACTTGGCTGGAATAGTCCTCTGCTTGGTGGAGTTCGTTAAATTACTTGCCATTAGAGGAAAGGTAGTAAATTCATGGGGTGGGGGGGAAGGCGGGCTGTGTTTAATTTTCCAGTTTAGTTAACATACAACATAAGAATATGGGGAAATGACAAATGAAAGACCCTTTCTATTTGGACTCACTTCTAAGAAGTGCACATTATGTTTAAAACATCTCAGTCAAGTCCTGGCTTTGTATTTTTTCTACAGTTTTAGAAATATCTTTTTACCTAGTAAAAATGTCTTTTTACCTAGTAGTTTTGATTATCTGTTCTGCTTTGCATCCTTTGTTTTAACCCCATCTGAGTTTTTTAAAAGCCTTTTACCTAGCTCTGCTTCTTCTGTAAGTGTTCAGTTGCTGGTTTTTTTTTCTTAATGATGAACAGTTTTCAGAGTGTTTATGGCAAATTAATGTCATTGATTTTAATATTGTCTATTTTTAAATTATATAGGTTGGGCATTTTCAAGATGCCAGGATAAATATCAAATTGAATAAGTTGCAGTCCTTGACTAATGAGTTTATTGAAACCCCCTTTCTAATGAGTTTATGCTCTGCTGAAAATTGAAAGTATTCATGTGAATGTCCCATATAAACTTAAGTTCTTTGTTTATCAGGAGCATCTATTGGAGTAGTCATCCTAACAGATAACTGTCCTTGATACCACATTATCATCAGTGAGATCAACAGATGCCAACAGATTACTCACTTTTTTTGAAACTGAGCAAAGGCAGTCTGCCACTAGTCTGAACCATTTATGGCTAAGAGTCACACATAAATATGTACATCACAAGATACAACTAATCCTAGCCAAACTTAAGCAGATTTAGTGGCTGACGGGATGGCTCAGGTGTTAAGGCACCTGTCAGCAAGCCTGACAAGTGGAGTTTCATTCCCAAGACCCACATGAGAGGAGGGAAGCTTTTCTTGCAAGCGAACACACACACAACAACTTTTTAACAAGATTGGTGCTTAGATCTACTATGTTGCAGAAGTCTCAAAATACAGTTTTCCCAGAGGTTGTCCGCGCTCTTACAGCCCCATCATCTCCTCACAGACGTCTCACATAGCCCTTGTTTTTTGAGCAGCTCTTGGTTATTCCATCCAGGCCCTGCGAGTGTCGTTGGAAAGACACGATCCTAGTGTTTGTTCCTTTAGTGAACCACATATCTGACATATCTTTTAGCAGGCATGCTGGTGAGTAGAGAGATATGTGTGTTAGAAATAAACATACCCCTCTTTCCAGGAGGATCCTTCTCACCAGTCAGTAGTTTACGGATGTCTACCTTCCCCTCCTAGGTCTTTCAGGAATAGCTCCTGACTAGCCAGGATTAAAGGAAGAGCCTCTAAGCCGTGGAATTTGTTTAACTCCCCATCTAAGCTAAGTGATAGCAGAAGTTAAACCAGCAAACCTTGTTAGCCTGTCTCTTACACAGCTGCACTGTGACCCATATGCCCATTTTCTGTGCTGCTCCCTTGCCTCCAGCCCTGTATGCCTGTATAACCCTCCTGCAACTACAAGTAATAGTTCATTCCTGTTCACAGATTATCTCATTAAAGTCCTGTTTCGTACATAACGAATGCCACCCAGAGAGAGTGTTCACAGACGTTGTCCATGTGTCAGGCAAAGTCTGTAATGTACCGTGTCCTCTTTGCTGCCTCCTGGACCATGTGTCCAGGACCAAGGAGACAAGGAAGAGCACAGACATTCTAGAGAGTTCTGGAGAGCAGTGAGGGCCTGGGTCACAGCAAGGCCGCAGCCAATGGAGAGTACAGGGGTTTCCAGGAAAGGCGGTCTAAACGCCATTGTGCCGTGTTCCCTCCTTGCAGCCTCTATTACGTGACTGTCTCTCTAAGCTGAAGTGGCTCCTATGTATTCCCAGTGCCTCCCTGCTGAGTGTTCTCCCACAGAACAGTGTAAGTGCTTAGTTCCCAGTCCGTCCACGCTAGCTAATTAATAGCCGACACCTGTGTGCTTAGTGGGGCGCTCAACACTTGTGAGAAAGGCCCAGACAAAGGGAAAACAGCTGCAGCCTCTTTGTAGCCTCCACTGGTCCTCATGTCATGGTACTTGCTGTGTGTCTGCAACATTGCTGTTTGCTCTTTAATTGTTGCTGGTTTCTGGATGCTCAGAAGACTCCGTGCAGCTGGGGGCGAGCATTAGCAAGACACACTCAGAGTTGATTTTACCTGAGACCAAAAGCTCATGGGCACTGCAGGTGTCTGATGAAGGCAGACAGTGCTGCATGCAGTGGTCATCAGGGCCACACAAGTGTGTCACAGCCCTCATTCTGAATCAGTAGCCAGTCACCTCTGAAAAGATGAGTTATTGCACTTCTCTGCTGAACCCCTCCAGCGGCCCACCATGTGACTCATAAAAATGAATGCTTAGCGTCATCTGCAGGGCCCTCATGCTCACACTCCCCAAGCCTCCCAATGCCTCTGCTGTCTTTCCATTACTCTCCCTGAGGCTGGGGCCATGTTATTATTTCTCCAAACAGCTGGCCCTAGAAACTTCAAGACCTTCATCCTTTGAGGTTCTCTCTTCCCAGAATGCTTTTCCTCACAGGTCTGTATGTGTCCTTTTCATATGTAACATCAGTGATGGCTTGGTGGAGAGCGGTTTTGAACTGTGTTCTCTGTCACATCCCTGTCGAGGCCCTGGCTTTCGCTGAAGTACTGTTCTCAGCGTTTGCCATCTGAGCTCACTAATACATACTGTTCTTTGCCACCAGTAAAATGTCAGCTCCAGAAAACAAGGTCTCTTCTTTCTTTGTTCTGCTCTCCCCCCACCTGCTGTATTTGCACAGTCTAGTTACTCCCTGCTGTGCTTTTGGTACAATGGGGAGGTGGAATATTAACAAGTATATTAACAAGTAGTAGGATGAGTAGGGTGGTGGACGTGGGAAGGCAGGCCTGGCCATAGTGGGAAGTGCGGCTTCTGCTTTGAGGAGAACTGAAGAAAACAGTAACTAAGGCGGCACCCAGAATGTAAGAAGCACCAATGTGAGATAACCAACAGGGATATCGGGGATAGGGTTGTCACCATTGTTGTTTTTGAGGTACTGGGGATGCAGCCTAGGACCCTGAACATGCTAGTCAGGCTAATCCCAAAATCCCAGAAGTTTAGGTTTGATTTGGGCTGTTAATGAGGATTATTTCTGGTTTCTGAAGAGCAGGCGATCTCACATGGTGTTTGGGAAAACCAGCCGAGAACTAGTATGTGAGGTAAAGCAGAACTAGAGGCTGACACAGAAACCCGCTAGCATATTGCATCATGTGTTGGTAAAGAATATCTGGGTGCTGCAGAGGTCAGTTCCCTTTCATGGGGTTTGTTAATGGTTGTGTAAGAACGCTGGGCAGACGCCCTGGGAATCTGGGTGTAGTGCATGCCGCTTCAGGCCTGGGGCACCTGTCAGCTTCGACAGATTACGTGGTGGGAGGACCGCCATGGTAGGCCTGTACAGGTCAGGTCCAGCAATGGGGTCCTGTAGGGTGCCACTCATGAGTTCTAAAGGCTGCGTGGGGTTAAACGTGTCACAGTGTGCCCGTTGATGGGGCGGGACACGTGTCAGCGTCTGAGTGCCGCACAAGGGCCCTGGGTGAGGTAATAGATCGGCTGGCTGGGATCCGGTCTCAGGGCCTCCCTGTGCACTCTTGTAAGCATCAGCTGTGTGGCTGCTTAAACTCCTCAGTAAACAGCCAGTGAGGCAGAGGGGGTGGACAAGGCCTGCCAGACCACACCTGCAGAACCTTTCCTGCCTCCAGCCCCTCAGGACAGACTGCCTCCTTACTCCTTGAGGCTGTAGGTAGTGATTCTCCATTGTGCTTGAGTTATTTCTTGTTTGCTTATTGAGTCCTAACTATGAAATATTTTCCAGTCTTCACATACTCAGTTTTATTTTAATTAATTCAGTTTATTACTTCCACATACCACCAGTACTTCAGACTTCTGCATCTAGTTTCAAGGCATGCCTGAACTAATGAAAATGCTGACCTCATAGCTGGAATTCTGCTGTTTCAGATTCGGTGTGAAGAAGAAGCCAATTTATATTAACGTCATCAGGGACCCTATCGAGAGGCTAGTTTCCTACTATTACTTTCTGAGGTTTGGAGATGATTACAGACCAGGATTGAGGAGACGGAAACAAGGAGACAAAAAGGTAATGTGCTTGCTCTTACCCGTAAGCGCACTCCTTGCTCAGTGTTGACGTGTGGAAGTCGCCCAGTGCGGTACAGAAGCAATGGTGAGTAGCACAGCTGCTGGCCCAGAAAACGGGTACTTCCGTAGCCAGATGTGTGCATTGTACACATATTAAAGTGTTCCGAAGTTTTGGGTCTGGGCAGCTGGCACGCGTGACAACCAGTGCACACATTTTTTTCTGAGTCCAGTGTTATTCATCGATACATGAAAATAAAGGACCCAGGTCTAGAGAGGTGGCTCAGTGGGAAGATCTTTCTGCCCTTGTGGAGGACCCCAATTTGGTTCCCAGAACCTATGCTGCATAGCTCACCACTGTGTGTAATGTCAGCTCTCCTGAGCAGCCCTCCTGAGCTCAGCACAGAATGGAGGACTCCCTTTCTCAGTTGGTGTGGACACGTTGCCTCTCCACAGCAATAGAAATTCTAACTAAGATAGCTATTAAGTACTCTGTTATTTATTTTTCCAGTAGAACATCAAGGGGATGATAGTTATAAGAAGAGCAAATGTCTATATATTATAACAAAAATCCAAAGAAAACTGGGTTTGATTTTAAAAGAGTAAATGAAATGAACAGTGAAGACTGTGCTTTAGATTTTCTCCATGGGGAGACCCTTGAGGACCTCAGAGAAAGAGGTTTAAGTGGAATCCAGCTGGTTAGAGGGTAATTGAGAAGTGAAGTGGAAACTGAAGTAAGATGCTCCTAAGATAGAAGTCTGGTGTTGAAAGGAACTTAGATGGCAGATACCTGGTCATATTCCTGCACCTGAAGAACAAAAGGTGAAGGGTGCAAGAACCTGGAGTGGGACAAGGAACCTCGGGATGGTGCGTGATCTCAAGAAGGGGTTAAAATGGCGTTCAGAGAAGGAGGGAATGCCTCTGTAGGATGGGAGCAGAAATGGTGCACCATAAATTCATTTAGAAATTCTATTGCAATTAACACCAGAAATACATGTGTGCAACCATATTTTTTTTTATTCATAGATTGTTGTGTTGTTGCTATTTTGCCCAACATCTTCCTCCCTAGTGGCCCTTTTGGGATTAAGCTGACAGGTAAGGAACATTTGCCCAAAAAGATTAGAAGGAGCTATAAAGAAGGTGTCTTAGTTAGGGTTTCTGTCGCTGTGATAAAAGACTGACCAAAAGCAACTTGGAGAAGAAGGTTCATCTTACAGTTGGCAGTCCATTATCCTGGAAAGTTAGGACAGGATCGAGGCAGGGCAGGAACTGAAGCAGAGGCCATGGAGAGGTACTGTGTACTGGCTTGTTCCTCATGGCTTACTCAGCCTGCTTTCTGATAAAAGCCAGGACTTCCAGCCCAGGGCTGCACCGTCTGTAGTGAAGTGCACTCTCCCACAGCAATCATCAGCCAGGAAAATGTACCATACCACAGACTTGCTCACAGGCCATCCAGGAGAGCATTTTCTCGGTTGAGGTTCCCTCTACCCAAAAGACTCTAGCTTATGTCAAATTGACACAGAACTAGCCAGCACAGAGGATAAAACCCAACCTATTATTCCACATTTGGTGGGTCAATTACATCAGATGCTATAAAGCAGCTAAAACAAACAATTCAGGTAAAATTCTCAAATAGAAGCGTTGTGTGGGATGTGTTTGTGTCTAGTTTTGTTTGTTTGTTTGTTTGTTTGTTTTGAGACAGGGTCTTACTATGTAGCCTCACTACGTACTAGCCTGAAACTCACAGAGATCCACTTGCCTCTGCCTCCTTAGTGCTGGGATTAAAGGTGTGTGTCACTACACCCAGCTGACTTTTTAAAAATTTATTATTGTTTTGCTTGTTTTTGTTTTGTTTTGATGTTTTGGCAGGGTCCTCTGTAGCTAAGGCTAGCATCAGACTCAGCTGTGTAGCCCTAAGGATGAACTTGAACTTCCAGCCTCCAGCCTCCCAAATGCTTGGGTTACATGCATGCATTTAGCACTCCTGGCAAGATGTAGACTCTGGAGGTCACTTTGGGGCTCACTGTCCCCCAAATGTCCAGTGCCCTCATATGTTGCTGCTCTACTGTTCTTCAGGAGGATTTCAGTGGCTTGTTGAATTCAAGCCACTATCTCATCAAGTTTGTAGTCCATTGGGAAAAAGGAAGAGAGAGCAAGTAGTTTCCTTATAAGCAAGTGACCCAGAAGTTGCCCACGTTTATTCTGCCTCAGTCCAGTGACTGTATGGCCAATGACTGTATGGCCACTCAGAATCCCTGCAAGAGAGACTCACAGTCTGACCTATAGAACATTTGGTTTGGGAGGCAGCTTTAGTCTGCCTGAGTCAGGTCGCAGATTTAAAACTACTGCCTAAAAACAGATTTGAAGATCTAAATTTTCTTTGCCTGAAGGACTAAAATACTTGAAGAACACAGGAACCAGGAGTTTGCTAATTAAAGAATTGAGTTAAAATAGCCATCCGGTATGATTATTCAGTTTTAATTTAAATAGTATGCATGAAATCCCCAGAGTTGTCTGCATGTAGTCTGCATCGTCTAACATAGTAATTTTATGGAAAATGTTAATATTGCAGTCTCCTAACAGGCTACTTTCTTATACTTAAGCCAACCTTTGTATTGTCTTTGACTGTCTCACACACACAACCATGTGCACACATGGGATAGTAGTGGAGATGGTGAGTTTCTGTAGTAACGTACTCATCTTCTGTCCTGTTCTGACCGGTAGAAGCATGAAGAAGCAGAGTCTTTGTACTGAGCTACAGGGATCGTGACATGAGCGAGGGCCTGTTAGAGACAGGCATGGAATCAGAAACTTTCTGACCCGGTACTCTTCATTCCTTGAACTATAGTATTTCATGAAAATTGGGCTATAATAGCAATAAGCGGAGACATAACATTTATTGCTTGCTTGCTTTTCTTTTTTTTTCTTTTTAAAGCCACTTCTTAAAGGTTGGCTTCAGGCAGAAAATCTAAATCAGACAGTTACTGTAACAAAATGCCCTGACAAAAGCAACTTGAGAGAGAAAGGTTACTTGCTTCATAGTTCCAAGGGAGTCGGGCAGGCAGGAACTTGAAGCAGCTACTTGCGTTGTTTGTCCAGCTGACTGCAGAGAACAGTTAACTCATGCATCCATGTTTTCAGCTCACTTTCTCTCTGTTCAATACATACTTCTTCTTTTCCCCCTTTCCTTTCCTCCCTCCAGACCCTCCCGTGTACCTGCCCCTCCCCTTCAGTACAGTCCTCAGGTCCTCTTACCTCAGTTGAACAACCAAGATCATCCCCGTGAGCATAGCCACAGACCAAAACCAATTTAAACACACCTCACGCCCAACACTTGGGAGGCAGAAACAGGCAGAGCTCTGTGAATTCAAGGACTCTCTGGTCTACATAGTGAGATTCTGTCTTTAAAGAAAAAAGCAAAATAAACAATCAAAACCCTCATCCTCACACAGAGCATCTAGGGAAATGCCTAAATGACATGATGGCAAAGGGCAGCACTACACTTACGTAAAGAGAATTCAAGGAAACAGAGTAGCTACCTCATCTGTGCAATGAAAAGAGACCTTGTCTCCAAGTTCACCAGCGATGCTGAATCAAAGTCTTTGCAGCAGCAACATTTAACATACCAGTTCTGTCCATGCGGTGTGTTCGAAATGGTATGCACGTAGCATGATCTTCTCAAGCTCTATCCATAGCTGAGGAGCAAGAACATGATATAAAAAGTACATGAAGCCTGTTATGGAGATGCAGGTGAGGGTGCCCCTTCCTGAGAGCTGGCTATTAGCAAGGCAGTGTGTATGCTCAAAAGAGGGTAAGTAAATGACTTTCAGCCAGAGGCGGAACTGGAAGGCTGGCCCTCATGGAACCTTGATTGGTAGAATCAATGTACCGAGGAAGAACATTCTAGCAAAGATACAGAGATTTAGGGTGCCATAATACATAGAAGAACCTGTGGAACAGACTGATGTGGTGAGGATAGATGCTATGGCAAAAGTAAGCAGACAAGTGTGTTAAGCACAGCAGGCAAGGCAGTGAGTGGGGCCTCGTTGGTCTTTCTCAGGACATCGGAAAGGACACTGCAACAGGATGGGTGCATGGATGGTTGGGAGCCACCATGTGGGTGCTGGGAAGTGAGTGTGCAGGTTCTGTGCAAGAGCAAGTACTATTAACCACTGAGCCAGCTCTCCAGCCCTCACTTACCTTATCCCGCCTACTTGCACCTATGTACTTCCTAACTTGTTAAAGTTTTGGGAGCTGGAGAGGAGTCAATGGGTAAAACACTTTCATACAAGTGTGAGGACGTGAGTTCAGCTCCCTAGAACACATGTAAAGCTGGACACAGTAGTGCACACCTGTGCTCAGTGACCTGTGGTGAGCTGGCGACTGAAGACAAGGAATTCCGCCATCTTGTGGCCAGGTGGCCTGACATCCTCAGCAGTGAATAAAAGTCCCCATAAGGCAAGGACTGACAGCCAGGGCTGCTCTGACCTTCGTGCACACACCATGGTACGTGCACACAAGCACTTACAAGCACACATACATACAGAGAGAAAAGCCTCTTTTAACTTGATCATGCTCTTGTCTTCACTGCAGACCTTTGATGAATGCGTGGCGGAAGGCGGCTCCGACTGTGCCCCAGAGAAGCTCTGGCTGCAGATCCCCTTCTTCTGTGGCCACAGCTCCGAATGCTGGTAGGGAAGTAAACTGAGCTTAGGTGGTCATCTTCCGTATGTCCGTTCTCACAGCTCATGAGCAGGGGTGTGGTAGGCAGGACTAGATAGAGAATTTCAGTCTGCACTACACATAATGTGTAAATATCTAGATCTGCTTTCATTTAAATGTTCTGGAAAGATTCATTGTATACATGCCCTCACAGTGGGTTTAATCAAATGCAGTTATTATTGTTGGTTTTGGGATTTATATTTTTGGGCCTTTTTTGTTTTGGAGGTTTTGTTGTTGTTTGTTTGTTTGGGGGGAGTGTTGGATTTTTTTGTTTGTTGTGTTGTTGTTTTGAGATAGAATCTCTTTTAGCCCAGGCTGCCCTGGAACTCTTGATTCTCTTGTCTCTACCTCCCAAGTGTCCAGATAACAGGTATATAGTATCACAGCCAGTTTTTTGGTTTGTGGTTTTGACTTTGTTCTAATAGTTGAGAAAGGGCTTGTGAGGTGGCTCAGCTGTTAAAAGCTACCCTCACAACCAAAAATGTAATAGTAGAGAAAACAAAGGGAAGTCACCACTGCCGGGATCACGTTGGCACTTAAAATGCAGAGCAAGAGCTAAGCATAAAGAATGTTGGTGCTAATTAGATCCCAGAAGTCTAGTGTATTTGGGATGAAACCTGTGAACAGCATTAGCTGACACTATAAACAAAAGATTTTTAGTAGAGCCTTTTCTTACCTATTTTCTGTTTCTCGGGATTTTAGGAAACACTAAAAGCTTATGGGAAAAAAAGAAAAAAATGTTTAGAAATAAACACTAAGCACAAAGTAGCTCTACTTTACCAAGGGGGCAATCAGAATGAACAGAGTTATAAAACATTGAACTCACACGAAGTCAAAAAGAGAACATATGACACAGACGTGTGTATTTAAAACTGTCCTTCAAGTTTGCTCATCTCGAGAACCCTTTAGTAGAGCCTATGGAACTGCTGGGAGCGGAAGCTGGAAGTGAAGTAAAGGAAGGTAGACACCGGCACACCTCCCAGAGATGCCGCTGTAGGCGTGTTAATGATGACACTGTGGCTGTGGTGCGAGCGTGCAGGTCCGCACATATGCGTGCCTACCTGTTTCCTCCATAACGCGGAGCAGCAGAAGCATGAAAACACTCAGCAGGTTTCACAACAGAGTTTTTGATTCCTTTTCTGTGTTTTCAGGAATGTGGGGAGCAGATGGGCCATGGATCAAGCTAAGTACAACCTAATTAATGAGTACTTCCTGGTGGGGGTTACTGAAGAGCTCGAAGACTTCATCATGTTACTGGAGGCAGCTTTGCCCCGGTTTTTCAGGGGTGCTACAGACCTCTACCGAACAGGTATGTGCATGATAGATTTCTTTCTAAAACTGTCCCTAACTTTTGCTTGTTTGTTTGTGAGTTGAGTCTGTAACAAGCTGGACTAGAGTTCTAGAGCGGGCGGGAGGGCTGCACACATGAGCTGCTGTGCTGCTGTAGTTTGTCTACAAGTGTGCTTGCAGACCCTGTGCTCAGTCACATACTGATGGATTTTATTTCTAGCTGCTGGATAGCATGCCATCTGCCCTCAGTTCTCCGTGACTGTAGCAAATGTGGGAGGGGGAATTAGAGTTAAGTTTGGTGATAGGTTTTATCACATTTTTTTAAGTAAACAAAGGCCAGCAAGGTGTCTCAACAAGGTGAAAGCACTTCCTGGGTGAGCCTAATGACCCAAGTTAGATGTTCCGATCCCTAGAGCCTGTGATGGAAGAGGACCGACTCCAGGAAGTTGTCCTCATATACACTGATTTTTTTGTTGTTTTTGTCGTTAAAAAAATAAGTGAACAAGCCTTAGAGTGGTGTGAGAGTGACAACCTCCACTTACTGAGTGTTGGTCCTTGTGTGCACTGTGGGGGCGTTTCATTGCCTCGTTCAAGGATCCTTTCTATCGGAGTGTGCCCCTGGCGAGGTTGGCTTCCTGGTCTGCTGGAGTGTATAGTATTTTAAGGCAGGCTGATGCTTGCCCTTCAGTGTGTCATGTTAACATAGCCATCTCCCCAAGTCCAGAGGCATGTCTCTGTGTGCTCTGTCCGAATTATTTACGTTTCTTGTTTTTCCATTGTAAGTAGGAAAGAAATCTCACCTTAGGAAGACCACAGAGAAGAAACTGCCCACAAAGCAAACCATCGCGAAGCTGCAGCAGTCTGACATTTGGAAAATGGAGAACGAGTTCTATGAGTTTGCACTGGAACAGTTCCAGTTCACCAGAGCCCATGCCGTCCGTGAGAAAGATGGAGACCTCTACATCCTGGCCCAGAACTTTTTCTATGAAAAGATCTATCCTAAGTCGAACTGAGCGCAGCCGTGGCCAGAGCCTTCCAAACCCGAACTTGACTCTGGCGTATTCCGTGCTCCCAGCTTCCACCTGCTGCTGTGTGTGCGAGCCTGGTCGCTGACCTGCACTGGGGAGCAGACATGAATGTCAAGAAACATCCTGGCTGGGATGTCGGCCTTATAAGGAGTGCTTACGTTTCAGGCATTTTTCTCTTTGTTTTCATTTTCACGATAGTTATTATCTCCTCCTGGTTGCAGTGTGGGGGACCTGGCATTGCCTACAATACACACATGCAAACACACATGCAAGTTAGCCAGAAGGCTGAATTCCACTTCAGAAGAGGTTCTGATTCTCTTGCTTTCAATAAGCATTTCTTTACCTCTTCTTGAATGAAGATGAACCCATTTGCCACTCCCCTTCTGGAAGTTTGTGTGCACAGCTGTGCTGGATAGTGCTAAGAAGTGTTTGACAGTTTTTGTTTTTGCGAATCATGTTTAAGAAAGGCTATTGCAGTGTTTGATCATGTTTTCTCAGAACTATTTCTGCTACAGTTAGGTTTGCCCATATTTATATAGGCTTTTATTTTATTTTATGATCGTTAGTATTAAAAAAAATCAACTTAAAACCATTAATAATATTGTAAAAAGATAAAGGAGTTAAAGCAGTATTCCTGATTCCTATCTCCCCAGTATCTAATATTGGGGTGATACTTATAAGAATGTTGACAACATTATCTGAGGCTTTCTTAAGGATTTCCACACATTATCCAAAAAAAAAGTTTAGTATTTGTTTCTCCATGGCTTATCTGTAACCCTGTCCACTGAAATATCAGTGATTCCATATGGCGACTCCCATCTGTGAGCTGTGATATGGGTAGGATTTTCCTACTTCTGTACTTTTACCTGTAGACTATTTTTACTATGGTGCTTTATAATGTGTTTTAAAGCATTGCATTTACAAAAGAAAAAAATGAAAAGGCTGTAAATATTGCATATTTTATGTATTTGGACCAAAAAGTTACAAGTAAGTAGACAAAAGTGGTTTTGCACCAATTTTATTATGTCAAGTAAAGTCATCAGACCTACTATTCTTGTATTTGTCATTTAAATTACTGTTATGATGTCACGGAAACGAACTAACGTAGCCTTTCAATTTTGATAGAAAACATTACTCACCCTGAGGCAATAGTGATAATGGAAAAAATACTGGACAGAGTCTAAGGGTTTGACTGCTGGTTCCAGCTCTGTACCTTCCTGCTGTGTGATGTTAGGCAAGTCACTTACCCTGTTTGCCTCAATTTCCACATCTTGAGATTAGGATACTAATACCCGCGGGACCTACCTCACAGGGCTGTTGTGAGGACTAAGTAAGATGGCGTGGATGAGAGCACTTTGAAACTGTCAAGTGGTGTTTAAATATAAGGTGTTGTGATAGAGGTCTCTCTAACATAGTTTCATACTGCCCATCCTTTTAACAACAAAAAGGGAAAATCCACTTTTAAGCTTTATAAGAAAAAAAACCCTTTACCTTGATATAAATTTGTGTTTGATAAATATCTTCTCAGTGTTTTATCTTCCGTGTTTTAGCAACTATTGAAATGTGAAACACTTGTGAACTCTAGCAACTTGGGTTCTTCTTTAGTTGATGAGGAGTGGGAAAATCTTCTGCAAACTTGAAGATGTTCTTGTCTTTATTTGACCTTTGTCATTCAAAAATGGTGGCTATTTTACACCTATGCTTGTTAAAATATGTTTTCTAGAGTTCAATTCCTCTATTAATTCTTCACCTCCTTCTTCAGATTCAGAATTCATATTCTTCTCAGACATACTTTTCTAAAGGAGTAATTACTTGTATGTTTAGTTTAAATAATTTCTAAATAGGACCTCGTCAAACAAAGCATTTTTAACAGAAGGCTTTGAAGTTTATTTATTGTATAATAAAGGGAGAAAAAAAAAACACTGCATATCAGAAACACTTACAGAGACTAAAGGAATGATCACCCTGTATCACCCTGCCCTGCCAATCGGAAAATATTAAGAGAACATGGCCACATTTTTCCCTCTCCCCCCACTTTCCAATGAAAGCTAACAAGTTGTTTTCTTGCCCAGGGCCAAAGAGCTACTTCCAAACAGGTTATTCTTGGGAGTCCATGATAAAATCTTTTAGGTGATTAGGGTAGCTCTTAGTACACTAACTGGGGCGTTCTATAAACTGTTCTCTTAAAAGACCTGAGTAAATAACATTAGATCTCTGTGACAGCCATTCTTATTGTTGCAAAGAAGCTGTCACAGACAATGTAAAAAACAAACGACTGTGGTTATAGCATAGTAAAACCCTTATTTATAAAACAGTGGACAAGATAGATATGGACCATGAGCTGCAAGCCCCTGCACTGAGAGATGGTCACAGAGAAGCCATGTCTGTGTCTGAACCAAGTTCCCCAAAGAGTTCGTGTACCTCCCACATCTCCCAGATTACGATCCCGAGAACCGCTTTCTGGCTCAGTCTCTCCCACAGATTATTCCATTTTATGTACATCGCTTCCAGGTGACCACGCTTTCCTAGTTTACCAGTTCAAAATTGGGACATTTTTTTTTTATCACTTCTGGGGGTGAATATGTTCAAAGTGTCCTTTCTGGAGACTGAGAAAAGGGTAGATTTGCTTCTGTTTGATTCAGTAGGAGTCCTGGTAGTCTGAGTCCTGAGAGCATATGACTTTACAATGAAATCAGTAGACCCACTGAGATAGTGTGTGTTTTTTAAACATGGCAAAGGTTTTTTTGTTTTGTTTGCCTCTGTGCTTTTTCAGTAATCTAACCATAGGGAGATTGTTTTTATATGATAGCAAAGCAAATTAACCACTTTGAATTTTGAAGATAATGTATATGTGTATATGTATCTATCTATATATGTTTATTTCCTACAAAAGAAGAGGTAGCTTTGTGTTCAACTTGTACCAACTGTTTTCTTATTGCTGTGAAATGGCAACTGTTGATAAGCCACTGTGTTTTAAAATGTCCTGGGGAGGATATATTTTGATTTTACCAGGCTTTAATCTGTGAAGTGTCACTTAAATACGTCTGATAGCAACACTTGAGGTACCGCATGGGAGCTGCTTCTGTGTCCCGCAGTACAGCCACACAGTCTCATGTCCTGCTGTTTCTGGACTCCTGGCGACTGGATTTAAACTACCAAAACCCACAAAACTGAAAGTTACTGACTTCTTAAATGACTAGCTTTCCTTTCTATTCTGAAAATTCAGCTAACCCCTATAATTTAAACCCTATTGATCTCCCTCATTATATGTCCTGTTGGAAATTCCTAAAATTGTCTGCTCCATCAGGGAATTTACCAGAGTATTTTGATGTTGTATTTGCATAGATAGATAAAAAATAGTTTGTAGATGACAATTCTCTCTTTTTTAATAAAATGAAATTTTCAAAAAAATCTAAAAGCACTAGAGAACTTAACTAACGCCCAGTTCCCTAATACATAGCTGGTGTTCTGTTTCACATTGAACTTCTGCTCAGAGGCTCTGTATGTAAATCGTTTTCAGACATAGCTCTGGTCCCAGGAGCCTTTATTATGGGACTGTGGTACCTCCACCTTCTGTGAAACTTGTCTCTTAGCTTGAATGCTTCTGCTTCGTGATGCATCAGTGCCCTTGCCCTTGCTGGGTCTTCGCGTGCTTGTACCCTGGGCAGAGTTGCTGTGTGCGAGGCAGAGTGCTCTGTGGCAGTCTCCTGAGAGAAGAGCCCATTCCAAAAGTGCTTCTACCTTGCCTCCTCAGGAATGTAGCTTCCTGAGCAGGAATTTGAGGAGTAAGGTGATCATTTGGTCAGATTCATCCTACACTTTAAGGTCATGTGGTTTGGGAACCTTTGTAACGCTAGTTATGAAATGAACCCTGATGGTTATGACCTGTTAAAAATGAATTCTAGTGTTCATATGACGAGGCTGCTGCAGCCTGCCAAGAGAGAGATGTGAGCATCTCTAAGTCAGTGTCCAGCGTGGTTTAGAGAAAAAGACATGGTAAATTGGGACCTTAGCTAAACAGCGCCTGTCCACCCCAGTATTTTGGAAAATGTTTCTCCAGCTCCCTCCTTCCCATTCCTCTGACCCCTTCCCACTGTCTCCCCCCCCCCCTTACCCTGCCCTCTCTACCTGCCAGGATAATTTATGCTAGACTCTCCAACCTGAAACCATTTTGTCACATCTCTTGGAGAGATACTCTTCCCTTTCCTGCAGTGCTCTTGCAGCCTTCTGCTGTTGAAGTGTTTCAGTCTGCTACCTGGAGCAGAAGCTATCGGCTCAACAGTGTGGGGAGTGGGGATGTGGCATGGTGTCCTGGCTTAATATTTTCTTCTGGGTTGATGCTAAGGGACAATTTCTAAAGTGGCCTTGTGTTCATTGTCATCTGAGATCTCAGATAACTGTCACCAGAAAGTCCTACGTCGTCACCCATCTGCAAAGTCTTATTAATTTGTGACAAGTTTTTATGCATATTGACCTCTGTTGCCCTTGTATTTATTAGTCATTGGTGTTGACATTTCAGATTGGAGATGTATAAGATATTTATAAATAAACAGCTAACACAAGGAAAAGTGAAATAGGGACAAGGCTGTTGGGGTAAGAGGAGGTGGGGTCATGAAAAGGTTAGCCCTTGTGGAACTCTGTCCTTAGGACATGACGTGGCTGACACATCTTGAAAACAGCAGCAGTGCTACCATATGAGACCCTCACAAGTTCAGCATTTTGCTTGTTTTAAGATTTATTAATTTTAGCCAGGCATATAACCTCTGAGTATAGGCAGAGAGGGAGGCAGAGGCAGGTGGATCTCTGAGTTCAAGACCAGCCTGGTCAACAAAGTGAGTCCAGGACAGCCAAGGCTACACAGAGAAACCATATCTCAAAAAAACCAAAATCATCATCATCATCTCTTGAGTTCAAAGCCATCCTGGTCTACAGAGTAAGTTCCAGAATTACACAGTGAGACCCTGTCTTGAAAAAAAAACAAAACCAAGAAATAAAATATATCAATTTATCTGTTGTGGTGGTGCACGTCTTTAATTCCATTTAATTTCAGAACTTGGGAACCAGAGACAGATGGAGCTCTGAATTCAAGGCCACCCTGGTTGACAGTTTCTGAACAGCCAGTGCTACATAGTGAGACTTGTTTTATTTTATGTATGAGTGTATGTATGTGCACCCTATGCACACCTGATACCCACCAAGATCGGAAGAGGGTATCAGAGCCCCTGGAACTGGTGTTCTGGGTTGTTGTAAGCCACCGTGCAAGTGCTGGGAACCAAACCAGTGTCCTCTGCAAGAGCAAGCCAAGCCAACTCTCCATTCCTGATTCTTTGTCTTTAAATTAAAAAATAAGATGCCTTTGGTTTCTTTGGTGGGTATGTGTGTGTGTGTGATGCCGGGGGTGGGGGGGTGGGGGGTGGAACTTGGGTCTCCTGCAAGAGCAGCAAGTGAGTTAACCCTTCAGTGATCTCTCCAGTCCCAGGATCACACTTTGAACATAACTCCTTAGAAAGAATGAGAGGGTAATTAGAGCCTCACCTGAGAGTCTAGCTTCTTCTTGCCTATCTCTCCATCCCAGCTCTGTGTGGGAGATGATAGGATGCTTGGTAGGTCATTTAACTGGAGGGGGCACCCCACCTGGCCAGCCTTAGAGAGGTCACCCATATTGTGGCTGGACTTTTAGCTGGTACCACTGTTGGTCTCTCAGGTCCCTGTGGGTAAGCTGAATAAGCTTGCTGGTTCACCAAGCCCTTTCAGATTTAGAATTTCAGCCACAAAGTAATGAAAACAATAAGAAACATGGGTCAGTACACTCAGTTCTGATCTCGCCAGTGAGCTGTATTCTCACCTAGGCACCAAGTCAACTGGAAATACATATCTAATTAATGTTAAAATCTGGTCCTTAGAATCCTTATAGAGCCAATATGCACATGAGCTCAGTACCTAATGGTTCAAGTGTTGATCCTACAAACAGGAGTTGATGTATTTCATGTAGCATCCCTAGGATCTGAAGTGTTTGTGGCAATAACAGTCAATTTGTATATATTGTGTTGAATCTGATAATGTCCTCTTGATAATGTAGCTAGATTGGGCCATAGGAAATGTAGAGTATTTTCAGACTTTTAGGTGTTCTGTATTGTTCTATTTTTAAGCTTCTGTTAATACTGACTAGTATTCTGTTAATACTGAAAGAACAATATATATTTGTAGATAAACAACCTCTACAGTAATTTCATTTGAAGTTGGCCAAGCCTTCAGAAAATGGCCAAGAGGGGATAAGTAGCATAGTATTCAAACAAGAGGAACCAAAGTCTTATTTTTTTTCTTCTTTTAAAGTAATTTACAATTCTCTAGAGGGTTAGTAAATTGGGTTTCTTGACAGTGTGGTAGTCTGACCAGATTGTGGAGCCTATCAACGGTGAGGCTTGGGCTTTGGATCCATCCTGGGCCTGTTTAGAGGCGGCTGTGGATATTAAACTCTCTTGTACACATTCAGTTTCTGTCATTATTTCATGTGGGGGACTCTGAAGAACACCACTGACAGGAACAGTTTAAAAGCCCCGTTATATTTTGCTTCTACCACACAGATGGCTCTGTGCATGGTCACTGCAACACAGATGCAAACCCAGATGGAATTAGATGCCCTCTGTGCTGCAGTCAAGACAGTCTGTAATGTTTGAGGTGCATCTTCTGAGCGGACAAGATGAGATTAGATTGGTTTCTCTGGGAGCCAGCACTATTCATTTTGCAAGAAAGTTCTATTGGAGGCCTGAGGACTGCCAGAAGCAAAGTGGAAACAGCCCAGCTTTCTCCTCTTATCAAGATCCACAGCTGGTTCCACACTGAGCAGTGGAGTAGACCATAGTAAAAGGATCTGAATAATGAGTTGGATCAGAAACCAAGAAGGAGGTCTCTGCCACCCACAATTACAATATGAACTTGATGTGTTATAACTTTATTTCCGTTCTTTGTTGTATGACAAAGGCTGGCATCCCCAACATCGAGTGAATAGCTATTTTTAGTTATCAGTGGGATTTTGTCGTTTTTTTTTTAATAACCCAACTATGTGCTGAGCACTGCAGTACTGACTCTGAACCATACCCCTTAATGTGTAGAATAACCATGTTTACTCCAGTATGACAGTCTAGAACTTTACAACCTCACAGAACACTTTCATATCCTTGCAATCTGTTCTCATGGAGAGGGAATTCCACTGGCCTCATTCTACAGCTGCTTGCAGGCAGGAGGTGGGTTTTGACCTGTTCAGCCCTTTCAGAGTTGTCAAGGGCTTTAATCCTGGCCAAATCAGCATCTCTAGGGAACTCATGCCCAGGGCTCCCTAAAAGCCAGTCAGGTGGTTCTGACCCAGGCTGAAGTCCAAGAACTACTGGTTCAGAGCAGCAATTCAAGTGTGAAAACTACCAAGTTTAACCTAGCTGGTAGATAACTAAAGCTGCTCATGGCAACACTAATGAGCTAAGACTTGAACTCAGATCTGTCTGGTTCACATATAATCTGTTTACAACACAGAGCTGCTGTATAGGCTACAGTCTGTTTTCCCTGTTTCATTCTTGGTACTTGCTTCCTAAAACACTAGTTGAGGAAGATGAAGAGAGCAAAAAAGTAGAAGAAAAATGTCTATGTTCTTCTGGAGTGATACTAAGTTCTGCCCTTTATTACGAGTTGGGATAGACCCTAGACAGTTTCTAGAATGTCTGTGGAAGGCCAGGTAGATAGCTGAGGACCCAAACTGACCATACACTGTAAGCACATCACATCATTTCTCCCCAGTGGTGGATGGGTTAGGGCTGGTGTTCCTTGGTTGGACATAGTATTTGACTCTGAAGGATTTCATGTCCTGGCCTTGGCAATGTTCCTAGAACTCTGAGCTGACATAGCACGGGATCCACAGCTGCTTGGAAATGCTTGGTGGTGTCCTCACTGATAGTAATTTTCAGCCTGTGGTCACAGTGGCGTCTTCACAGCTACATGGGTTACACAAAAGTACTTGCTTGGTTCTCACAAATTTTATCTGCCTTTGCTTTTTGTTTGTTTTGTTTTTGTTTTTGTTTTTTTTTTTTTGTTGTTGTTGTTGTTGTAAATGAAAGCCCACAACCCGAGGCTTAGTCCATAGCTCAAGGATCTGGCAAGTAACTCAGAACTCCCCACTGCCCCATCACACTCCCTTTCCCATGTTCTCAGGAGAGACCAGAGAGGCAGGGCCCCTCAGGGGCAGTGTGCCTCCTGAGCACATCCTTGAAGGAGAAAGGCCATTTGACCATGTGTAGACCAAGGCTTCCTGCCAAGCCCACTTTCTTCACATGCTGGGACTATACCAGGTGCCATGCCTTTAACATCTCACTTCGCGCTTCTCATCTTCTGAAGAAGATACAGCCGGCCACCACATTTGGGAGCTGAGGACAACGGGGATAGCACGAGGTTGGACGCTTTCTCGGTCGCATTGCTGGGAAGAGGTAGAGGCAGGTTTCAAACCCAGGTTCTAACCACACATGGATAACTCTTCACCACTGTGCCATGCAGACTCTGACAGCTATGAGGAACAGAGGGCATGCTTCATTTTCAACGTCTTCCCACAGACTTTTTGGCCTCAACCCCATAGGGCTTGGCAACGGAAGTAGGACCTGGTGCACTTGTACGGGTTCCAGCTGAGGATGTAGCTCAGTGGTGTCCCCCAACAGGAAGAAATGAGTAGAATGTGGGTCATTGTGTTTTCTTGTCACCTTTCCAGTCTGCCTTTCTAACTTCACACACCCTCAGGTGAGTATATGATAGCATGATTCTTGCTGCTGTCTGATACTGAGATTTGGGGCTGGGAAATGGTTCTGTGCTGTAGACTACCTAGGGGTGAGGGGGCCCAGGGTCGAGTCCGAGCCCTGGGGTCAGTTTATGAGTTCTGTGTGTGCTCCGGTTTTATCAGGATCAGTCTTTGCACGGCAGTCATGACGGCAGGAGGATGCCCAGGCTGCTCTCAGGACTCTGAGGTGCTGAGACCCTCCACCCAGCTTTAGTGTGGGCACCCAGCCGAGTGCTCGTGGTCTGGAGGCCCTCCTCTGTCATTATCATTGCCTCACTCTCCTGTGTGGCTTACTGCTCATGTGCCCAAGGGTCTTTCAAAGACAAGTCCCAAGAGATGCACACCACGTAAGAAGAGAAGGACTTATCTGTGCTGGAATCAGGCATCTGCCTTTGGGGAGACCAAACACCCCAGAGCAGGGGAGAGTAGCCAGTGAGTAGGAAGGACGCCTGCCCCAGCTGCGATTTCCCAGCTTCTCTCTGGCTAACAGATCTGATCTGAGTCATGCAGAGCCTCCCATTTAGTCACTGAGGCCTCTGGAGTCCGGGTGGCCAAGGCTTCCTGCCAAGCCCACTTCTGCTAATAGCAGTGCTATTATAGTGGCTTTTGTATTAATTTTCTTTTCTTCCAGGAGCCCCAAGGTCTTTAACAAATGCAAGAATGATGCTGTGGACCCAAAATTAGAAACTGAAGGAAAGTAGACCCCTCATTCCTAGTCTACTCTCTCAATGGCTTGGCCTACTTGCTTTCAAGGATGGGTCTTTAAAGGTTTATAATCCTGGGTGGTGACTGGGGTGGATTAAAGGAGACCAGAGGCTTTCCTGTTGCTTCATGCCCCCCTTTCAGCTTTTAGCATCTCTTTGCGTGACTTTATAGCTGAGCATCTTTGCCGCTCCATCTGGATGAACTAAAGACTGAATCTGAGAAGTCATGTTCAACATGTGTGGCTGAGGATGTACACACAGGCAAGAGGAAGATGCCTGTGTCTTCTCTGTCACTCTCTGCCTCATTCTCTCAAGGTAGAGCCTCCGGAGCAAGGTTACTGACCAGCAAACACCAGCGGCCCTTCTGTTTCTAGCTTCTCCAAGTACAGAGGTTACAGGCATGCATGTCACACACAGCTTCTTGGTTTATTTTAACATGGCTTCTGGAGGTTTAAGCCCAGGTCCCACACAGCAAACACTTTCTAAGCCATCACACACACACACACACACACACACACACACACACACACACACTAATTTTATGTAATTTTGTTTATGACATATAACTTGCAGTGTATTTTTGTCATGGTCACACCTCATTACCCTTTCTTGTCTTCCTCTGACTTGCTGATTCTATGCCTCTTCCCAACTCATCCCTGCTTCTACTTCCATGACTATTTTGTGTGCCCTGTGAACAGTCAACATCCCAGCACTTTAGCAGGATATGAGTCTCAGAAGTAATAGATACTCATTGCAAAAAAAGAAGCTTCTCTGACCAAAGCTGACAGTAGCACTCATCTGTGGTCATAAACTCGGATATCTGGAAGGCAGTTTGATGAGCACACCACCAGCCTGCTCGTGTGGAGGTCTAGCAGATGCTAGCCCAGCTTTTTGTCAACGTGGCTCACAACAGACAAGAACGGCAGATGCCTTGAAGGACAGTGTCAGTCTAAAAGGCATGCGTGACTGGACCCCACACTTTCTTCTACCTCTGTGAGGATCTCAGGAGTGATTCAAACCACCTCCCTTTCTTCTGTGCCCATCTGTGCAGGTCCAGAAAAAGAAGGTGCTAGAGGTAGGCTTGGCCATGGCCTACCATTCTGCCATGCCATTCAGTGCCAGGATAGGGTGAGTGTGTCAAAGTCAGTGATACAGCTTCCAGCTATGTTTCCAGAAGAGCCCACACGGCTTTGTTTTCTTTCTGTGGGGGGAGAGTGTGCCATTTACATACAAGTTGAGCATGCCCAATTGGAAGACCTGAGCTTGAAAATGTTTCATCACTGAAAATATATTTGAGTATGCCTGCAATGTGACACGTTCTAAATTCTACAGTAGTGCCTTACATGTCACAGGTATTGAAAGAGACAGATTCGAATCGTCATTTCTTCTGTCACTCACCTGCCGTGTCACTTTTGTTTACTTGTCCTACAAAAAAATCAAGCCCAAGCCCTACTTGACCTTATGTACAGACTGAATGATGTCACATCTATAGTATTTTTTATAGAATTGTGTGAGCTGAAGGACTGAAAACTATTGGTGTCTCCTAGTGTGTCCTCTACAAGGGTGTCCAACCTTTTGATACTGTGACATGCTGTCATCACCTACAAAGCTCATGCTCAAGAACCACACAATCAGTGTGGCATGGTAGTGCATGCCTTTAACCCCAGCTCTTGAGAGACAGAAGCAGGTAGATCTCTGTTACAGGCCAGCCTTGGCTGCATAGTGAGGTAGTGAGATCCCATCTCAAAACAAGCAAACAAACAGAACCACACAATCCAACCACACACAAAACAAAACAAAAACACATAAAAAATGTACACTTTCTCTTAGTTTTGTTTTTTATTGTATTTTTGAGACAAGGTCTCTTTTGTTTTTTTTTTTAATTTATTTATTTATTATGTATACAGTGTTCTGCCTGCATGTACACTTGCACACCAGAAGAGATCACCAGATTTCATTATAAATGGTTGTGAGCTACTATGTGGTTGCTGGGAATTGACCTCAGGACCTTTGGAAGAACAGTCAGGGCTTTATTACCTCTGAGCCATCTCTCCAGCCCTAGTTTTGATTTTTAAACATTCTGTCTTTTGAGATAGGGTATATCTATGTAGCTCTGGCTGTCCTGGAACTTGCTATGTAGGGCAGTCTGGCCTCAAACTCACAGATATCAGCCTAGCTCAGCCTAGGATTAAAGGCATATACCACCGTGCCTGGCCAAAAAGCTTAACAATGTTTAAGTAAGCTTATGACTGTGTGTTGGGTCTCATTTATAGTGGCCTGTGGCTCCGGGCTCTACACACCTGCTGGATCTTGTCTCCCTGCCTTTCTCACTCGTGACCAGCTTGGCAATGGGCCAGTTCTGGCCATATTGTCAAGTTTCTCATCTAACCTCAACACGGGCTATGTGTATAGGTGGCCATTCCCCAAACACATACAGCGTAGAAGCACTGCATGTCGTGGTTCCTCAGTTTCTCTGTCATCTGGACAGTAATCTCCAAAGCAAACAAAAAAGAACATTCTGAGCTTTGAAGAGAGCTCCTAGGGCAGAACCTACTGTTAATTGGAAAATAAATAGCTCTCCCTTAAGCTGCCTCCTCCTTTCAGGGACCCCCCTGCGAGGTGAACTAGGAGACAGTTATGCCTCCTTTGAGGATAATAGTGACTGTCCCTAACGCTTTGGGGGAGATAAATGAGACAATACACCTTAAAGTGTTTTAAGTCCCCCCCCCAGTAAGGTACCCTTGAAATCCAGGATCCAGGTGTGCTTTGCTTTGACTTGTGAATTTGGAGACGTCATGAAAACCTGAAACTACCAAACAGGCAAATTAAGGGGTGAAAATTAGCATCACAAGCAGCCTCTTGGCTTGACAAAAAGATTCACAGCAGGATCCCTTTAAATAGCCAGCTCCCCTGGTGCATTTAAAATATGACTCAATTTACAAAGATTTTGATTTACATATACCCAGTCAGGAACAGTCTATTACAGAAGGAGCACATATGCTTTCTATAATAAAGATCGATAACGGTGGGATTTAAAAAATACAAAATAATTATTCTCATCATCTCAGTCATGCAGTTAACACTTCCAGTGCCAGGAAGTGGCTCTGAAAACTACAGCTGTTGCTGGGGGGGAGGGCTGTTGGGAGGGGATCCTGAGTGGCAGAGTGGTGAAGGGAAACTGCTGTGATGTCACCTGGTTGAAACAAACACCTGAGTCAAGGTTGCTTCTAAAGGCAACATTATGTGCTGCTCCTGATTGGGCTAAAGAATCTCCAGGTTCATCAAAGATGAAAAATCAGTACGCAGGGCTGGAGGGGGGCTCCGATGTCTGTATAAAATGCCTTATATAGAAAAGAGACAAAATCCAACGGCTACAAAAGGCAAGAGAAACGAGTGAGTTTATTGTCCCACTTCTGTGTCTGGGAGCCATTGAGGGTGTGTACGTGTGTATGTGTGTGTGACCACATACGCATAGCAAGCGGTGCTTGCTTGGTTGGTTTGCGGTGAGTGTGCTGGTCAGAGTCACTGTGTCCCCAAAATGTGCTCTTAACACCTAATCTCTAAAATCTGCAAACATGCTGTTACTGGTTGAGGACAAATGAAGACAGTGGATAGGATTAAATTTCTTTAGTAGCTGGCCCTAAAACATGGTGACTGGATCGCAGATTATCCAGATGGGTCTGGCTCACACAGTATAACAACAAGAATCGTGAAAAGGGGAGAACTGGGGTGATGTTTCATTCTGCCGCAGAAGAACCTGAATTTGATCTGCAGGATGCCCCCAAAATGAATCGCTGTGAAGGCAGAGACAGTCGGATCCCTGGGGCTCACTGATCAGCCAGTGTGTCCATGGGTGGAGCCCCAGGCAATGAGAGCTCCTGTCTCAGGGGAGGTGAATGGAATTTCTAAGGATGACACTGAAGACTGTCAACATGCATGTGCATGCACATATATGCTTAAAAAAGGAAAGGGAAAAAAAGTGGTGCCAGGTGATGCCATGTGTGTTATAATATATAAGGAATTACGTGCCATGCAACAGATCAAGGGAAAGGGAGAGGAGAGAGAGAGAGAGAATGGAGGTAGACACCCATCTGGTACATGTGATGACATAGATGTTGTCAGGACCCTAAAGGCCCCTGAGGGGCTGGCAAGTGAATTGCCGGCACACCAACAATATGGACATTGGCTGTGTTATGTTTTGGATAGAGATTTTCCAAGAGTTGATTTGCTCCCAAGTGGTTGGCACTACTTTAGGAGTTTAAGAAGCTGGACCTAGGGCCTGGGTGTGGTGACACACTCCTTTAATCCCAACACTTCAGAGGCAGAAACAGGCAGATCTCTGTAGGTAGGTTCAAAGCTGGCCTGATCTACATAGTTATCTAGGACATCAGGGGCTACATCAGGAGGAAGAAGGAGGAAGGGGAAATGGAACAAAATGGTGGTGTACCTTGCTGGAAGGGCTGGGGGAGGTAAGTTACCAGGAAGCAGACTTCCCCCCAACCCGCCCCCATTCCGTGCCTTTCGTACCGAGAAGTGCCTGCAGGACTGTGGTCCCTCAAACTCCTTTAATTGCTTCTTCTCAAGTATTTAGTCATAGAGATGAGAAATGATGGAAGGGAAACACGAGCCAAGGAGTTTGAGCAGTCCCTAGAAGCTAGAAAAGAACATCAAAACAACCTCCCCTGGGCTTCCAGGAAGAAACACAGCCCTAATTCGATTAGATTTTGGCCCATTGAGACCTGTTTTGGTCTTCTGACCTCAGACTCTGCAAGATGATAGATGTGGATAGTTATATCATTAAATTTATAATAATTTTTATGGCGAGCATAGAAAAGAAATATGGGGAAGCGGGCTTTTATTGTTTCCCTTCACGTTCATGCTTGCTGGGACCTGTAAAAAGGCCTCTGGAAGCCAGACATGCCTGTAATCGCAGCACTGGGGAGGCAAAGACAGGTGGGCATCTGTGAGTTTAAGGCCAGCCTGGTCTACCTAGTGAATTCCAAACCATCAGGGAGACACAGGGAGGCCCTGTCTCAAAAGTGTTATTTCTGAATCTGGACAGGATTTCACAAATGCTTCAGGCCCCGTGAACCTACCCAATCCTAACCCCAAGACAAGATGCAGTATGTAAAGGCATTGTGGACTGGCCCTTGAGCCTTCTTCTGAACCACATAATCTAGGAAAGACCTAGATTCTCCTGCAATGCCTCTCCTCTTCCAGGAAACGTTCAGATTGCCGGAAGGCCCTCGGAGTCAATGCCCCCCATATAAGGTACCCCAAGTTCCTCTCTGCAGTGTCTGGATGCTCCTAATGCCTCAGCAGCTTCCTTCCCTCTCTGCTTCTCACCAGCCAACTGTTTCAGAACTGCAGTCTCTCAGCCTGCCCCTCTGTTTAGAACCAGTCAAGGGCCAAAAACATCAACTATCTCTTAAAGGCTAGGTTGGAAAGTGAAGTGGATAAAACTATGGTTCCTGCCCTTTGCCCTCTAAGTTGACTGGACCCTGCTACATCTCTGCCACTGGCCACATGGAATAGCACACAGAAGGGAAGCAAGGTGCGGGGGGAGGGGGAAGGGACAAGGAGCATCTGAAATCAGGGGAGCGCTCCATTGTCTGTCACCGAAGTTCTGTTCCAGGCCAGCCAGTACAGTTATCGTGAGTATCTTACTGACTGACTACTCCGAACTTCAACTGCATCTTTAGAATATGGATAAAGGTAATAGTATCTACCTCCCAGGGTTGTCCTAAGGACCAGTGGAGCTGCTCCAGTAAGTCTCTTACATATTTACCACATCAATAAAAAGGGAGAGCCGCTCCTATTATTTCTGTTTTTTTTTTGTTGTTGTTGTTATAAACACCAGTAAGATGGACCCTTGTTATGCTTTCAGCTGAATCCTTAATGAGACGAAAATTAAATTTTGGCCGCTTGCCCCATGACTGGCCAATTAAGATGTAAGGCAAGGTCTTGAGACAAAGAATGCAGCAGTAGTCAAGAAGCCAGCTTCAGAAGAAGAGGTGGGGCGGGCTGGAGCTGGCTCCTCGGGCTAAGAGCAGGAACTGGCGGGGTGCGGTGGCTCCTTGCCTTAATCCCAGCCTTGGGGAGCCAGAATCAGGTAGGTCTCTGTGAGGTTGAGAACAGCCCGCCCTGTGGCATACTCCCCTCTCTGGGCAGTATAAACAAGGGCACAGGGAGGCCACCAAACTGACTGATTCATGGGTGGGAAGAAGGCTTTTATTACAGATAATGAGAGAGAGAATATAGCCAGAGGCTTTCGGGAATGTCCAAAGCAGCTATGGCTACCTCTCTGGGCAGAGCGGGACAGACTTGCAAGGGCCAGGGCTATCTCTCCCAGGAGCAGAGGGAAGAGTGGAAGCAAAACCTTCTGGGTACAGAGGAACAAAAAACAAAAAACAACAACAACAAAAAAACCAAAACAAAACATGAGCTGCGGGGTGTTGGAGCAGCCTGGTAGGGCCCTGAGGGGGAGCTTGGAAGTTAAAATTGGCTTTGGTATACACCATAGGAATGCCTCAACAGGAAGCCAGATGCCTCATCCACCCAGAGGAAGGAAGATAGGGAAGTGGCTCTTCTTAGCAGAAAGAGCTTGCCAGCTTCCTGAGGAATGATGAAAGTATCCATCAGCAATCCTTGTGCTTTTCCTGCCAGCCTCCAGCCTGAACTGAGCCAAGGCTGTCATCTTGGATGTGGTCAGCAGACCTGTCCTTCTGGGGTGCTTCCTGTTTTCCTTCAGACCTAACGTGCAGGACAGTGGATGCTCTTACAGAACTGAGTGGGTGGTCCAGAAAGAGTCTGTGTGTCTGGGAGCCTGACGGATGTGGTGGTTGAGTAAAGAGCGCAGAGGGAGGGGCATGGGCGGCTGGGCTGAGGAGGGAGAGGCTCCCCAGGCAATGTTCCTCCAGGAAAAGCTACGGTCAAGTGGGGGCAACCACTGTACTCATCCCTACCCAGGGCTTATTGTTGTATGTGTTGTTCTGATGTGTTTGTAAAGCGTGTATTAATTCTCAAAACCATCTGGGTTTGGATAATAAAGTATCGACTCTGCCTCTGTGGTGACCAAAAGGCAACTGTGTTGCCTGGCTGAATATGCTGACCTAAAGCTCATTTCCCATCCTTTCTCCCTCTCTCCCCTCCCACATTCACTCCAACTGAGCTTTGGAGAGTGAGGGAAGGAGAGGAATAGAAATGTGGGCCCTGGTGTAGGGTACAGGAAAGCTCAGCACCCTCCACTGCTGCTCCATCTTTTGTCACTGAAGTTCCTGTCTGAAGCACGCCTTAGCTGGAGGAAGGAGAAACAAGTTGGCGCGTTGGTTAACATGACGCAAACTAGAGTCGTAAGAAGTCAGTGGAGAGAAATGCAAGAATAGACTCAGTCCCACCTCAAACAGCAAGAAGATGCTGATTTAAGGATTAGGAAAAGAGAGAACAGGGTGGTGGTGGTACAAGCCTTTAGTCCCAGCACTCAGAAGGCAGCGGCAAGCATATCAGTTTGAGGCCAGTCTGGTCCACAGAGTAAGTTTCAGGATAGTCAGGACCATACAGAGAAACAGGTCTCAAAACAAAACAAATGAAAAAAAGAAAGGAGAGAGAGAGGAGAGAGAGAGAGAGAGAGAGAGAGATATCAAATCAAATCAAAACAAACAAAAAACAGGAAAACAGGGCATAGTTCAGGGTACAAAGTACTTTCATAGCCAGAGGAAGGGAAACAGGACAGGGAGGTGATACAGTCGGCAGATTCATCGTCGCCTGGGCAACGTGAGGGAGGAAGGATTTATTTTGCCTCATGACTTCAGAAATTGCAGACCATCATCCTCCGCTCCTTTGATCCTGGGTCCCTGATGAGACAGAAGATCACAGCGGTGGGAGGGAGTGGAGAGGAAGCAGGTCAGACAGAGAGGAGCTGGGGACAAGAAACAGCCTCTAAGGACACACAGTGATCTACCTCTTTCCACCAGGCCCTTCCAGAGTTCCCAGGACTTTGCAGAATAACACCATTGTGCAGACACTAGGTATCTAACACACAAGCTCAGGGCACATCCCATATTCAAACTGTAACATCTTACCAAGGATGGAGGGCCATGGTGGCACAGGTCTTTAGTCCCAGCACTTGGGAGGCAAAGGCAAAGGCAAAGGCAAAGGCAAAGGCAAAGGCAAAGGCAAAGGCAAAGGCAAAGGCAAAGGCAAAGGCAGGTAAGTTCAAGGCCAGCCTGGTCTACAAAGAGAGTTCCAGAACAGCCAGAGCCGTTACACAGAGAGACCCTGTCTTAAAAAACAAACAACAACAAAATCCTACTAAGGACAACTCCAAACAAGCAGCCCCAAGAAGATGAAAGGCAAGATTAAAGTAAAAAATCAGAAACTTCCCTGCCTGATTCTTCCCCCTGTCTTAATAAATGAAGTGACAGAGATTACCCGAATGATGATTATTCCCATCCTCATGGTTTCAAGGCTTTGTAACAAAAGTCACAATTACACAAAAATGCTTGTGAGCTCCTAGCATTACTGCATTATCCCCACCCCCACCTTCCTCACGAAGCCCCTTTGGATCAGTCTCCTGTTTAATGAGTGTGGGGATAGGGAAAACATCTGGCAGGATGACACGAACTGTTTCACAGTCCAGTTTCAGATCTTCCATAACCCTGATGGCATGGCGTTTTGGACCCCTGAAGCTGGAGAGCAGGTCCTGTCGCAAGCAACCTGCTAAGTGTGGTGCCATGAGGGAAGCATGGCAGGCCGCAATGGGAAAAACAAGAAATTAAAATAGATAGTGACCCCGAGAAAAACTAACAAGAGACATTGTCAGGAAAATTCAGAGAGCTTTTGAATACTTCAGGGCTGGAGAGAGGCTTGAGGCAGCTAAGAGCTTGCCATATAAACATGAGAGCCTGAGGTTAGCTCTTCAAGACCTGTGTAAAACCTGGGCAATGTGGCTTGTGTCTGTAACCCCAGGTTTAGAAGGCCATAGACAGGTGGATTCCTGGCATCCAGGTTCAGTGAGAGAACCTGTCTAAAAAAAAAAAAAAAAGTCAAACAAAAGGGTTAGACAGATGGCTGGGAGGTTAAGAGCACTTGTTTTTGCAAAAGGTCAGGGTCCTGGGGACAAGACCCTTACGGGGGCTCACAACCACCCGTAACTCTGGTTCTAGAGGATTTGATTGTTCTCTTCTGAGCTCTGTGGGCTCCTGGCATGCATGTGGTACACACACACACACGCGCGCACACACACACACTCACTCACACACACTTGCGCGCGCGCGCACACACACACACACACACACACACATATAGAGGCAAAATACTCATATACATTTTAAAAACTAGATGGGGTTAGAGAGATGGCTCAGGAGTTAAGAGCACTGATTGCTCTTCTAAAGGTCCTGAGTTCGGTTCCCAGCAACCACATGGTGGCTCACAATCATCCATAATGAAATCTGGTGTCCTCTTCTGTCATGCAGGTCTATATGCAGACAGAACTCTGTATACATAATAAATAAATAAATAAATAAATAAATAAATGAATCTTTTTTTAAAAACTAGAAAAATAAAATAGAGAGTCACTGAGGAAGACACCTGAAGTTGACGTTTAGTCTCCTCTTACACATGTACATGCGCATATGAACACATATACCTAACATACTATACATGCAAAATTAGTTGAAGGAAAAAATTAAAATACCCTATTTATATTGTTGGCTGTAAAGGCAAAGATTGTAATGCTGTTATGCAATCACTTGATTACAACTTTCCAGAGAGGCCTGAGTAGTGGTGCACTTGGGAGGCAGAGGCAGGTGAATCTCTGTGAGTTCGAGGCCAGCTTGGTTTAAAAAGCGAGTCAAGAACAGCCACAGCTCTGTTACACAGAGAAACCCTGTCTAAAGAAACAAAACAAACGAGAGGAAACAAAAAACAAAGCAAATGGTGTTTATTTTTTTTTTTGTTCAAACTAAGAATTAATGAATGTTTATAATTATAATTTAAGTTACATTAAGTATAA
The DNA here is from genome assembly GCF_030254825.1 of Meriones unguiculatus. Taxonomy (NCBI): domain Eukaryota; kingdom Metazoa; phylum Chordata; class Mammalia; order Rodentia; family Muridae; genus Meriones; species Meriones unguiculatus. The sequence continues at coordinate 61,978,991 of NC_083358.1, forward strand.
AGCTTGAAAAGCTCAATTTTTCTGATTTTTGCCTCATAGTTTTCAAGTTTAACCCTCTTCTTCTCATATTCAGTATAAAATGGAGCCTTTCCAATACTTTCCTATTAAGGGGCCTGTCCTCGAGGTAAATGATGAAGACCTTTAGCGGGAACACCAGGGTCTATGCATACGGACATCCAGCTAGCTTCACCAAGGTCAGGCCCAGGGCGGGGCACTTACCATCCGTCTGCTTCATGGGAGAGTCACTGACGGGGATCTCTAGAACAAAGAGAACGTCTGCTTCCAGACAAGTTTTCCTCCCCTGCATTTTTCATTGCCATTATTTGCATCTCTTTGCTTGGAAAGCCAACAGGGCCCTGTCATAGCGAAACACTAGGCACTTGTCTTTCCTGCTGCCGGCAGTTGCCTGGCCCCCTCACCCTTTGTTCTGTACAAAAAGGTCTGACAACCAGATGCCAAATCGACAGGGGTGGGTGGGGGTGTGGGGGCTCTGGTGAGAGAGCACTGTGATTCTAAGGGGGGCTGAGGCCTGTCCTGCCTGTGCACATGCCTCTGTGAGGAGCTTTCTTTGGGGTCCTCTTTTCTTCTCTAGGGCAGGACGGAGAGGGGTTGGTTGCTCATGTGTCTCTGGACCGACTCCACTGTCATCATAAGTCTTTTGTAGGTGTACACTGTCCTACGCTCCCTATTCTGGTAATCATCCTTTTGCTCCTTTGCTTCACATGCGTCCATACCCTTTCTCCCTCAAACATCAGCCCACTCCTGATGACCTCGTCTAGGTTTTGTTTGATTATTTGTTTCTCCCTGGTGCTAGAGTGATGTGGAGAAAGCTCTTTGCTTCAGAGCATAGTCTAAAAGACAAGCCATATCTAAGCAACATTGTGACCTCCAGGACCTCTGGAGAAGGCAAGGATTGCAGAGGGTGGCCAAGAATGCAAGGGACCTTGCGTGTTATCCTAAGTGGTGGGTGTACTGTCTAGTTCTCTTTTATCTTGGCCCCTGATGATCTTACTCCTAGGTATTATATTTAACCCTTGGGGATGTTCTTCATTTTGTGTGGCTTAGTGTCACAGGTGAGGAAGGAGAGAAAGAAAAAAAGAAAGGAAGGAAGGGAGGGAGGGAGGGAGGAAGGGAGGGAGGTAAGATTGAAGAAGGAGGGGGCATGGCTTGTGGGCCAGGCCATCCTACACTAGCCTTCCATGTCTACCAGGGCTCTTCAACCTGTTGGCATTGCAACCATGGCATTGCCATTTTCAATGTGGCTGACTCTATAGCTATCTTTCGATGTATGTGGCCTACGGGCACTGTTTGGACACACCTTACTGTCTAGTCTCATCCTTGTTTACTGGTCCCACTGTCAAACACAGTTGACACTTTGTTCATTACATCTGGGCATCTTTAAGGACCTGGAGGCCACCCACACTTCTCCAGTACTGTGGGGATTCTGGGACTGTTTCAGGCTCCAGATGTGGAGTCAGTAAATGGATTCTTGCTTCTGTCCATATGGCATTTGAAGAAGGACAGAAGGGGCCTTTAATCTCTTTGGAGGCTTTTCTTTTCTTTTCTTTTCTTTTCTTTTCTTTTCTTTTCTTTTCTTTTCTTTTCTTTTCTTTTCTTTTCTTTTCTTTTCCTTGAAACAGGGTTTCTCTGTGTAGCCTTGGCTATCCTGGACTCACTTCGTAGACCAGGCTGGCCTCAAACTCACAGCAATCTGCCTGTCTCTGCCTCCCTAAGTGCTGGGATTACAGGCATGCACCACTGTGCCTGGCTGGAGGCTTTCTTCAAGAGACACTATCCACGGGACATCACCAAGAAGTATCCATGTCTGCTGTCTCTTGCTTCTGTCTGAGTATCTGATGCCACCTCAGGGTGAAATCACAGAATCTGCTACATCTTTAATAGCATCCCTCTCCTTCCCCCTTTTGAAACAAGGTCCCATCTTGAGTTCCGGGATTACAGATGAGTGCCATCCCACCTGACTAATAGAATTATATCCCTCTGTGTGTGTGTGTGTGTGTGTGTGTGTGTGTGTGTGTGTAAACCAGAGGTCAACGGTCAATGTTGGGTGTTGTCCTCAGTTGCTCTCTCCCTCTCTCCTCCTCCTCCTTTTCCTACCCCTATCTTCCTTCTTGAGACAAGGTCTCATGTAGGCCAGACTTGCTCAAAATTTGCCTGGTAGCTATGGGTGACCTAGAACTCCTGATCCTCCTATACCCACTCCCTTGGTGCCTCGACTACAGATGTGCTCGCCTACCCAGTGTACAGGCTAGCAGGGGTCCAACGCAGGACTTGAGGAATCCTTGGCAAGCCCTCTACCATTGAGCTCCATCCCCAGCCCTCCATCTTCAGTTTTGATCCAGAGCCTCTCGCTGAATCTGGAGCCCACTGATTCAGCTGGACTGGCTGGCCAAGGAGTTCCAGGGACCCTTCTGTCTCCTCCTGCGTACTGCTGGGGTTACAGATGTGTGCCACCAGGCCCTCCTTTTTATGTGCGTGCTTGTGTGTGAGTCACCTGCCCAGCCCAGCACTCTACCTTTGAATCTCAAAAATAAATGGGGGAATGAATCTTGGGTGCTTCGGTTCCTTTTAGACCTCCTTCCTTTGGGATGGAAATACCTCATAGCTCTCTGGGGCAACCTTGTGTTGTGTGGAGAGATAACAGTGATTGTATCACTGAAAGCACCCCCCCACACACACACCCACACACCCACAAGTGCAAGATGCTGCCTTCCCTGCCCACAAAGAGAGACCCCTGCTGGGAAAAGCAGAGTCTGCATCCCATTCGGTTTGAGTTCAAGCGTCTCTCCGCTCAGGTAGACGCCTGAGCTTTTTGTGAATACGGAACCTTCCTGTGAACATTTATCTGGAAAGGAATCACTGCTTGTTGTGAGCAGTTAAGTTTATCCAACATCCAAATCTCTTAAAACCCGCGTACTTAAATATTTGTGGTCCTGTGGGATGTGACCGGCATCGTCAGGGATGGCAGAGTTGAAGGCATTCTGGGTCATTCTGCTTTCTTTAAATCTCCTCCAAACACTTTAGGTTTGGCAAAATGAGCCTTGTGTCTGCCAAGCCCCTGTGCCTGCAATTTGTAAACCTCTGTGTATTTTCAGGGAAATGTAGCCCATATGTTTCTGATTGATTTACACTTAACTCATCTCAACGTTGCTTTGCTGGTGTTATTTGATGTCCAAAGTGCCTCAGAGCCTGTTTACATCTGTCTAAACAGCTCCCCGCCCCAACCCGAGACTCAGGAAGATCTGTTTTGCCAAGAATAAACTAAGTTGAACCACCCTGCTGCCCCTCCCGCCTATACCCCCCACATTTGGAACAGACTCTGGTGGATTCTGAAATAAAGATCTGAAGAAGCTGCGTACTTTCCCTAAGAGGAAAGGGAGCTCAGGGCAGCCCTGCCGGGCAGTACCACCACTCACACCAACCCCCAGGGCTCCAGGTTTCTAGCCTAACCTTTCCCTCTCAGGCCCGTTCTCAGCTGGGACTGGCCAGTGACCTACCTCCCACAGGACTCTGTCACTCAGGAAAATGGAAGAGATTTTCTGCAATGAACAAAGGGATCCGATTCTCCGGTTCCCTTGCCAGATTGGTGGTAACATCTTGTCAAGCAAGACTGTGGTTTTCAAACAAAACAAAAGCAATCTTCAGTGAGCGCTCCACACCGCCGAGCCCTAATTTTAGGTAGTTTGCATTTGCCTTGCAAATGAGCCCCCAAATTACTAAGCCACAAGCCAGTCCTACCCAGTGCCAGAAGGACTGAGTACACGCAGAAGGACGTGAGTGCGCTGCTCCTCATTGTGGAAGTGGGCGGTCAGAGGGTTTGAATTCAGATGGTGTCTGTAGCTCTGAAAACACAACAGGATGGGGACAGACTCACTGCATCTCTGTCACATGCTGTAGAGAGAAAAGGAGAGCTCATTTGGAGGTGGGCACTGAGGCGTGTGAAAGTCATCCTTGTATTTGTGACAAAGAACTAAATGATGTGACTTCTCAGTGCTTAATTTTGTTTCTGATGTTAATATCACGGTGTGGGGGGCAGTCTGACACACATCTATTGCTTTTTAGAGCCCAAAAGGTACTGAGAAACAATGTCCTGGGCAGAGGGAATGTTGAAGCACTCAGTGGGGGAGGAGAGTAGAGTGGTCCCTGATGCATCCCAGCAAAAGGGGATAAGGTTACAAGATAGCCAGGGTTCCCTATCACAGGGTTAAGAATTTCTGTTTCTGTATTTAATTCGTATCTATTCTCATTAAATTTAAAAAGACCTTTTAATTTATTTATCTAATTTCTGTATGTGTTTGTGTGTGTCTCTGTGTGTATGCATGCATGCTTGCACTTCACGGCATGCCTCTGGAGGTCAGAGGTCAGAGGTCAAATTTCAGGAGGTGGGTCTTTTTTTTCTCTGCCATGTTGGTCCTGGGGGTTGAATTTAAATTATCAGGCTTGGTGGCAAGCACCATTACTCCAGGAGTCATCTTGCTAGCCACAGAACAATCTTAATCTGTATTAATTAGTAGTTTGGTTTTGATTATTTTCTGGCAGACTGAGGGAGAGAACTGTGTTTACTCTGTGGATCCCTCCAGCGGCCTGGAGGTGTCAGACTTAGTGGGCACTGGGCATCCAGGGCAATGAATGTGAGAAGTGGCTGACTGGCCCACTCTTGGCATGTGGATGAGCTCCTCAGGAACCCTCAGCCGAACATGGAAGCAGCATGTTCTCACCTTGGCTTCTCGGTATATGTCCATTATTTGAGCATTAGGGGAGAGCCTTGAAGCCTGGGGGCCTGGAGCCACTGGCATCTTTGTTAGCTCTTGCTATGGCCCACAGCTACACTAGCAAGACTCACTAGTGGCCTGGGCATGGGTGATCTGACACAAAGATACCCTGAGTTGACCAGAACCAGGGGACAGATAGGCTACTTTTCTAAACCCCGTGAGACAACGGCCATTCTGGCAGCCAGAGTGACTAGTGTGGTACCCAGGCTGTGTAACATCATTTGCCCCAACTGTGCTCTGAGCACGTATTAGTGCGAGGCTATCAGCCTGCCCTGAGCCCAAGCACATGACTGTCAGTGTGAGCTGAGCTATCATTCGCCACTTCAAATCTCCTTGGGGCTCAGAGGAGAAACTTCTCACCTTACAGCGGCTCCCAAGGTCCTATTTTGTTTTTCCCTTTTCAGCTTTAAGTTGTGATTTTTTTTTTTTTTTTTGGTTTTTGTTTTTGAATTGTGGCGAAATGCACATTTTATACAGTGCAGCATATTAGACATCTTCATGTGTGGATTCAGTTGCATTGAGTACAATGCTACTGTTGACTGGTGCCCACCATCTCCAGCATGGCTCTCCTCGCAAACTCATGGCTACCAGAAACCTGCTCCCACTGAGTGTCACCTTCCCCCAGTGTCTGCCTGACCCCTCCTCCACAGCCACCACTGTACTGCCTGGCCCTGCCTTTCTGTCTCTGAATTTGACTATTCTGGATGCCTCACGTAGGTGGAATTAGTCTGTGTTTGTCAGTTAGCTTATTTTACGGCCCTGCCATGTTTTTTATCTTAGGGCCACCGAGTTCCCTGACGAATCAGATGTTTCCCTCCACCACATTTTTCTCTTGAAACCGCAGCTAGGAAACAAAACTTAATCTGTGCCTTATCCAAAACAAACATGGGTGGCGGCAGTTATTGCTGCTGCCTTGCTCTGCGTTCGCTAGCTGTTTAAGGCCTGGCATTTTCTTTTTAAACAGTGATTTCTCATACAGTTCTTTATAACGAAACCTTTCTGTATAGTATTTCCAAACCTTTGTAATAAAGAAACAATTACAATCACTAGGGGATTGGCCCTAGTGCTTGGGAAAGTGTTCCTCAAAGCCAGTGGCTTGCTTACTCCTGTTTGGTTCATCATGGCCATTGGACCTCACTGTTGCTGGCTCAGGTAGCAGACACTTTCGCTGCTGGTCTCTTCTTCTAGATGCTTCTCTCCACTAGGAAGTCACTGTCTTAGTTAGGGCTACTATTGCTGTGAAGAGACACCAGGACCAAGGCAAGAACTAGTTCTAGTTCCAAGAAATAGTTACAGAAGATTAGTTATAGAAGTTATACAGCTTTTGTAGGGTGAGTCCATGATCTTCGTGTCAGGGAGCATGACAGCAGGCATGACGCTGAAGCAGGAACTGAAAGGTTACCTCCTGATTCACAAGTTGAAGGCAGAGAGAGAAAGCACGGGACAGAGAGAGACAGACAGACAGAGAGAAATAGAGACAGACAGACAGACAGACAGACAGACAGACAGACACACACACACACACACACACACACACACACACGGCAGCAGAGAGGGGGAACTGGCCTATAACGGGTTTTTGAAACCTCAAAGCTCAACCCCAGTGAACACCTCCTCCAACACAGCCACACTCTGAATCCTTCTCAAAACAGTTCACCAACCAGAGAGCAAGCATTCAAGTACATGAGCCTAGGGGGTCATTCTCATTCCAACCTCCGGTGTCTCTGCTCAGACCGTAACGTGGAGGCCCAGGTTTTCCTATCTCATGTGTACTGATCTAAACTAGGAAGTCTCTAAAACCATCTAGGGCTGTGTAGGTCCTTCCGGGATGCCACCCACTTAACACCTTCCCCCACAGCGGCTCTTCATCTGGGTGCGGGGAAACAGACTCTGTGGGGACACACTGGGGTTGAGGACAGAGTTGTAGGTGGGAGGAATGGCTCCAGTGAGAAAGGGCCCAAATATTTTTTAATTTAAAGTTAATGCTAGCAAGCCAGAAGCCCAGTTGTTTTTCTTGGAGTGATTCCTCCACACAGGGGGGTTTGATGGTGGCTTCAGGCCCCGAGGAGTCATGCCTTTGGCCTATACTCCACTGGTTCAGCCTCAGAACCCTGAGCCAGTGGTGGCGGGACCTGCAGCAGGCCTTTCTGGGGCTTCTCCTCCTAATGCCCCCTCCCGCCTCTCTAACTCCTCTGTTCTACTCAGTCTTCAGTCAAGGAGGACAGGGCCATGGGGGCTATACAGGTTGCAGTCAGAAGACCCCAAAACTGGCCTGTGGTGTCACTAGCAGCGTGCAGGCTGCTTCACCTGTCTGTCTCCATCTCCCCCCTCCTCACACTGCTAATACCCTTCTTTCAGAGCCGGACAGACTCTGTGAGGTGAGGATAGCCACACATTTAATGATCTGCAACTACGCTGATTAAGACAGAGATCAACTGATTATTATCCACTGAGAATGTTGGTGGTATCCCGTTCTTCTACACCAACTCTGTGTTTCTCTCAAAAAAAAAAAATTCCATAAATTAGTTCGCGCTGAAGGATCCTAAAACGTGGTCAGAACCTGAAAGCAGGCTTTGAGAACTGGCTGCACAGGGGCGCCACACGGGAACTTTGCCATTTCTTTTTGATCGCTTTGGTGTTTTTGAGACAGGGCCATCCTATGTGATTCAGGCTGGCCTTGACTTTCTGATCCTCCTGCCTCAATCCCCTTTGTTCCAGGATTGCAGGCATGTGCCCCACCAGGCCCTGCTTGAGAGACATTCCAAGTGGAGGCTCAAGGTAGCTTTCCTAGTGGTTTGGCATCGCTCATGGTGAGTGTTTGGGTGAGCCCTGGTCTAGACATCTCTCTGCCATAGGCAAGAAGGTCTGTTCTGGTCTTTCAGGGAGGTGTCAACGCATCTGTGTTTACAGACTTCAGCCAGGACTCCACCCAACTATGGAGCCCTCCTCCCTAGGTCTGATTTCCATTTATTGCTGTGTGCTTCCCTCTGCAAAGACTGTAAGTGGCTTGTGATTACCCCCAGCAGCTTCTGGGTCTCCTCCATCTCTGGTTCCTATCGCCTACCTCTTGGAGAGGTGGGGTCGCCATCTGTTTCTTCTTGCTATTCTTTGAGGCTCGTGTTTTCTGCAACTCTGACTCCGGCTCTTCATTCCTTCCCTACACTTTCTCCCGTCTGGAGTCTGGGTTTATTTTTCTTCCTGCCTAACTACTTCTAATATACTAAGTCAATAAACAGATTCTCTGTGGTTACATATGGCAAACAGCTGAGATTTACAGTCGAGAGTAAAATTTCCTCATTTGGGAAAAAAAAAAAAACCCATCATTTCACAGATTTTAAAAGTGGTCATTCTGATCTCCAGGGCAAATAAGAGTGTTTTATAACCTTTCACAAAAGCTTATGCCTTGATTAAATTTTTATTATGAATTATTAATTAAACCAAGGAAATGCAGAGGCCCAAACCTTTGCTTAAATTTGCTCCAGATTGAGACACAAACCAAAGGCGGCAAGAAACCCTGAAGGGGAGGTTTAATGATGAGCAACACATATAAAGCTATTCCAGCACTTTCATCTGCCAAGAGGCTCCAAACCAGCCATGTAAATGAACCCACGTGCCCAGCCAGAATGGAGCTGGAAACAGGCCTGAAAGAAACAGGATCTTCCCAGCCGCTGCTCTCCTCCTGGCCTACATGTCTTCATTCTATGGAGTGCTGGGCCTTCAGATATTCAGGCTGGGTTCTGTGTGAGAGTTCCCTGGAGACGCTTTAGCTTTTCTCTCTTAGCGAAGCTGTTACAAGGCAGGGAATAGGAAGCAGGAGAAAAGAAAATCAGCCCGGCATCTTGGAAGCTGAGCCACAGGCCACATAAAGTCAGCTACTGTTCTCTGGTCAACTGATTGATTCAACCGGGCTTTTCCAATATGGTTTTATTGACTGCCAGGAGGCAAGTGCAGAAACCCAGCTTCTACAGCCATTCCTTCCTTGAAGAAAGGACACCTCCAGCCTTGCTTGGGGGTCAATAGTACATATAGGGATGAAGAGGAAGACAGATCTGTACTCTCTCAATAAAGGCATGTTTTTTCTTTCTTTCTTTTTTGTTTGTTTTCCTTTTATTTTATTTTATTTTATTTTATTTTTTTTGAGACAGGGTTTCTATGTGCAACAGCCCTGGCTGTCCTGGAACTCTCTCTGTAGACTAGACTGACCTCAAACTCACAAAGATTCACCTGCCTCTTTCTCCTGAGTATGGGGATTAAATGTGTGCACCACCAAGCCCGGCTCAAGGGCATCTTTTTTCTCGGAGAGAACTAACTAACTCCTAAAAGTTGTCCCTCTGACCACCCCCACTCATTACACACACAAACACACACACACACACACACACACACACAAATAGACGGGCAGACAAATTAATAGAATTAAAGAGCTGTTAGTAACTAAGGGAAGCAATTAAGTCAAGCATTCCAACACAATAGTTGCAAGTACTGTCTGTAGACTTTCTCCGTGGGACCCACCCACTTGGAAGTGGGCAGGCTTTCCTAAGGACCGCATGGAGATGAGTGTTCTAGTTTGTACCTTAAGTATTCTTCAAAGGTCCAGGTGTTAAAGGCATGGTTGCTGCTCGGAGTTATTGGGAGGTGGTGGGAACTTTAAGAGACCAGGCCTCGTGAGAGGCCTTTAATGGCCTGTGTCCTCAAAAGGGTACTTATGGAAGCCCTGACTCTTCCTCTCTCTTTTTCACTTGCTTGCAGTATTGCTCCATCACACACTCCCACTTCTTTGGTGAGTTTTATGTCAACTTGACATAAGCTGGAGTCATGAAAGGAGGGACCTCAATTGAGAAAATGCCTCCATAAGATCCAGCTGTAGAACATTTTCTTTATTAGTGATTGCTGGGGGAGTGCCCCGCTCACTGTGGGTGGTGCCATCCCTGGGCTGGCGGTCCTGAGTTCTATAAGAAGGTAGGCTGGGCAAGCCCTGATGAGTAAGCCAGTAAGCAGCACCCCTCCATGGCCTCTGCGGTAGCACTTGCTTCCAGGTTTCTGCTTAGTTGTGGTTTCTGCCTTGGCTTCCCTCAATGGACTGTGACTCTGGATGTGTAAGCAAAATAGCCCCTTTCCCTTAGAAGTTGCTTTTGGTCTTGGTGTTTCAGTAACCCTAATTAGACTACCCACAATCATGTGCTACCATAAGCCCAGAGGGCCAATCAAACATGGACTCAAAACTCTCAAACTACTAGTCAAAACAGTTTTCTTCTTAGAAGTTGATGATCTTAGGTATTTGTCACAATAATAGAGAGCTAATTGACTCAATGAGTCTTGAGAAATGATCAAGTGGGGTTGGGATGTGGGGAGTGTGAGGCCATTGAAGGCACATGGATAGCATGACTGAGGAAAGAGAGAATGAAGAGGATGTCCATCCAAAGAGAAGGAAGAACTTCCCAAGCAGGGCAAAGAGGCTCATGCCTTTGACCGTAGCACTTGGGAGGTAGAGGCTGGTGGATCTCTGTGATTTCAAGAACAGCCTGGTCTACCTCTGAAGTTCCAGGTCATCTAGGGCTGAGACGCTGTCTAAAAATATAAAAAATAAAAAGAAAGGAAGAAAAAGGAAGGAGAAGAAAGGGAGGGAGCTTTCTGAGATGTGACCAGCTCTTGCATGAGTGCTAGCTTCTCGCTTCCCCACCTCCTCTGGCCTCTTTGGTTTCAATAGGAACACAGGAGTAAGAGATGTGTGCTGCATGTCTTTTATGACATTAAAAAATGAGCTTCAAAACGGGGTAAAGTGGCTCATGCCTTAATCCTAGTACTTGGGAGGCAAAGGAAGGAAAATTAGAAGCTCAAAATCAGCCTTGTTTATATAGTGAGTTTGAGGCCAGGCCAGCCTGGGCTACATACAACCCTGTTTTGTTGTGCTGTTTTTAAGAAAAGGAGGGATGGCCATCTAACCCTTTGGCTCAGGACCTGGTGCCTACACTTTTGAGCAAGCTTCTCACTGGGCTGTGCCCAGCAGGAAGCTGACTTCCATGACCTCAGAGGACAAGAGGGTAAAGAACTTTCCACCTGCTCCAGGAAGCAGACACCACCCCCAGCCCCCTTCCCCCATTATCTTTAGGCGTTCCCTAGCTGTGCCTGAGAGAGATACCTCACGGAGACCGGCATTTGTTTGGAGCTTTTCTATGTTGACGTCGGGGCTTGCGGCAGATTGGCAACACCGCTCGTGTGTGTGTGTGTGTGTGTGAGTGTGTGTGACATCACATAAAAGAGCTGTAAGAACCCTGTAAAGATAAGAGCAATGGTAGAAAGAATGAGGGGTGCCGTTTCCTTTTTAATATCTGCCATGAATCACAGCCCAAAAGGAAGACAGAAAACAGACATGGGCGTAGGGTGAGGAACAGGACTGCTGTGGGGGTTGGGCTCACATCCTGGCCATGGTATTGCCAGAGGCTGAGTAGAGTGAGAAGTAGGAGACAGTAGGGCTGCCCCAAAGGGTGGGGTTGGGGGCTAGCCTTGGCTGGCAGAATTTTGTAACTGATTACATATACCGTGTAAATCTGTCAGCACTGGTACCCACTCAGTTTGCCAGCACCTAATTAATACCTACTGTGAGTCCAGAAGAGCTTGGAGCTTGGAGGAGTGATGACTATCCCCCACCCCCCAATAAAGAGATTGCTTCAACCCTAGAGGACTCCTTCCAGGAAAGTCCTTCGTTTCCTTCTTCTCCTCTGCCCAAAGTGAAAACAAGGGCAGAGATTCCTGGTCGGAGCTTCTTGAGGTGGAAAGGTCTCTCTGGAGAACCTGCTCTATTCACTCTTGCACTTTGGGAATTCTTCCTGTGGGGATGTAGCTGAGCTGCAAAGTTCTACTGAATGGTTTTTTAAAGATAGATGGTGTCAGGCCGGGGTTTGGAGTAGTTTAGACTGTAACTCCCGGTTGCCAACCTGCTGAACCAATAGCTTTGCTAATGGGAACAATTGCTCCCAGGTTGGAGGGTGAGGCAGTATGCAGCTGAGGCAGGGGATTGCTCAATATTTCAACCTCAGTGTTCTTGTTTGCTGAAAACTTCTACTGTCCTCCATGAATACATCTGAAAGCAGAGGAGTTTGCTGGTGGACACTGGGAGAAAGGAGGGAGGGGACCAACCATGGCGTCTTTACTTCTGCTTATCTTTATAACAGTGGTGCCAAGGCACCAGAAACCAGGATTTCCACATCCTACACTGAGCTACGTCTCAAGCCTGGCTCTGGTTCTTGGTGACAGGGGCAGATAGGTGTTCCATGAACCCAGGGGCCGTACTCAGTGGTCCCCTCAGTAGGACTGGGTTTTCGTAAGGTTAAGGGTCATGTGTATGCCTTAGCCAGCCTTGTAATGGGAAGCGATATGAGGATGTGGAGATGTAGCTAGGGGGTGAGAGGGGTGTGTAAGGAGGGACAGGAATGAAAGAAAAGGAGATGGCTACCGGTGATCCCTCCGGCCTCTTGTGAGACATGTAAGTGCCCTGCTGGTTCAATTGAGCGCTACACGGTATGCCCAGAAGGTCTCAGATATTGTTTAACTCAACCCACTGTGGTGTTGAGGCAACAAGTCAGACAAGAAAGTGTTGGGGAACCTTGGCTTTGGGGTCCAGTTTCACATTTCCTCACTTTATTTACTGAACTGTCTGGTGCTTTGGGCAGGCTACCTGTAAGGTCAGTAGGGAGAGAGAGTATAGGCAAACAAGGCCCACTGTGACCCCCTTTGCTTGCTGCCCCCCACTTCCTTCTTTCGGGGTTGGCAGTTGCTGGACATGACCCTTGAAGGGAGATCAACTGCCTCAGATAGGACAGCTTTATCTCTGCGGTTACTGCAAGTGTGCCTCCATCCACGTCTGTCCAGATCCGAACCAGCAGCCAGATAAACTGCTGTGTTTATCAAGTCTAAACCATTGTCAGAATGCAATTAGCCTGGGAGGCCAGCAGCTCCAGATAAGCAATGCCTGCAGCTGGATTTTTCTGAGGACCCAGTGCTGTTGCTGGGGACGCCATCATATCATCCCTCCCTAACACGCTCTGAGTCTCCTTTCCCCCTGCCCTAAATTTTAGAAGGGTTTTGATGTCCTAACACATTTGTTTCGGTGTTCTTTGCCAACAGTGGGAAATAAAACCCAATGGCTTTTATAGGTGGATAAATCCTTTTAAAAGGCCCTTTTGTTATCACTGTGGGGTTTGTGGGCACTAAAACTGAGTTTTAAGGGACCGATGAAACCCTACAGTAACAGTTTGCTATTTCTGGAAGGGACCCCTTCCTGGTATAGATGGAGAATCACAGCACAGAGGGCCTGGGACTTGTCAGAGGAACTTGTTTGTGAACTTCGGGCAGATGCGGGTTGGAAGCTTGGTGTGGCCACTGACCTGGGCTTGCCCTTGGATAAACTCCTGGAGCCACCGCTTCCTCATCTGTCCAGGGAAATCCACAATCTGGATCTCACAGCGCTGCTGGGAGAGAGAAACACTGTTTCCCTTGGTCAAGGTCACACAGATAACCAAGCAGGGCCAAAGCCAGAACTCTGGAGTCACATCCTGGCCCCCAGGTTTCCATTCTTTCCCCTTCAGAGGCTTTTCCTCATCTCCATTTACCATCAACTAAAACTAGACTCTCCTTGTCCCTCTTGAACTTCAGCAATACCTCACTTGCTGAACCTCCAGATGGTCTGAGCTCAGTTTTGCTCAGGGGCCCATGTTTATACGATGACAGCATCTATATTTTTTCTGGATGGATTAATAATCGACTTTGCCATTGTATTGAGGAAAAACCAGACATCACCTCATGGTCTCAGAAAGGGAGCGTCATTTTTCCCATTCCTTCTGGCAAATGTGCTACTTAGATTTAGTGGCAGCAAGAGAGGTCTACGTGAGCTTTTGCCCAGCTGAAGGGTGTCACTGGTCCACAGCCAGGAAATACCCAATTTCCTAACCGATCCTACCTCATGGCATTCAAGATTGGGGTTCTGACTGAAGTCCCAGGACTGGACTCAGCCTGAGTTTGAAGCCTTTGCCTGGGTGTCCTCTGAGCCATGGACACTAGGTGGCACCACAGGAACATGGCTAGGATGCGAGTGGTCCTGGGAAATCTTTTGGCTTTCCACCAGCTGCCTCAACCATATCCCTTTATCCCATGGCTTCTGTCTTGGGACATCCAGGTGGTGCACAGCCCAGTGAGGGGCATCTGTCCTTGCTTCTGCAGCCCAGCGTTAGAAGCACCTAAGGCTAAGCCCTCATGTCCTCCATTACTCCTCCACCTGCTGGGGTCGCTCCCTGCCCCGTTACTAATTACATGTTTGCTTTGAGTGGCATCAGCAGGAGGCTGTCAGGGCCCACAGATCCCCCAACCCCACCCCAAAGGGCTCCTGAGTTTGCTAGCCTGCCTGCCTGGGACCGTAAGGGGTATGGGGTGACAGCAGCCGAGCTGTCACCAGCTTCAGGCACTGTCCCTCCTCTTCCTCATGTCTGTGCAGCCCTTGGAGTCGGGCTGGAGCTTCTCAACTTTCTGTTCCCATCATTCCTCTGTGCTGGGAGCTGCAGATTCTCTGTTAGCTCTCAACCCAACAGGTGGTCTCTGCAGCTCACCTGCTGTCTTTGATCCTTCCTGTCTCCCACACCCTATCCTTTGCCCCATTCAGGCAGCCTTTTGGACTCCTTGGTCCACAGACCAGAGTCCCCGCCCTCTATTACAGAGCTCCTACTCTCCTGCATCCGTCCTCTACCCTCCACCATTGCAGCCTTGACCCCTACCACACTGAGCCCCACTGGGTCACATTGGATCACCACTGAGTTCCTTTGCCAGGGTACCTCCCCGAAGAGTGCTAATGTAAGACACACTGGAATGGGATGTCCCCCAGCCTACACCATCCTGCCTTTTGCTTGGTACTCTGAAGAACTGGACATGAATCCTGGAGTGACTGGTCCTTTCCTGCCCCCTATAAGCTGAAAGCACATGGAGACACACACACCTGTTGGGCTGTTGGATTGGTGGCAACTTGACTTCACAACAGTCTTTTTTTCCCCCTCCCTAGAAACTCTTTTGGAATACTGTGACATCTATGCCTAGGGCAGGGCTGGGTGTTGCTGTTGGCTGGAACCACAGGCCCAGAGAAAAAATTCCGGCACGTGCTTTGACCATGAGAGCAAAGGCTTGATGGCGGAATATAAAGGGTTGAGGTTGGCAGAAGAGAAAGAGAGAGAGAAGAGGACAGGTTCCAAGATCAGGGCTTCCACGTGGCTGCCTCTGGCCTCTCCATCACACTCTCTGCTGCAGCAAAGTCAAAGATGGCAGGCAGATAAGGTGCTTCATGTCTTCAGCTCAGTTTCCCATCACTACCTACATCATAAGAGGTACGATCTGAACTAAAGCACTGTGGGGGCAAATGAAATGGGCTCAGTAAACAGTACCAGTTACTGCCAAACCCAAGCCCTTGGCCCAGCCTGTTACCAAAATGACCTTGTGGGAACAAAAAGGCCACGTTTTATGTACCTTTCCTCCTCAGGATGCAGGGAGAACATCCCAGAGCTCTTGAAGAGGGTGTGGCCATGCATAGGAGATAAAACATGTGACACTGAGCACCATGGCTTCCTTATTCCTTTTGTGGCGGAGTTTTATCTAGACCCTTCTGGAATGTTCTGGAATACTAGACGCTTTTGTACAGTAATACCACGGGGCCTGCTCTTGATTTAAGAATTTAAATATTAGGACTGGAACGTAGCTGAGTGGTATACAGTAGGCCTAGCAGATGCAGGGCCCTGGGTTTGATCTTCGGCACTGTCAAAAGGGGTATCACCTTCAGATGCTACAGGTTGCTCAGGAGGCCTCGCTAGCTAGTCCACAGATGAAGCCAGTGGACTTGGCTGGGTTTCCACTGAGATCCCTCCAGAGACATGCAAACCCTTCTTCAGTTTGGGACTGTGAACACCACTGTGGCTGTGAGAGCTGCCTGCCTCAGGTGGACAGAGACGGCTTACAGCTCCTTTCTCTAAGTTCCCGTCCTCTGGTACTTCGGACATTTGTTAATACTATGAATGAGACTAAGGTAGCAAGCCATCCCTAAGTGTGAAAGCTGTAGATTATTAATGTTTTAAGCAGCATTATTAAAACTAGCTTGATTATTTTGAGAAGGTGGTCCAATTAGAAGTTATATACTCCTTCCAACGTATGTGTTTATACATAGTGCTTCAGATAAAATACATATTTATAAGTGTGCACATGATGTGTTTGTGTGTGTGTGTGTGCATGCGTGCTTAGCAATTTAATTACCTGGGCTAAATTGCTAGAAGAGATGCCCAGAATGTGAGCCCCCTTTTCTGGGGCTAGATTCAGAGCAGAGGCCACCCCAGAAGGGGATGGTGTTGGTGCCTGCTGGATGACTTCCTTCCACAATGGAAGTCCCAACTGCACAGGGCTCTGGCCCAGAATCTTGCCACAATCTGATTCTGACCTCTGCTGTGCGTGTTGGGGAATGGGGCAAACATCCTTGCCATTGCTCTGGAGAGATACTGACTTGAGGCTTTTGTTTCCAGAGCCGGTTGTCTAGCCTTCCTAATGAGCAAATATGTTCTCTTTAAGGAAACAAACAAACAAAGCAGAAACACCAATTCATCTGGATTTTCTTCATTTGTTTTAAATACAAACAAACAAAAGGAGGGTGGTTATTTCTGCACCAACTCTTTCCAATGCAAGTTGCCTCACTGCTTGGGGTGTTTGGATGGTGCCTGTCACCATAGGACCCACAGGGCCAGTTCCAACTGTTACTCAGTAAGGCTTTTTTCTCTCCAAAATTCCCAGTGTTCCTTTAAGGCCCATTTAGCTGCGGGTTTTGTTTATTCTCCCGGCAATCAGCATTTAAAATAAGACAAACAAGCATTTTTTCCTGAGCTGTGAATCCCTGCCGGCTAGCCTCCACCTGCACACCTGAAGCCAACGTGTCCAATTGAATTTCTCAGTAACCTAGAGCCCCTTCAGAGACCTGCCCCCTCCGTCTATCAGGCTGGGAATAGGGAACTTGAGCGGCATAAATGCAATTTTAAGAATTGCTAATGACGCTAGAAATCTGCAATGCAATTAGCGTCACTGGATTTGGCACTCCTCCGAAGGCACAAACCTCCCTGTCATACTGCAATGTCAAGTGGGCCCACGTGCGCCCAGCCCAGCGCTGGCTATGTTGGCAGCCCCTACACACCAAGGAGGGGTTGGTTTGGGTTCCCCTTTTCTTGTGTAGCTGGTGACATCTTTGTATCTTTTCTGGGGGGTGGGAGGTTAGATGGAGGGATGGATTGTAACCTTGTATTCAATCTTCCAGTAGAGTCACTCTGTTAATTAGGAAATTGGGCTCTACTTTGTGAGCTCGTTTTGTTCCCTAGGATTTTGGTTCACCCTTGATTTCTGTTCTGGATCAGTAATTTTGGCAGAGTTCATTGTTATCTCTGTAGTTATGGGGACCCTCCTACCACTATTACCCTTTATAGGATCTCTCTTTCTCTCTCTCTTCTTCCCTCCCTCTATCCCTCCCTCCGATTTCCTCGCTTTATTCATGTTCCACAGGTGAGAAGAGTAGAAAGTGGCTCATGAAGAGAGGCAGAAGTACAGGCAATTGGGGTGGGGTATGAGTGTAAATTATTAGACTAAAAATGAACCCTTACTTTTTCCTAGGAAAATTATTTTTGCTTTCTGGAAAAATAACACAGGCCAAGCATGCAAATCCTGTTAGCTGCCTAAAAGGCTGCCAAATGCCACAGATGATCTTGGTGGCTCTGTTCGATTCAGCAAAGGTTTCTACTCCGGGGATCTTCTTTCAAATACAGAGGCCCAAATCAGAAGCTCGTAGAGGGGAGCTGTTCTTCCAAGATTCCAGATGTGTCTGTGAGACAACACGTTATGGGGCAAATTGATTTCACCCTTGGGAAACCGGAGATTTTTCAAAGTTATGTCTGCAAAGCCAGCTAATGCAATTCCCCATTAGTACATTAAAGTGTGTCCTTATTAATTCAAACATAAAGGCAACAAAATAAGCTGTTAAATTTAAAATATAATACATATATAATGAGGAGAATGTGTGAAAGCCTTATTCAAATGAAAATACAGGAGTGTTTGAACTACTGAGGTATCTTTTGTATTGAATTATGAGCATATGTAATAGATTTAATTATTAATTTCCCCATTGTTCTATGCATACAGACAGGGTTCAAGGCACAGTCATTCTCCGGCTTTCATAGATCTAATTTGTATAATTATTGCCTGAATAAAGAATTGCTCCAATTCCTAGCTCTCTTTCTTTCTTCCCCCTTCTAAATACTGTTTCAATGCTGCATTCCAAAAGGCGAGCACCTGCCACTTCTTCAAAGTCAGCTGATCATTTGGAATGATGGACGGCATGGCCGCCGATGACGTCTCCTTTCAAGTCTCTTTGTCTAAGTGAATTATCGTGCGTCCTTTTAATTTTATTGAACAAATTACATTTGTCAAGGTCTATCTTTGTAAATAAATGATAACTAGAGACACATGGATGCGTATTTCTGCTGTTCAAGGGCTCTTGTTCCATTTCTGGAAGCCAGATGAACATGGAACAAAGGAGAAACTTTCCTCTAAAAGCAATTATCTTTCTGCATTCCCATCAGTATAATTATATTGCAGGGAATTTTAAGGAGCTGTCGAAGTAGAATTGAATGCTTAAAACTGTGTTTGCTGAATTGCTATGCAAAAGTTGAACAGGCTGTACGGCATCAGACAGAATAGAAGCTCTGTCCTGGCCACGTTTCCCCAAGTTCGGAGTGTGCCTCAAGGATGGAGGCAGCGTGGGGTGACCTCGGCCATGTTTAGGGGTCCTGTGTTTCTTGAACAGAATC